>NC_056631.2:175649693-175965693 GCF_002870075.4 Lactuca sativa
TGTAATTAATAATAATATATATTTTCTTAAAATGAATGAGAAATGAAAATTAAATTCATTAAGGGTATAATAGTCTTTTTATTTTGGACAGGGACCAAAACTACAAGTAAACTAGCTCAAAAGGACCACCAACCTAAAAAAGTCGAGGTTTGGACTACAACCCAAAAAAACACATATCATAGGGACCATTTTTGTATTTTTTTCTAATATAAAAGAAAAACTTATTATGGAAAGGTATGTAAAATCCACTAAATCCTAATCGTTTACAAATTTGCTGATTTTTTCCTTTGTTTTACTGGTATGATTTATCAAATATTTTGTAAAGTCCCAAAACTAATGACATAAAATTTTTGTTTTTAGATTAATAAATCGTTAATACATATCATTTCCATAAAACCAAGGTAGCCAAGATTTAGCAAAACGTTGTTAAATCAGAGTAAATCACAAAATGCGGAAACATATTGTGTGCCCTGCAATCATCCCAAGCTCTTCCGTTATTATGAAAACCGAATCACCCGAAACATTAGCTGGCAATTGTAAGCACAAAGCTGAGTGAGTTCCCCAAAATACCACATACCATACTTACAAATAACATATAATGGCCCCGCCTAGTCATCAGGCTCGGCCCGGTCATCGAGCTGAGCTCGATAATAGATCAGGCCTCACCCAACATGCATATAACATATATCAGATAAACACATACATCTGCAACATAGATACATAGCATACAAATAGTCATCGGGCCCCCATCCGACATCGGACCTTAGCCCGGGAAGCATATAAACACACACTCATGCAAGAGTCACGAAGATAGCTAGCATACTAACATAGCATAAACATGGGTCGGCATTGGTGTCTTCGACACGCTAAACCCAGTGAGGAAACTCACCTTGATTGACTGATAACATATTCCTTCACTTGTTGCTGCTGTGAACCGACTCCACTCACTGAGCTAAGCCAAACTAATTTAAATTAATAAACAGGGATAAACCCAAAACATAGGCCCAACGATGGCCCAATCTAACCTGGCCCGCTAATGGCCAAAACATTTTGGGCCTACTAAGGCCCAAACCTAAGTTGGGCCCCTTAAGGCCCAACCCAAACTCCTTAGGCCCAAACTGGGCTATCCAACCAGATAAGTCCAAACATGGATCAAAACAGAAAGTCCAACCCTAAAATCAAGTCCAAAGCAAAAAGCTTAAAGGGTTCACTAATGACTCGAACACGCGGCGTTCCTGAGACGAACGCACGACGTTCCCGACCAATTACCAAAAATTGCATCAATGACTTAATACCTTAAGTCCAACATCCAACTGCGCAATATAGCTTTATATTATTGAATTAACCCATAAAGTTGTCAACTTGGAACCTTTGCATGGTCCAAAAGGACCTAATCTTGATTTCAAGCATTCTAATTCCATAAAGAGGCCAAGATGCAAGCTTTTACCTTAAGACCTTAGTCCAAACTTCCAGATCTGATTCAAAGGGACTTCTTAAGTCATAAAGTTCCTGATTTTATGACTTTGCAAGACTTAATGAGACCCAAATCAAAATCCAAAGTCCCAAACTTTACCAAAAGACCACCAAAACATGCATGAAAGGTTTATACTCATCAAGATCCAAACTTTATGACTCCATAACCCCAACGTTGACCAAATATGAAGCTCGAAGGTTATGTAGTAACTTCTACTCACAAGAACCACCACAAAGGGACCAAAAGCATAACCAAAACTAACTAGCTAGATCTAAATGAAAAAGTTGTCAAGGTTGAGACTTTATACCTCCAAAAGTTAGATCTAGGTGAGCAAATCCTGGATCCAAAAGCTCTAAGTCAAGCATTGGCTCTTCAAGAAGTTCATTCTTTCTCTTCAAGCACCAAAACACACAAAAATCACCACAAAGCTCAAGAAATACACAAATGGGGGCTAAGGTTTCATTCTTAGGGTTAGAGAGGATGGAGGCTAAATGAAATGAGGGTTGGAGGTGAGTTAAGGTCTTTAAATAGGGTCCAAGACCCTAAATTAGGGTTTTAATCTGGTCCGACGAATGCAACACGTTCTTTTGGGGAATGTAGGGTTTTAATCCTGTGTACGACATGCGCATCACCCTTGTACGTCATGCGTACCTGGTTTGGTCCAAACCCTTTTAACTTCAAATGATCATAACTTTTGCATCCCTTATACGTTTTCGACGTTCTTTATATACACAGAAAGATAATGAGAAACCCTACACTTCTAACAACTTTATTTAATCTGAAAACAACCAAACTTAAATCCAAAATTCTTAAAAAGGCCTGAACCAACGCCTTTCTCGATACCCTTGGGCTCTAAAGTATAAACCGAACCCTTTCATCACATAACCAACATACCAAGACACTAAGCCTTATGATAACTGATGATCGGGCCACGGTCCTGAATAATGAAGCGATTCGAAACCGAGTGTTACATATTCTTTTAGATACCATACGTCCGATAAAAAACTTTATCCAACCAACCTTTTAATAGGAAAAAACCCGACTAAACTCATAGAAAGGCCATGCTCACCTTGACTTGCTCAAAAACCGAGTTTTGTACACAAGCAATCAAACATAGTATTTTAAAAAAAATATGTATCAACCCATAATCCATAATGCTTCAAAAATTAATTACCAAAAGATAGTTGTTATTTTTTAATAAGTATTCTAAAACATTTTGTTACTCGTCTATTCAGAGTGAGGTGCGGTTCACTGGTGTTGTGGACAAAAGGCGAGGGGAATCTGACAAAGAATGGAGCTAGGATAATAAACTGTCCACAATTAATTTTACTAGTAAATATTTTATAAAATACTATATATATTGGTAAATACTTTTTATCTATCCTATGTTTAGGTAACGAAAAAAAACATTGTCAATACCCAACTAGATACACAAGTTCTTTAAAAAAAATAGATAGAGAATTTTATTCCACTATTAACGAAGATCACACTAACCAAGAGTAAAAAATGACAAAATTTTTAAGTAGAAACAAGATCTTTTGCCAAAATTTAATATTAAAAGGAAATTAAATGATAACTTTTGGAGTTTTATTATAGAATGAATGAATGTAAACCTAAAATTGGGACCAACCCAACTACCTTGTACCTTCCAATTTCCATGGCCCATGCTACCAAAAGTTACTTTTCTCACCTGATTGCTTTTAACAATTTAAACAAAATATATAATTTTGTAAAATGATAGAATTTGAATGTGATTTTATGCATATATTAATAAATAAAGTTATTTGATATATCATTTTTTTTAATAAACTAAGTTAGTGAGAATACATAGATCCCACTATGAAACAGATATATCATTCGTTCGATGGGGGTTCACAGTAATAATTCCATCATATGCCAATTATTACAAAATGAAACTCAAATAATGCATTACGTAAATTGATCGAAGTACATCATTATTACCACATATAGTCTAAATTAAAATTGCCTTAACCATTAAATTCTAAAAAGATGATATTCCAATAAATGGGGATGTATTCGAATACTCAATAGCCCGATAAAGATTGGTTTCAAAATATAAGTACGGGCTGACCCAACTTTGTTAACTATTTGTTTACAAATTTACAATTGTGACTGAATTTGTATTATATAAAAATAAAAAACATTTTGAAATCAAAATTTGCCATAATATTTTCAATTTATAAAGTTCTACTATTGGTTTTATAACAAGTTAATAGGTTACTGTATATTTCGAAACAACTAATAGCAGAGCAAATGAGATATATATTAAGAGAAATAAAACCCCCATCAAGGTGCTAGGAGCTGAGTACAGAAATAAGCAAAACAAAAAAAAAAAAAAAAAAAAAAAAAAGTACAATCCCGTAAAAGGGTTTGAACACCGGTCTGTCCAACTAATCTTCTCTGATTTTCCCCTGTATTTCACCCAAGTAAATACTATAGATATAGTAATATCTACCACTATGGTAGATTGTATCCTTTTGTTGTTGAACAACCTCTCAATTCGTGATTTCCAAATACTCCATACAACCCCATAGCAGAAATGATATCTATATAACATCTTCTCTTCTATCATTAATAAATGAGTACCCAAATTGTCATGTGACAATTATTAAGACCCTCCCAGCGAATTTTCCCGCTCAAAGTTTCTATGTGAAGTTCCGAAAAAGCCCTTTCTGCCTCTTAAAAGCCAATCCACCTTCATTCTTGCTCTCACGTTGGAAACAATTAAGAGTTTCCAACTTGTATGCTACCAATCAGCTCCCAATAAATCTCAAGCATTCATCCATTCCTAGAAATCAACAATCACCGAGATTTTCTGATCTTGGTTATCAAGTTCAGAACCAATTTCATGGAAATCCGCTATTTCCACCTCCTTAATTTGTTTGTGTAGGATTTATCATATTTACTTAACTTTCATTGTCCAAGTATTCATTCTTTATCTTTTTTTTATTCTTATTGGTTATTGAAATCGATTGCTTAAAGATGGTTTTGTAGGTTTGAAATTTCTGGAACCATAATACCCTATTGGTTCTCACGTATGCTCCTTCAGGAATAAAACTAATCGTATTTGAAACATTACCCAGGAGTCGATATTTGTAGCATGTATTTTTGTTGTTATTCATTTTTGCTATTATAGGACACATAATCCAAGGATGGATGATGGCACCAAGTCTATGAAAAGTAGGGGAAAAAAAACAATTTTTACAATTCATCTTGCTCTTGCATATGGCTCTCAAGATCTTTCAAGATTGGCTGTTGAGGTTAAGTGGAAAGGTTCAAATAAGTTGAAGAATCCACTTAGTTTTAAGCGGTGAATTGTGAGGAGGATTGTTACAAAGAAATGATCTTTGAAGGATCGAATGGAACGAAGAATTTGTTGTTGTTTGCAATTGCTTTGGTTTCAAAGATGGGTGTTTTCATCAGTGGGAAGCTGCATTCATGATGTTCGATGTAAGTCCTCATCCAATCAACATAATCTTATATTTTGTCAGGTTTTATTTTATATTATTCTTTTTAAATGATATCACTCTTGGGTTTTTGTTTTATTCCAAGAATTTATCCAATTTTTTCCATGCTGGACTAAATTTACAAGCTTTGATTGAGTTGAGATTTTCATCAATCAAGGCTAATTGGAATCCGATAAACTTATCTTTTTTAGGAAGAATCTTGGATAAATTCATCAATTCTTCATTTAACTTTTGTTTAGTTTTGACTTTATATGAAAATCATAGTGGTTTTCCTATGGGTCTACTCACGTACTATGATTTTGAAGATTTGTTTTGACTTTATTACGGAAGCTTTTTATAGATGTCAATTTCTGTCATAAATATAATTTTCTAAAATTTTATCCTTATATAAATTATATTTTATTAACAGATCACTTTTCTGTAACTAAAAGTCATATGTTGAATCAATAATGACTGCATACCAGCATATCCCCCCCCCTAAAAAAAAAGAGCCTCAGTTTGTAGGATAAAATAATCATAAATATGTACAAAAATTAAAATATAGAAGATAATAAAGTCCCCGAGTTCTATTATTTGATGTTACATGCATTATATGATCAACTATCAATCTCTATTAATCAGGATAAATATTGATATGCGTATTACTCTTAGTGGTTTGTTTTGGTTAAAGAAGAAAAAAGTTATACTTTGAACTTTCCGATATTGAATGTATGCCAATAAAAGTGAAAGAGGGTAACATTTTTAGTATTTTACCAATTGTAGGCTATAGTTGGCATTTAATTATTCATATCCATCTTTTATCGTGTCCTTCATACATATCCACATGAACAAGGATGACGAAGAACATATCTTTAGATTAAATCAAGTAGAGGAGCACAAGGGTATAATATGAATTATGCTGGTTAGTAAGTATGTATTCTTTGTTTCATCTAATTATGCCCCATAGTTAGCTATGGAATGACTATCACCTTATCTCCCCCTGGTGTTGTGATGGTGAAGGAAAGTTGGTTTTAGGGCATTCCATTCATGAAGGTAATGGAAAAGGAATATGAATACAAGCATAGATGTCTATCGATATCCACCAGGCATGTATAGCCAATCTTAAATATTAACAATTATATATATATATATATATATATATATATATATATATATATATATATATATATATATATATATATATATATTGCTTAGACTTTCATGTAGCTATAGATCTGAGTTATTTCAGCTTCTGTACAAGTGTAGGAAATGTGTATTAGGAATAAAAAAGATATTAATTTTTTTTGGTTGCTATATCAAAAAAAAAATGCATTTTATTTTGACAAGGAAGAACACAAGGTGATTGACTAGTAAGTTTATATAAGTCACATGACGTATAAAAGAAAAAGATATGAGAACAAGGTGGGTTTTTGTAAGACTATATTGTTAGTTTGTGATAAGTGTATCATATGAACTATGCCCTTTTATGTTGTGATTTTTGCAAACTTTTGATTTTTTTAGAATAAATGATTTTTTTATGTTTATCTTTGTTAAAACATGGATTTTTTTTGGTTTCTCATTGCTATTATTGGGTGAAGGTTTTAATATAGAGTACCATTTTATAAAGTAATGAAAGTAAACTGCTATAATGGACAGAACAATTAAAGTACATTACTTTTTATTGCCTTTAACCCTTTGGTAAGAACCTTTTGATCACATCGAGTTTTTTTTTGAAGGTAATATGTGTTTTTGATTCCAATACAAATAAGTTAAGTGGTTGTATTTTGGGAACTTGATAGTGCACCATTTTGTTATGATTCATATTCATATGTTGAAATCTAGGTAGAGACTACAAGAGTATATATAAACACAATTTTAAAGTTCAAGTTGTTGACTATATTGTGATAGTTAACAAATTTACTACTTTTTCTGCAATCATTTCATTAAAAAACTCAATGGTTATTAGGCTCTTGACTTTGTCTTTCTTTTGGAAATTTTCTAGAAACAGGGGAAAAGAGCTCGATGATTAAGGAACTAAAATGATTAGACAGAAGGTTGCTTACATAAAAATGATCAAACTATGAGATAGAAATCTCATAGTTTGATCATAAAATGTAAGCAACCTTCTGTCAAAGATTCTTGGTTCAAGAATTAAAATGCACTTTATATTTATATCATCAATCATATACAACTTTTAACAAGCATCTAATTTCATTCTATTTTTATCCAGGTTTCAAAATCAATCATTTACTTCAATAACTTTTATTTGTTTATTAGATTATCTATGTTTGTTAAAAGGTATTTAACCGAAATTTTTTATAAACATCGTCAAATGATGTTCTCAATGTTTTACTTATTTTTGATTAATTGAAATTTATAAATTGTATGTAATATCAAACAATGAACTTTTATCAGACAATATGTATCAAAAAATATTCCGACTTATAAATAATTGTTTTCTAACAAGACATATTTTTGTTGTTTTAAGTGGTTTTAAACATTTTTAAAGATATTCGGCTTAAGTTGATTCAATTTAAAGTTGGGTTTTTGGGGTTTGACGAAGAAAATGGGGAATTACCATTGAAAAAAAAAAGGTTTAATTTTTTAATTGATTGTCAGAATTTCCATATTTTGGTTGTTTTTATGATTTATTGGTGTTTCTGGTTATTTAATTGAAGATGAAGAGGAAATGACCGTCAAAAATCAATGGTGGCAAGGCTTGGTGTGATAAAAATAATAAAGGTCAAAACGGTCTTGTTTTTAATAAAAGTAAAATTGGATGTTCTGCTCGTGTTTGTATAAAGTTGGGTTGGTCTTGCTGGAAAACGAAAGTTAAAAGGAGAAACAAAGGGCATAAAATCTTTTATGGTGAAAAATTAAAACAACAGAAAGAAGAATACTAGAGATTGGATGCTCTCGTGCAAAAACAAGATTAAAGGTCAAAATGGTCTTTTTTGGGATGTGAATTTTATAAGCTTTTTTTCATCTGCTTCAAAAACCGTGACCATAGTTGTAGCAAGAATAGGAAAGAATTGTTTGATTTTAAATATTGGTACAATTAAATTATAAAATGGTATTTTGGTCCTTTTATGAATTTTGATGGATCAAAATTTTGGTGTAAAAAAAAAATTCTAATCCTATTTGTGTCACTTTTGATATTGACTTCATATTGGTATAATAAAACTTCTAATCATATTACTTTAATATTTTTAGGCTTGGTTTTATATGAAATGTTTTGTATACTGTCTTTTACTACTTAAAAACCATTTTTATTTTAGATAACAAGAACTTAATTTTCTTTAGCTATTATTTCCTTTTAATTGGGTTAGATAATTATGATATGGATCTCTTCTCCTCACTGATGCTCCTATTGTTCGAAGATGTTTACACAACCAAACAAGGTACCAATGATAAACCAAAGGGTCCAATGCAATTCATGTTTCTACTCATGTTCATAACCGATCCTCATTTCTCTTTATCATACTTGAACAAACTCTGAATAAATGAGATTTAGCAATGTGCTTTAGGAAGATAACCGAATATGACAATTAGCTTTGAATCTGACACCTAAGCCAAGCTCTTAAAAATATTTTCACTTCTCATGTTTGATGTTATTTGATTACACCACTTTATGAATGATAACGTTTCTTTAAATTTCAATATTGCTTTTCTTTTTTAACTGTGGTTCCCACATGTTTTAACCTAGTTATTTATTATATAAGTTGAATGAGTTATGTTTTTGCTTTTTGTAGTTAAATTATACGACAATGGCAACTATTCAATGAATCTCATTTGAATAGGGTAAAAAGAAGATAGATGTTGGTAGTTATGCTTCTACTGAATGGTAAACTAGTTTTTTCTCATAAATGAGCTCGGACATGTGAGACATGAAGCTCTAGTGGTGACAATCATGCCTCCACCGCTTGGTAAGGTGTTTGCTACACCGAGATGGCCTCCTGCAAATGAACGCACTCCTAGAATTGGCTTGAGAGCAAAATGTATCTTTCAAACAAGATAAACTTATAAATTATAACTCATTTACAAGTTAAATGATATCTTCCTAACATGTATTTCTTTGGTCCTCTCTTAAAGCATGTGCTTTAAAATTTTCTACAACAAAATTATTGTAGGATGGGTTTACCATTCTCCAAAAGTGAACTTTTCTCATTAGATATTCAAAACTCTATAAATTAAAAATGGATAATTGTTATACATTTGTATTCCACTTCGTAATATCTCCCTTTTGGTATATTAAATAGATAAAATGGATTTTGGATGAATGTGAAATTAATTATTAAAGCATGGTAGTTGAATGAGTTGGATAAATGTTTAATGAGTTTTAAGTCATGCCATGTATGTATCAGAGTGAAAAGTAAAGGCATTTTACAAATAGATAAACTTATTAGTCTTGTAAAACGTAAAGTAATAAGGCTCCCTCATGTGCCCAGGGGATGCAAATGCAAAATCTGAAAGACTTCGATTCATCAATTTGTGTATGGGCATACATTGTGTGATTACAAATGCATCACTTGTCAATTAGAACAATACTAAATGCATGTGTGATTGTGATCACGAATGCACCACCAATCAACCTGAGAAATTCAAGGGTTGGTTAGAATCTTTGTGTTAAATTTTTAATTTAATGCTTTGAATGTTGGTTATCGAATTTCTTGCATAAATACAACATCTTCACAACCACTTTGGACACCAAAATTGCAACTATACTTTTTACATCTTCTATATTTGCGCGCTTATATATATATATATATATATATATATATATATATATATATATATATATATATATATATATATATATATATATATATATATATATATATATATATATATATATATATATATATATATATATATATATATATATATATATATATATATATTTTTTTTTTCTTTTTCTCACAGTAAATTCCAAGCTTAGCATGGTCAACCATCTAATAGAACTTTTTCTAGTTGTAGCATCTTGGAAAACAAATTTTTGATTGTAGACAAATTACTTTTAAATGTATTGTGTTGAACATAGGCCTTATAAATTTTCTGTTACTGTTCTTTTGTGCATTACTACAATTGTTTTCTAACAATTCTTTCCATTTGAATATACCTATAATATTGAACTTAGACATGTGATTTCAGGAGAATAACATTATTATTATATGATATATATAATTTTAAGTTTTACACGAATGTTTTTTTTATTGTTTAGAGTCAAAATGATTAAATTTGTAAAGAATATTATCAACAATAACAATCGCTTTAAACACACATATCAAAACACATGTTTAATATATTTAAAGTAACTAAAGATTATTTTAAGAGAAAATTATAAATTTAGCCAAAAACATTAATTACTTTGCAAATTTAACAAAAAAAAAAAATCAAAGTTGCAAAAATAGCCACTTAAATCGTAGATGGGAATGGTCCATTTGCGATTTTGCCCTTCCATCTGTAAAGGTACAAGCACCTAAAGCACAGCTGTGCTTTAGGTACTTGTACCTTTGCAGATGGTCTAGTCCATCTGTGATTTTCCTTTTTCATCTGCGATTTCCTTCTTTTTTAGTATAAAAACGTTTTTTTTTCTTCATTTTCACTCTTCATTTTAGAGAAATTCTCTCTCTAGGCCATTCCCTTGCGATTTCCCTTCATTTTTCACTCTTCATTTTTCAATAAGGTTATTTCGTAGTCAAACTCATTGATTTCGTAGTCAAACCTATTGATTTTATAGTCAAAATTTAAAAAAAAAGGAAAAGAAAAAAAACATAAAATCGCAGATCAAAGGGAGAGGAAATCGCAGATGGATACTGTCCATCTGCGATTTTAGTATGATTCTTCCTTATATATACACGAAAAAAAAACCATCTGCGAATGTACAAGTGGCTAAAGCACGTCTGTGCTTTAGCCACTTATACATTCACAGATGGAATAGGCAAATCGTAGATGGACCATTTCCATCCGCGATTTCGGTGGCTAAATTTGTTCATATCTAGGTAATTATCTTTTTTTGTACACATCTAGGTAACGAACTTTTTGGAAGTGTTCACATATGACCATTATGACCAGCTGTAGCAGGTTATATTCGGTCATAACCAGTCATAATAGTCATATGTAAACACTTCCAATAAGTTCGTTACCTAAATGTGTACAAAAAAAAGATAGTTACCCAGATGTGAACAAACCGAAAAGGTAACAGTAAAATACACGAATGGTCCCTGTAGTTTGGGTAATTTGTGCGTTCGGTCCATAACTTATTTTTTTTTTTAACTTAGATGATCCATACTATTTAATTTTTGTGTGCATTTGGTCCATGTCCTACCTCAAAAGACTATTGTGCGCTTTTTATTTTTTTAAAATTTTTTTATTTATCTATTTATTTTTTATATATTAAAAAAATTAATAGACCTCACATATCTGCATCTCCTCACCCTAAACCTGAAACCACATTTGATTGGGTCCCACAATAGTTTTTTGAGGTATGACAGGGACCAAATGCACAACAAAAATAAATAGTAGGGATCATCTAAGTTAAAAAAATAAGTTATGAACCAAACGCACAAATTACCCAAACTACAGGGACCATTCGTGTATTTTACTGTTACCTTTTTGGTTTGTTTACATCTGGATAACTATCTTTTTTTATACACATCTAGGTAACGAACTTTTTGGAAGTGTTCACATATGACCATTATGACTGGTTATGACAGGATGTAACCTGCTACAGCCGGTCATAATGGTCATATGTGAACAATTCCAAAAAGTTCGTTACCTAGATGTGTACAAAAAAAGATAATTACCTAGATATGAACAAACCGAAAAATTAATTAACTTATTAAGTCTATTTCCCTTCATTTTTCTATTCCTTCCAAGGCGATTGGATTATAAATACAACATATTTCAGTTAATCGTTGATCGGTCATATCATTGGATAGGCATGAGCGTTTGATTCATTGGTTAACATACGATTGATTGTGGATTTTTTTTTCATGTTCTTTTGGGTGTTTGAGATTGGAATTCCAAATGCGTGGAAGGGAGTACGCGTTAGAAATTATATTATTCAAGACAATTTAAAAATCATGCACGACATAAAAATCACATACTAAAATTTTATAATTTAAAAAATCACGTCTAATTATAACACTTATGATCAACCTAGGGATGTCAACGGGGGCAAACGAGAATCATAATTTTTGCAGAAACGGATTTTATTTCATTTCAACAAAGGTTTCGACGACATATAATCCAACCGCAAAAACATATTTTTTTGAATTGTGCTTTTGTAGCAGCAAATATGTTCAAATATGGATTAACATGAAAATTTAGTGTACTATGAATTTAACAAGAGAAATCTACAAACCTAAATTCAAGAACAAATTTTTCTGAAAATTTAGTGTAGATTTCTTTTGGTGTATCTGAAAATTTAGTGTACTATGAATTCAAGTTAATTTCTGAATTTAGGTTTTATGGCCTAACAATGGTGGATCGCCCTTTGATCCATCTAACTTCAAACTGATTATAGATTTGGTTATCTAATTAGAAATGAATGTGGATTCATGGGTCATATGTCTAAATCATCAAAGTAATTCCACTATAATGGGTTTTTTAAGCTTTGATTAATAAAGGTGATGATTATCTTTTAAAGTAACGAATTAGTTATTTGATTATTTTAGTTAGGATGATATGATATGTTTAAACTTCTATACCATATATAATCATCTAAGTCATTAGAACCTGAATTGGAAGTGTTAGTCTTAGGTGTATTTTATGCACCTATTTTTCATGTTTAATTCCGTCTTTTAATTACATTTTAGTTCTTAATTTATGCATTTAGTTAACAATTTGGGCACTTGCATGTGTTATTCAGATAACTTGGTACCTCACTGTTTTTGAATTGTTTTGTAGGAATTGCGGGAATGCGGAGTAAAGAAGCTATGGAGGTGAGCATGGAGAAATAGAGCATTAGAGTATGGTGCTTGGATGACTGGAGCATGGAGAGAAGCTGGACCAGACGAGTCACTATAGCCCAAGTCATTGCACTTCACCATAGCAAATGACTACGTATAAAATGTAGCCCGTGTTATACCGACAAAAGGAGTGTTTGTCCTTTTCATCATACATTTAAGCAACATGACTTGGGCTGAAGTTAAATCGACGATAAAGTGATGATGGGAGGTGACTTCAAGTTACAACACAAGATACACAATCATGAGCATGACCGTGCGTTTTTCCTAGAGTAGTCACAACTTGTGCTAAAATAGAGGAAATGAGTTCATTATTGAGATAGATGGTTTTTTGGAGTTTGTGTGGACTAATTTGGGTGATTTTGGAAGGCTTCTAATCATTGTAAACACTAGTAATTTTTGTATGTAAACATTAAACACTTTCAATTTCATTTATTTGTTTGATTTTTTTAGCCAGGTGTGGCTAAAAACCCTAGTTTATAGATCTTGTTCAAAACATGTTTATCGTTTGACTTGATACATATGGATTGATGCTTTTTTATTATTATATTCTAGTGATTGTGTTATTGTTTTAACAAGATTCCTTGAATCTGGTTTGTGTTTGATTGGCCACTTATATGAATTGGGTTCCTGTGTAGCTAATTGAATTTGTGTGGAACCTGATTGCCTTGTAAATTTAATTATAGGTAAAAAGCAATAGGTTTTCTTATTATAGAACATATATCACATGTTTTTACACTTTAGAGCGTATGAAAAGAAATTAAGATTGCTGGGAAGCTTGTAAAAAAGTTAATGCGACTTTTCAATACAATCTTTGAGTGTGTTTAGGTTGAATTAGTAAAGTTAAGTGTAGTCAAAGAGCATGTTTTTATTAGATAATTTCGTAAGCGAGAGGTATTAGAGTGTGTTAATATTTTTTAGTACCAACTTAGAATAATAATTATGAAGAACATCAAGCGATAATCAAGTTAAATGACAACATTGAGAACTGGAACCATAACCGTTTAATTCATTGTTTACAAATCTCCTTTATTTTTTGCATATTTTCAAAGTAGATATTAATTTACATTACTTAACATCTTGTAAACAAAACCCCCATTTATGATCAAAGTACTTTATGCAAAGAGGTATGAACATTAACCGTGTACCTCTATGGATCAACCCTACTTGTTGTGTATTATTTTTAGTGCAAAATAATATTGGTTTAGAGTATATTGTACCCCTTTATTTGTTGGGTTTGACACCTTAACAGTTAGGGTCAAATTAAAAGGCTAACAATGCAATTTAGAAGTTTTTGCTCGTAAAGGACATGGTGTGGGAAACACACGATTGTGTGTTTTGAAGAGAAAATTCACACACGACGTCTTTTCTTATGATTCATTTTTCAAAATCAAATTCTTTAGTTTTGATACCTTAGTCATTTAGAAGTTTTTTCTCATAAAGGAGTTGGTGTTGGAAATACACGACCATGTGCTTTTTAAGAGAAAATTCACACATGGTGTGTTTTCTTATGAATCAATTTTCAAAATCAAATTCTTTGGTTTTGATACCCTATTCATTTGGTTGCTTTCAGTGCTTCCCTATAAACGCAGTTTGAAGTTCTATGAGGTAAAATAATTTGTTGAAGCTTACTAAACCAAATTAGAAAATAGGGAGAATTTCCTATATACCCTTGTTAATCATCAAAATATCGTATTTGCCCAGCTTAATTTCTAAATATCATATTTATCCTTATTAACCTATCAAAATATCATATTTGCCCAAACTCATTACTTTTAATATTTAATAATCATCTTTTATATTGTAAAATCATTATAATTATAAAAAAACTCACTTGACCATAATGCCCCTAACACTTATATGGATGGAATTTGAGTATCTCTACTGTTGCACGCCAAATTCTGCACGTCCATGGCTTTGGATGCTTCGCTGTAACCCTCAAAATACCCAATAACCAATCTTTTTCTTCAATACTGCAACTTAGGTGCATCTCTTCCCGCTAGATTGTACATCCAAAGCAAGATTTCCATTTGTGACATAAATACAAATTTAGCATTCACTTTGATACTTTTGTATTTTTATTTCAATTTGTATTGCCTGCAATATCGAAGGGTAATATCCAATTGTCCATCCATGTGCATAACTAGATTATTCTTATCAAGTTTGAAATTTAATAACTATCATATTTGAGTATCGAAAGTTGAATCAACCTATGTTCCTCTAAGGCTTTAATTTTCTACTAAGTTCAAAAGACAAACGGTTAAAAATATAATCATAATACATCAATCAAAATTTATGTTGGTCTGTGTTGGATTTGCACCCTTTTGCTTTGCATCTAGACCAGCCATCATATTAATCAATGATGCAGTATCACATCCAGATCTTGGTTGAAGTTAACAAAAGTGAAATTGATAAACTAGGTTAATATTGAATCCAAACAATTACGTTCTAAGAAAGAATCAGGAACTACAATAAAGGTTGTCCATCAAAATCATATTTTGATCATGCCATCATTCAAATGGAATCAATTCAACGATGCAAAGAAACGGTGCAGTTTGACTTGAGTAATTAAAGCATGTACTTTGAAAGCTTTGTATAAATCAATGGCGACCAAAAAAAAAAACCCACCAAAATCTATCTAATCTGAATCTGAATTGTTTATGGATTGTAAGTTTTACATAATGAAAAAAAGAAGATTTGTAATTAGTGGGTAATGTGAGGATTAAAGAGAATCAGCCATGAATATGCAAAATTAAAAGAATGATATATGAGGCAGGGGCATTACGGTCAAGTGAGTTTTTATTATTGATTATACTGATATTAAAATATAAAAGATAGGTTATTAAATATTAAAAAAATAAATTAGGGCATTTATGATATTTTAAAAGGTTAATAAGGGTAAATATGATATTTAGAAATTAAGCTAGACAAATACGATATTTTGATGTTTAATAAGGGTATATAAGAAATTCTCCCTAGAAAATATGAGGATTAATTAGCATTATAATACTACTTAACTGTGTTCATGTGGGTGTTCAATAACCCTTCTTTCACTTTAAAGAAGCTTAATACAAGGTTGTATGTACATTTGAAGTGATTGATATATTACCATTGATCATATGTACCCCATTATGACATTATACTCTGACGCTTTCCTCTGTTTGCTACAATAATATAATGTATTCCTGTATTATAATACTGTAAGTATTAACTTTTTGTATATATTCATGAAATCATTAAAAAGTAGTATTTGAAATAGGGACATTTTATCAATACTCTTAAAGTGAATTTTTGGTATTAAATCAAGATTATGTGCAACTATTTATTCAGTTGTTTTGATACCTGTGTAGTCGGGTACTTAATGAAAACATTGGATATCCAATCACAAAGTAACATAGTTGTGGATGGAATTTTATAAGGTCTCCACATATGTTGTGTATTGAAAACACTTCAATATGGGTTGTGTGTAATAGTTCATATGTAACCTAGTTTGATGAACTAACGTAGTGGAGGCGCCTATGCAATAATGTGGTTTTTTTTTATTCCTACATATGTCTTAGTTAACCATCTTTCCCTTGGGAAGTACCTTAATAGACGAGAGACATTGACGTTCATGAGTTAATATTACTTGGGTTTATAAGCTTATTTCCATGTCATTCATTATGTTATATACATTATTTTTTGATGTATTTATGAAAGTATAATAGTGTATTTTAATTTATGAAATCTTTTTCCTTGAAAATAAAATTTTATTGGGTTTTAAAGATGATTTGATGAAGTATGAGATTGTTACATTTGTATATAGATATGTGCTTATTAATATATTATTCTTATAATATAACATATGTATTACTTAGAAGGCTGACAAGTCTAACATGTAATTTTGATATATGCTTAAATTATCAACATGTAGGGTATTTGAAATGTGTTTATCTTTTTAAAATCATTTACTCATTTGAAATACCTCTCGTACGGGCTAGTGGAAATATGTTTATCTTTTAAAAATCATTTACCCATTTGAAAACATCAATGTGGATTTACCCATTTGAAAACATCAATGTGGAATTTTGTACCAAAACATAAATGTAGGTTTGAATCTAACTTTAAGTATGAGTGCGTTTAATATGATATCATCACAAAATTCTAAGATAGATCATAATTAACATGGTCTTCTAAATATCCACGTATATTCTAACGAAAGACTTCGTCTTCATCTGCTAGTACATATCAAACAATAATATTAGACTTGGAGAGCCTAGTGAGTAATTATAGAATTAGACTTTAGAGTGGAATTTGGTCATTACAATAACTCAATTCATTGGTCTTAATTTCCAAAATATTTTCTAATCATTTTCAACAAATAAGATTTTGTATGCCCAATAGTCATTATAAAAGGATATTGCTAATAATATATGATCATATAGGATCACACCTTATAGCAAGTTAGTAATAATTGATGATTTATTAGTATACAATTTATTATTAATAAATATCAACATTTGTATTTAATTGGAAAAAAACATTATTTTATGAAAATAGTATTTTTGAACATATTGGGAATTATTGTTTCTAGGAAATAATAATAATAAAAGAGAAACAAAAACTAGCTTAATATCATATACTCATATAGGATGATTCTTAATGTTGTATACAACTTTTTGGTCACTTAGAGTAACCGATTGGTTGCATCTCTAACTAGCTAGTTGAATAAAGTAAAGACCATTTCATTTTTGCCTCTTTTGACCTATATGAAATGTTGGTGTTAGACATGCCTTTTGATTACCTTATGCCATGCTTGTAAGAAAGCTCTATGCTTCCATTATTGTATGCCCTCCTTTTGTACTAAGTGTTGGTATAAAAGAAAGTCTTAAGAGATGAGTTTTGGCTAGTTGTTTACTCACAATTCTCTCCACAAAATGGCAGCCAAAATTCGGATATTGCATGCTCTCTTTCTCTTCTTCTTTCTTCCAGTTGGTGCTAGAAATGAATACTCAAAAGTTGCTTCTCTTTAAGCACTTATTTGGTATAAATCTTAAAGCTTAAGAACAACTTTATACAAGTGTATACTAGCATATTTTAGTGGTTTAACTCTTGCTTGGTGGATACATTATAGAGAACTTATACTTCTAGTTTTAAAGTCATCTTCATCAACTTCCTAATTGCTAAAAGGAACCAAATTATTCAAAGGTTGTTACACTTTCTTCTTCTTCCTTTTTAATCTTTCTAAGTCTTTGCAAAATGATCATTATTGGGTTAAAATGGTTTTAGTTTATTCAATTTATAAAATGCTTTCGTTGCTAATTACGTCAAATTTTAGACTAAAGTTGGACTACTTTTGAATAAAACCTAACATGCACATGCATCTAAACCAAATCTAAGTTTCTACTCAAAATAAGCCACTCTCATTCTAAGGGGAAAATGGTCTTTAGTTTCCCCCTTATTAATGTTACCCATAACTCAATCTGTTGTCACTAAATCCAACAAGCAAATCAATTTATGACCATTGAGTTCATATAAATTTCATGTAATGATGTTAATTATAGCTTACAGTCTAGGAAATCGCTTCCTTTCGATTAAAAAGGGACCTTCCTTTATCTCCAGTATACTTGATCCTTTGTTCTCCATGGAATTTAATCATTTTTCATTGATACTCTCAATGTCTATACGATGCACAATAAGGATGCTCAAACCATTGTTCAATATAATAAATTGTGTTCAATAAAAACGTGTTTAAAAGTAAATTTCATGGAATGCACAAATATGACATAAGGCCATATAACAAACAAGAGTATATATGGTATAAATAATACTAAAAAAAATCAAATTTAGGGATAAGGAACCAAAAGAAGTTTTATTTTCACTTATTTCACTTATTCTTTCTTTTTCTTTACTTATTTATTCATTATTTAATTCTTTATTTTATTTTAATTTAATATATATATATATATATATATATATATATTCACGAAACAAGAAAAATAACTCTAGGCCCAAATTAAGGATGTTACATTCATATTATCGCGGAAGAAGATACTAGATACATAAGTTGGTTATATTAAAGTTAACATTTTTTGCATCAAGGCTTTACTGAGACCAACTACCTTGTATATCTAATTTAGAGAAAAAGTGACGGTTTGTATTTGATTGGATACACTTCAAGTATGAATAAGAAACGTAATACTAATCTAAGAAAAATAATCAACAAAAAGTAAATAACACTGAAGTTCTCCAAGTTGTTCCTTTCACCAAGAAAAGAGGTTTTGTCTTCACCAAGAAGATTGGTTTGTCACAAAGACGACGAACACAAAGCCACGATCAGAACATTAGGGTTTGCCCTAATGTTGTATATATACTAATCTATACATGTATATCCCTTGATTGAATGGATTGTTTCTAATCTATACTAAATCAGATCCTTATAACAAAGAATACGGACCTGATATCTATTCTATATTTATCTATAATAATTGCCTAATATACAAAAGATTACAATCAGATAATGGGACAACTGTCAATTTTGGTCAAACAAAGTCAACGAAACTCAACGAGGTCAACTCAACTTATATTAGAGTTTAAGGTGAATTGTGACATTTCCTAATGCTTCTAATGTTCTATTGACAAGTTATAATACAAAATACCTCTCTTATTGGTAATTATTGAATAAACCCTAATTTGGGTTGGTAAAACAATAGTTCGATAATTTAATCACATATTATTTGAGTATAAATAATATTCATAACTCAATGTAGTGAAATTCATAAACCTTATACTACATGGCAAATTCATAACAAAGACTACAACTACAGATTTTTTGTGAATTCGTCACCAAATACAACAAATTTTATATCAGGCTAAACGCCCAATTTTTAACGAAACGAACTTAGAAATTCAACCCCACTTTCATGTAACATATTATTGCTTTGATAACAATGATTTTTATAATAATTTGAATTTTTGTAATTAAAATTAAATATTTATAAATCATTTATACCATATCCCTTTATAAAAATATCACTATTTTATAAAGGAAGTCAAGATTTTATAAAGATTTGACTTTTTTATTTTATAAAATCCACCAAAATCTAGGATGTTCCCCCACCATAACTAACATCTAATGTACCAAAGCTTAAACCATAAGGTAATACACTTAGTCAAATCCTTGTTCCACCATAACCCCTACCCACACCACCACCCTCCCCCCTCCCTCTAAAATACGCCCCCCATTTCTTCACTTCATCTTCTCCAAACTTAATACCTCTCCATTTTCTCTCAAGAACTCTTCAATTCTCTCAAGGTTACTCTTCCACAAGTTAGTTCTTCAATTTTTGGTAAGCTTTTTGTCACACCCCGAAACCCAGGCCGGAAACGTTCCGGAGCGGAGGTGACTTCATGTTGAATATCATAACCAATGTACATAGTAAGTTCAGTAAACACAAAACATTACATTACATAGAATCATTTACATTTGTTTGAAAGTAAAATTTATACAAGTGTTATACATATATATATATATATATATATATATATATATATATATATATATATATATATATATATATATATATATATATATATATATATATATAGCATATGAGCAAAAGCAAAGACGAGTCTTCTAACGCTCCGTCTTCTCCAAAAGATCGCGGGTACCTGTCTAATGCTGACCTGAGAATACAAGCAGTTTGAAAATCAGCATAAAGCTGGTGAGTTCATAAGCGGTTTAGTTTTGAAAAGATCGAGTTTCCTTTGGTTTTTCTAAAAAAGTTGTTATCCAAAAAAATCCCATATTTTCTTATGAAAACAGTTTGGTTATCTTTCAATACACAATTTCATTTATGAGTAGATATGTTGTTCCAGGAAAATCCCATATTTTCCTATTAGTTTAGTTTTCCATTCGTTACACCATTTGTTTACGGGTTATTATGTTATTCCAGGAAAATCCCATATTTTCCTAAATGTTGCGGTTAGTTCTTAGTTCGGGTTTCGATGTACTAGTATCTACCATACTTATAGTATTAATTAGGTGTTCTGATATCTTAGTTACCCTACATTCGAATATCGATTATCTACTATTCTTAGTTGTATTTTCGAATATTTGGATACACTCAGAAACGTACATTAACTGTATATTCGATATTCTGGTGATTTCCAAAAGAGTACATTAGACGTATCTTCGAAACTCTGTCGACATCCAAAGGCGTATGTTTTCGAAACTCAGTCGATGTCCAGAGGCGTAGTTTCGAATTATTTTTGAAACTTTGGTGACACTCAAGGCATACATTAACTGTATATTCGAAGTCTTGGCGTCATCCAAAGGCGTGCTTTCATATTCGTATTCGTATTCCTATTCCTATTCGCATTCGCATTCGTATTCGTATTCGTATACCTATTCCTATTTTTATTCGTATTCGTATTCGTATTCACATTCATATTTGTATTCATTTTCGTATTCGTATTCATATTCATATGGCTATTCTTATTCTTATTCATATTCATATTTGTATTCGAATTCTTATTACTACTCCTATTCGTATTCGTATTCGTATTCGTATACCTATTCGTATTCGTATTCGTATTCGTATTCACATTCGTATTCGTATTCGTTTTCATATTCGTATTCGTATTCGTATGGCTATTCTTATTCTTATTCGTATTCATATTCGTATTTTATTAGTATTAATCTTAGTTTGTGATTAGTATGATTTCTTTTGCAAAATGTAATATAGTTTATAACACTTTTTAAAGAAATCTGTGTTTAGTCTAACAGTGTACTCTGCAATTCGAACGATTGGTTAACATGATTTTTGATATTAAAAAACATACATAAAATGAAACATTTGAGCTGAAAATAAGTTTAAGTACAAGATTCCCCTGTACTTTTGCTTGTATCCCCCCTAAAAACATTTGAAAAACACAGAAAAAGGGTAGGGGCATGAACTCACCGGTTGAGGAACGCGTCGGTTTGGATCCTCAACGTCAGTTCGGGGTTTGGAAACGCACAAGATTCCTATGTAATATGAAAAGATATAGATTTGTATCTAATTAGGATTTGAAACACTAATTAGTTGAGGACATACACTTCTAGTTGCGAAAACACTTCATTACAAGTGTTTGGAGGGACCCGGGTGACATCTATGGACACATATAGCTTGGATATGGAGTTTACTCTTCAAGAGTAAACTCACACAAGAGTTTTCAGCCCTAATGATCCACTCCCCATGATTTTACGGCCGTAAACTCATGGTGGGGTGCTCTAGAGTGCTAAATGGCCTTGAATCAATTGAGGGGTAATTCTAGGTTTGGTTTCAAGGCATGGGAAAGTAGTTTGGGCATCTTAGGGACCATTTGATGAGTTTACGGTAGTAAACTATGTGTTTACGGCCATAAGCTCTTGTATACATATTCAAAGTGTGTTTTGGTGGTCCTTAGTCAATCAAATGTGATTTTAAGTCATATTACAAGCCTTGGATGGAACTTAAGGCATCCTTTGACTATGCTTTAGGATTTTACGGCCCAAGAACCCATCTTTGAAGGGTTTACGGCTGTGAACTTCTTAGGGAGTTGTTTTCATCAAGTTTTAGGCTTCTAATTCGTTTGTGGTTGCTTCTAGATTTTAGTCCAAGGCTATTGGTGTGTTTAAGTGGCATTTAAACACTTGGAAATGAGTTTACTCTCCATGATAATGAGTTTACGGCCCAAGCATTTTCTTGGGCAGTAAACTCATGTTTACTCCTCTAATGATGAGTTTAAGGTGTTCTAAGTCCAATCCCATAAGTCTATAAGCCATATCTAAGCTCCAATGGTGTTTTGGAAGGGTTTTAAGGCTCAAAAACCCCACTTTTATGTGTTCACGGCCCAAGAATGTTCCAGGGCTGTAAACACATGTTTATGGTCCTAAATCATGATTTGAATTCGAATTTGAAGGCTAAAGATGTTATACTAGGAGTTAAGGTAGTTACCTTGATGATTTGAAGCCTTAATTTGGTGATTTTGGACCTTAAGTTTGGATTGAGGAGAGAGGTTAGAGAGAGAGAGTAGTGAGAGAGAGAAAAAGCTTCAAATGGAAGCTTAATCCACTTTAAATATGTTCGAAGTTCGGGACACGGTGGAATTCTACCCGATACCGATGTTAGACGTGGCTTTTGGTCGCACCCGATTAAGTTGTCGTAACCCGATGGGACCGATTCTAAAAATTTTTAAATAATTAATTTGGGCCATTTACATGAGCTTAAAAAGGATTTAGACACTCATGAGATTATAATGAACATATAAATTTAAATAACTTAGCCCAAAAATGAAATCGGAATGAATTGCTAAAGAAGGGTTTTACGGACGAATTGGGTTACGGCGATGGACAAACATCGGGTTGTCACATTATCCCTCCGTTAGAGGGAATTTCATCCCAAAATTCAAAGATTAAAATACAGTTCACGAATTGAAAAGAGATATGGATGAATCTACTGCTTCGGGTCTTCACGCTCCCAAGTGGAATCGGGTCTCCGCTTGACATTCCAGTGAATTCCCTCACTATCGTGATGCGGCTTTGTTTCGTACGTTTGATCTCTCAATCCATGATCTCAATTTGTTCTTCCATGGAGGGTTCAATCTTTCGTTGATTTGCATTACTAAGGTTTCTATGGGCAAACACTTCTAAATATTTGAGACGAGGAAGACAGGATCGATACTACTAAGTCCTTGAGATAGTCGAAGTTTGTAGTTCACGGTTTCCGATTCTGGCGGGGATTTCGAAAAGTCAGATGTATCACGGGTGAAGTATTTCACGCTTCCCAAAGCATATCATGTCTTTCTGGGATAAGGCCTTCAACAGGACACAAGCACCAACAAGAAGGTGTATCTTCATGTGGCAGAGTAACTAAGGGTCTGATGGTTCTAAAAGAAATTTCTGGGTGGTTCTGCGATAATAGTCGATGGGACCCAAGAATTGACGGGTTTCTATGGGTATCTCTGGTGCCGACTAATTCCCTATCGCCTTAGTTTTTTTTTGGAAAGGTCCACGGGTACGACATGCTTTGATTACTACATGACCAGGGAAAGTGGTTTGACCGAAGGACATCACTACTAACTCGTAGTGACCATATCAAGCCCTGACCACTACCTTGGACATATCATCCTCAAGAAGGTTTGGCTACGAGGTAGTTCTAGGGATTAGGTCGATGCGAGACTTGACTAGACGTTCGGAAGGAATTCTCGGGAAATCTTTGGGAAAAAAATCAGGGAAAGAGTTGCAGCCTTCCCGTTTCCCTATGATCACATGGACGAGGAATGCATGGCACTCCTTTCAGGAAAACTTTTTAAGCCTTGATGCACGAAATGATGCAAAGGTTGGATTTAGGTTTGTTGACGAAGATCATGAGAATTGGGTCAGAGGAAAGATTTAGATGGACGTCTTTTTCGAAACCAAGAATAACAACATGAATGAGACCCGGTCATTACATGCTAATGATAGCATCAAAGCATTTCATGAAAAGTTTGCCATTTGATCGAATGGAAAAGAATAATCGTCCGGTTTAAGGATACAACCTATGGGTCTGACGTTAGCGTTCTCTTTCTCACTGGTTAGCCATCTTGACGGTACACGTTTCAGTTGCTAAGGAAGGATTAAGTTTAGAAAGGTGTTTGAATGGATAGTTAGCAAATTTCTTTCAACACTAGAATCGAAAAAAATTACAGGCATAAGATTCATCGAGGAGGAAATATACTTGTGGCAACGGTGGGGTCAGTGGCTGCCTCATTTTTTCCTATAGCTTGGACTCTCCTGGTGTTGCCAGATGTTGCTACCTTGGGGCATTTTCGCTTGTAATGTCCGACTTCCCCGCAACTGTAGCAGGCCTGACCGATATCTGCTCCAGAAGCTTGGCTGGTTGATTGGGTTGGTGCTCTGCAGCTTTGCGCGAGGTGGCCTTCCTGACCACAGTTCTTACAAAACTTTGCATGAAAAGGGCCAGGGATACGATGGTGGTAACTGCATGTATTGCACCACGAGAGGATACCAGCATATTCGGTGATAGGTGCTTGGGCTGAGGAACCGATAACAGATACAGCAGCAGGGGTAGTGGCAGCGTGGACTTCCACTATCTGTTGTTTCTTCGAGGGCTACGGGGAAGACTGACTCTTCTTCTTCTTCCAAAACTTTATTTTCTCACCACTCTTCTCTGTCGGCTCAGGAGTGGTGGCCGTTTCCTCTAGGTTATCGCTATGGTCGATCAAGTTTTGCGCTAGGCATTTGGCGCTGTCATAGGTATCCGGCTTCGCAGCTAAAATGTTCCCTTTGGTTGGCTGGTTCAATCCCCAGATGAACCTCTCAACCTTCTTACTCTCCGGGGTAACCATTCCCGGACAGAGTAATGCCAAGTCATCGAATCTGGATGTGTAGGCGGCGATATCGAAACCCTTCGTCTTCAGGTTCCAGAGTTCATCCTCCAGCTTCTGTATTTCACCCCGAGGGCAGTATTCTGCAAACAGAAGTTCCTTCATAACTTCCCAACCCATAGCATTTTCTACAGGTACAGTTAAGGATTTGATTCGGCCGTTCCACCAAGTCAGAGCTTTATCGGTGAATGTGCAGGCGGCGAATTTCACCTTATCGGATTCTGAACAGGCACAGATCTCGAAGATAGACTCGATTTTCTCTAACCACCGAGTTAGAGCAATGACACCCCTGTGCCATCGAAGAATGTGAGTTTTGCGTTCATAAAGTCTTTATAGGAACACTCCTTCCGGTGTCCCTGATTACCTTCCTGGTTTTGGGTTTGGGTACCGCCCCCTGAACCACCGGGGTTTATGTGAGACATGGCGGCTGCTACTCCGGTAGCAAAAGCTGCCTCGAATACGACAGGATCAAAATGAGGAGGAGGAGGTGGTGGTGGCGGAGGGTTGTTGGTCTTTGAGTTGGGTCTCTTTCTTGGAGGCATCTTGGTCTAATAAGATCTGGAAAGAGAGGATGGTAAGTCCTCTGAATTGAATCAAGAGATATCACAGGTATATATTCCGAATAAGCGATAAAGCAGGAAAGGGTTATCAAAACAGATAAATTATCGCTAAAGGGATGAACAAGGAACAATGCGTGAATGAAGATTTCTACAACGGATTGGTTGGAGAAATACTCCCATAGTATTTCATGATTCGCTGCAACGACGGCTCGTTGTTATGGGTATTGGGTAAGTTTTAGGTGTGATGCATACCATAGTCACTCCCAAGCACATGTTGGCCGTGTCTCGAATGAATATAGTTGGCTAGGCTATATTGATCCTAGACACGACTACATAACTGCTCAGGTTTAACCGCAGCGTACAACACCCATTTACTTATGTTTTGTTCTATTTGTAGTTACGGATTTCGACGGTTAGGTATACTTGTATACTTTCAAAAATACTTATATTTTAAGGTATACTTTTAGTTCAGAGCACTTAGGCCCCTTAGTGTTTATAGTCTTATACCATGTAAGCTTTGGTATACTAGTTCACTATAAACAAGGACTCTGATACCAATCTGTCACACCCCGAAACCCAGGGCGGAAACGTTCCGGGGCGGAGGTGACTTCATGTTGAATATCATAACCAATGTACATAGTAAGCTCAGTAAACACAAAACATTACATTACATAGAATCATTTACATTTGTTTGAAAGTAAAATTTATACAAGTGTTATACATATATATAGCATATGAACAAAAGCAAAGACGAGTCTTCTAACGCTCCGTCTTCTCCAAAAGATCGCGGGTACCTGTCTAATGATGACCTGAGAATACAAGCAGTTTAAAAATCAGCATAAAGCTGGTGAGTTCATAAGCGGTTTAGTTTTGAAAAGATCGAGTTTCCTTTGGTTTTTCTGAAAATGTTGTTATCCAAGAAAATCCCATATTTTCTTATGAAAACAGTTTGGTTATCTTTCGATACACAATTTCATTTATGAGTAGATATGTTGTTCCAGGAAAATCCCATATTTTCCTATTAGTTTAGTTTTCCATTCGTTACACCATTTGTTTACGGGTTATTATGTTATTCCAGGAAAATCCCATATTTTCCTAAATGTTGCGGTTAGTTCTTAGTTCGGGTTTTGATGTACTAGTATCTACCATACTTATAGTATTAATTAGGTGTTCTGATATCTTAGTTACCCTACATTCGAATATCGATTATCTACTATTTTTAGTTGTATTTTCGAATATTTGTATACACTCAGAAACGTACATTAACTGTATATTCGATATTCTGGTGATTTCCAAAAGAGTACATTAGACGTATCTTCGAAACTCTGTCGACATCCAAAGGCGTATGTTTTCGAAACTCGGTCGATGTCCAGAGGCGTACTTTCGAATTATTTTTGAAACTCTGGTGACACTCAAGGCGTACATTAACTGTATATTCGAAGTCTTGGCGTCATCCATAGGTGTGCTTTCGTATTCGTATTCGTATTCCTATTCCTATTCGCATTCGTATTCGTATTTGTATTCGTATACCTATTCCTATTTTTATTCGTATTCGTATTCGTATTCACATTCGTATTCGTATTCATTTTCGTATTCGTATTCGTATGGCTATTCTTATTCTTATTCATATTCATATTTGTATTCGAATTCTTATTACTACTCCTATTCGTATTCGTACTCGTATTCACATTCGTATTCGTTTTCATTTTCCTATTCGTATTCGTATTCACATTCGTATTCATATTCGTTTTCGCATTCGTATTCGTATTCATATTCGTATTCGTATTTGTATTCGTATTCGCATTCGTATTCGTATTCATATTCGTATTCGTATTCGCATTTGTATTCGTATTCGTATTCGCATTCGTATTCGTATTCATATTCGTATTCGTATTCGTATTCGTTTTCGTATTCGTATGGCTATTCTTATTCTTATTCGTATTCATATTTTATTAGTATTAATCTTTGTAAGGTCTGAAAGGTGTTGCGTCTTGGGCTCGCTACTTAGTCCATTTAGTGTCCGGATTGGGCCTGTCCATCCGAGAGTTATTTTCTAGGGTTTTGTATTTATAGGTGCTTGCATGCATCTTAGTACGTAAGTTTTTTGAAAGTATTTTGATCTTTATCTTTTGTAACCTTAATATCCTCTACATCGGAAGTTCTTTATCGAGCTCGGATGAGGATTGAATCAATTGAATCATTCGACATATTCAGATTCATTCTTGTGGTTTATATTTCTGTTTTCACTTTTGTGATTAACCTGTTAAAAGATCTAATCAATCAATGAGTTTCTTAAACTCATCAATTGGTATCAGAGCAGGAGGCTGTGTAATTCATACACATCTCTTCTATGAAAGAAGTGATTAGGGTTAATTCCGCATTTACTGATATTTATTGAGCTGTCACTCCATAATTGACGTATCTCATTATTTATTCATCTTGCCCTAATATTACGTATTACAAGTCTGATTTTACAATAGGTTAAACGATCAAGCATGGACGATTCTCAATCCAATCCTATCAACATCTCAAACAGTATAGGATCTACAACTAAGATTCCAACTCTCTGCACTCAAGATTACGAGGTTTGGGCGCATCATTTTGAAGACTACGTCATTGGATCTGAAGATAATGGGTATCTGATATGGGAAGCCATTGTATCTGGACCATTTGCTCATTCAGGAACATCCAAAATTATTAAAACTCAAAAGGAGTATAATGATTTGTTGAAAGATGTGAAAGATGTCGCTCAGGACGAAAAGGAAAAATTTCAGTGCAACATCAAGGCACTGAGACTAATTCGATTCGCTCTTCAATCTGACACGTTTAGATTGGTAAGTTCCTGCAGTACAGCTAAAGAAATCTGGGATCGGCTGCGAGAGCTGTATTCCACAGATGAAGATCTGGAGCACTCAATTCAGACCTTGCTTCTGTCTGAATTTGGAGAGTTTAAGCAAAATCCTGATGAGTCAGTTACACAGACGTTCGATCGCTTCAATCATCTTCTTAGCAAGATGATCAAACACGATATTGAAAGGAAGCTTATTGAACAGAAGGTCACTTTTCTGAATGGTCTGAGATCCGAATGGAGAGCTGTTGTGTCAACAGTTAAAGCACACGAGCAGTTCAAATCGTACTCGCTGGCGAAACTGGTGGGAATTCTAAAATCCCAAGAAAAAATAGTGCTGCAAGAGAAAAGCATAGTTTCTAGTCTAGGGTCTCTAGCGCTTCTGTCCAAGGGTAAAAGTGTTGAAGAAGGTGAAGAGGATCTTAATCTGGGAGATCACGACAGCTGAAGATTATGCTTTAATGGTGTCAAATCCTAGAAGGTTTATCAAGAAAAAGTTTCCTTCCAACAAAAATCATAATTGGCAAGGAAGCTATAGTTTCGAAAGAGTGAAAGATGAACCGAAGGTTGAGGAGTCGAAAAAGGAAGCAAAGGGTGAAGCTGACTCTGGCGTCAGTTGCTTCTACTGTGGAGGAAAGAATCACTACGCAAAGGATTGTGTGTTGAAGAAGATGGCTGAGAAAGACGATGAGAAAGATGAAGAAGCAAGTCTTATGAAAAGACTAGAAGAAATAAAAAGGAAGAAGGCTGCCACTAATCCTTCTATGAATGCTCTTATTGTGCAGGGTTCGACAGAAGATGACGAGTTCGGTGGCGTACATGTGTGGTCGACCGACTCAGAAGATGATGAGGTGAGAAAGCCTTCGCATGGAAAGGCTTATGTTGCCAAAGATGGTGAAACCAGTGGAAGATGTCTGATGGTGACTGACGTATCTCAGATGAGGGGATATAATACTGATGGTGGAAATGAAGAGGCCAAGGAGCGAGAGGACTTATGCTTCACAACAAAACCTATCAGTGTGCAGATCAGTGAACTTGATGAACTGATCAAGAAGGTACAATCTGTTTTTATTTCGTTTAAAATTCCACAAAAATCATTTGAAAAGGAATTAAATAACTTGAATTCAAGAATTTCTAATATAGATAGTTGTTTAACTCAAACACGGGTCACAAATTCTAATCTAACTGACCAAATAAGCAGGGTGTCATCCAAGAGTGAGGAGCGAAGGATGTGGATTGAGCAGAAGGAGTTAGAGCTAATTAAGTCTAGAGATGAAAACATTTATTTGCAAAGAGACAATTTGAAATTGTTAAAACAAAGGAATGTTTTTTGTTTAATCACTAAAAGACTTTATGCTAACATTACTCAACTGCATCTGAACTGTGAAATAGGGCAGAAGATACATCGCATGATTCTACCCTTCCTTGAGTTTAAGGAGGATGAAATCGATGCTGAAGCATACAACTGTGAAAGTGTTGTATCTTCCGATGATGTGAAACCTACCTATATGTATGGTCTGGACAAAATAGAATCTTTTATAAAGTCCAAAGACCATAAGGACATGCTTAAAAATCTTTTGGATGAAAATGATAAGCTGAAAATCAAGACCGAAACCATACAAAAATTCGACTCATTGAGTACCAATTTAAGTTCAGAAAACAAAATTGATGTTGAAAATACATCTGAACTTAATGAGGGCGATGATATGAGTGAAATTTCTGTTGAGGATGAAGTCGACTGTTCTGAGTTTGTCAAAAGCGAACCCGAAAACCACAAAAACTTGATTTCTGAAAATTCTGTAGAATTCGCTCGCTTGTCCAAATCTAAGTCCCCAGTCCTTAAAGAAAAGGATGTTGTGTTTCAGAAGGTTAGAACTACTCCTAATCAGGTGTATAAGGTCACAGGAGTAAACGAACATCAAACAGCTGAACTCACTGCCATGGTGAACGAAGATAATGCAGATGGATGTGCCGAGTTTTTCTGGTCAGCTACCATAGACAATGCAGACGAAACGGTTGGTCTGTCGGAGTGAACATCCTGGAAGACCAAAGGAAGATATGTGCCAGAACTGCCGAATAAGCCTACCAACTTTGACGTACCAAGTACAAGTGGCACAAAAGAAATTCCTATAGAAGAAGTCACCTCCATAAGCGAAACCTCATCTATGAAGAGTGAACCTGTTGCCAAGAAGCTGAAACAAAAAGCTAATATCCACAGACAACCGAAATAGGTGAAAAATCAAAAGCAGCAGAGAAATCTTAGATACAAGAAAAATCTCTTAGAGTGAAAGCAGTTTTGGCGCTCTCAAAATCCTCACTACTCTTACCATGATAAAGATTCTAAGTTAGAGAGAAAGACTTTCGGGTCAAACGAGGAACATAACCGAAAGGATAGGTTCGGTCCCGAAAGCAACAGTAACCGAAGAACTAATTTAGGTCCTCCAAATAACAACATGCAAAGACCCGATTTCAATCCATCAAGCTTTTATAATAAAATACCAAGTTTCGGACCACCAGCCAACAACAACCAAAAATCCAACTTCTGCTCATCATCAAGCGGGTACCGAAGGTCCAGGTTCGGTCCCTCTAATGACCACAAACGAAAGGGTCATTTTGAACCTCAAGTCAGGAGAAACTCTCATTCTAATTTCTTTTTCTCTATTTCTTCTCGTTCTCAATCTTCTTCTAATCCCAATTCAGTTCCTACACAAAATTCAAGATCATCAACGAACTTGAAAGGAAAAAGGAAGATTTCCTCAGCCAAGGAAGACTGAAAGCAGACTAAAATCCAAACACCAGAATCTGAATCCAAAACACCTGCAACTAATTCAAACAAAATCAAAGTGTTTACTATTAAAAGAAAAGATGAAACAACCTTAGTAAAACAAACATATCTTGTTGATGTTTCTCTTACTATTCCTGTTCTTGTGAAAGGCTCACGTGAACCCAAGAAACTTTGGGTTCCTAAATCTGCTTAATTTTTACAGGTTATTAGTGACGAGCAATTTGACGAAGAATGGTACATTGACAGTGGCTGCTCACGTCACATGACAGGAAGGAAGGAAGAACTAAGGGAGTTTCGATCACTTCAAAATGGTGGAAATGTCAAGTTCGGTAACAACTCCTATGGAACGATAAAGGGTTATGGGATGATAACCAATGGAGACTTCAAAATCAGAAAGGTGGCGTATGTAGAAGGGTTGTAGCATAATCTCATCAGTGTATCTCAACTGGTGGGAGGTATCGGTCTCAAAGTTTCATTCGACGACGAAGGTTCAGAAATTATAGAGAAGAAGTCCAACAATGTCATTCTCAAATCAAATCGAAAAGGTGAAATGTTTCCTCTGAATCTCAAACCAATCAGAGGAAATCCAACCATATGTCTTTTGTCCAAAGCTCATTCTGACGAAAGCTGGTTGTGGCACCGAAGACTCTCACATCTCAACTTCAAAGACATCAACAAGCTTGTCACCGGAGGTCATGTTCGAGGTCTTCCATTACTCAAGTTTGATCAAGAACACTTGTGTGCTGCATGCGAAATGGGGAAACAAAGTCGTCAAAGTCACCCATCAATTATAAACACAAAAGTTGTTGAACCACTTGAGCTGCTTCACATCGACTTGTGTGGTCCATCATCAATCGAGAGCATTGGCGGTAACAAGTATATTCTTGTTGTTGTTGATGATTTCTCACGTTTTACATGGGTATTCTTTCTGAAGCACAAATCTGAGGCCACTCCAAAGCTAAAGATGTTTATCAAGCAGGTTGAAGTGCAACTGAGGAAAGTCGTTCGAAACATTAGGAGCGACAATGGACTGGAGTTCAAGAACAAAGAATTCGAGGACTTCTTGTCAGAAAAAGGAACCAGTCATAACTTCTCAGCCCCTTACACACCTCAACAGAATGGTATTGTCGAAAGGCGAAACCGGTCCTTATGTGAGGCGGCCCGAACTATGCTATGTTTTGCTTCTCTTCCCTTATATTTTTGGGCTGATGCTATTGCTGTAGCATGTTTCACACAGAATAGGTCTTATCTCAACAAGCGTTTCTCTCTCACTCCCTATGAGATCATCAATAACAGGAAGCCGAATGTAAAATTCTTCCATGTGTTCGGTTCAAGGTGCTTCATCTTCAACTCCAAAGAACATCGTAACAAGTTTGATGTTAAAGCTGACGAAGGAATTTTTCTAGGTTATTCTCATACTTCAAAGGCATACTGGGTTTTAAATAAGCGTTCTAGAAAGATTAAAGAAACCTATTATGTGACTTTCGATGACAGCTACATCAAGAAACTAAAGACTTCTGAAGAAGCGATTGGAGAAATTTTTTCTCAAACAGGTCAAGTCACAGCCACGATTGCTAATTTATTTAATCAGTTCATAGACCTATTCGATGAACTTGAGAAACCCACTCTCTCGGAAGCCAAGGTAGCAGATAACAAAATCGATCATCTGAAGCAAATTGTCGAAGATGCAGCCAAACAAATGGGAGAAGGAGAACAAGTTCGAAACGAACCTCCTCAACGCGGCATATCAGTTGAGGGGGAGAATCAATTTTCTTCAAGTCAATCGGACTCACATTTTCAGGGGGAGAATTCAATCCCTGTAGCACCTGAAAGCCTGGCTACACCCGAAAGTCCTGTAGCACCCAAAAGCCCGGCTACACCCGAAAGTCCTGTAGCACCCGAAAGCCCGGCTACACCCGAAAGTACTGTAGCACCCAAAAGCCCGGCTACACCCGAAAGTACTGTAGCACCCGAAAGCCCGGCTACACCCGAGAGTTCTATTGCACCCGAGGTCCAAATCAACCTGAAAATCCAAATGATTCATCATCTGTCGAGGGGGAGAATTCTGATATGTTCTATGATGATGATAGTCAATCTGAGTTGGAAGAAATGGTCAACGCCGAATTGGATCCATCCTATGATCCAAACTATCCTCCACTCACCAAATGGACCAGAGATCATCCTGTATCTCAGATAGTTCGCAATGTATCTGAAAAGGTCCTGACCCGATCCCAAGTGAAGGCAAAGCAAACCTCCCTATTTTCCAAAGTAGAGTTCTGCATGTATAATTCCTTCGTATCCAAAGTTGAGCCAAAGACAGTCAAGACTGCTCTTGATCATTCTGATTGGGTCCAAGCAATGCAAGATGAACTCAATGATTTTGAAAGAAATAAGGTATGGCGCCTCATTCCAACACCTAAAGATGCCTCAGTCGTTGGTCTCAAATGGGTATTCAGAAACAAAATGGATAAGGAGGGTAATGTGATTCGAAATAAAGCTCGTCTTGTGGTGAAAGGATACTGCCAGGAAGAAGGTATTGATTATGAAGAAACTTTTGCTCCGGTAGCAAGGCTGGAATCTGTTCGAATATTTCTTGCCTACGCTACACACAAGAACTTCGAGGTCTACAAAATGGATGTGAAATGCATCTTTCTGAATGGAGAACTTGAAGAAACAGTTTACGTAGAGCAACCTCCAGGTTTCGTGAATGAAAAGCATCCAAATCACTGCTATATTCTAGACAAGGCAGTTTATGGTCTGAAACAAGCGCCTAGGGCATGGTATGAAGCACTTACTAAGTTCTTAAAGATGTCTATATTCAAAAAAAGGTTCGGTTGACCCAACCTTCTTTCATAAAAAGGAAGGTAACCACCTTATGATAGTTCAAATCTATGTCGATGATATCATCTTTGGCTCAACGAATCCTAGCTTAACTGCTGAATTCAGAAAGCTGATGGAGACTAAATTTGAAATGAGCTCAATGGGTCCGATTAACTTTTTCCTTGGTTTAAACATTAGACAGGGACCCGAAGGCATCTTTATCAACCAGGAAACATATACCAAGACTCTTCTTGCTAAATTCGGCATGATGGGAGATTCAAAGGTCAAAGTTCCAATGGCGTTCGGCACCAAACTCACACCATCCTTGGAAAAACCGGCAGTCGATATAACGCTATATCGCCAAATGATTGGTTCCCTGATGTACCTCACAGCTAGCAGGCCCGATATAATGTTTCCTGTGGGTTATTGTGCTAGGTTTCAGGCGAATACTCATGAACCACACATGCTAGCAGTGAAAAACATACTCCGGTATCTGAAGCGAACCACCTCCCTTGGTCTCTGGTATCCATCAAACTCAGGTTTCTTTTGTTCAAGCTTACTCAGATGCAAACCTTGGAGGATGTGGTTTAGACAGAAAAAGCACTACAGGAGGATGTCAATTCCTCGACGGAAAGTTGGTGAGCTGGCAATCTAAGAAAAAAACATGTGTTTCACTATCTACAGCCGAAGCAGAATATATTGCACCGCTTCTTGCACATCTCAAGTAATTTGGATCCAAAGCCAACTCCGGGATTACGGACTCAACATGAAAAAGATCCCACTATATTGTTACTCAGAAAGTGCAATTAGGATCTGTCATAACCTAGTGCAACATTCCAAAACCAAACACATTGCATTGAGGTATCACTTCATTAAAGATCACGTAGAAGACGGAAACGTAGAGATTCATTTTGTTTGAACTACTGATCAACTGGTTGACATCTTCACCAAAGCTCTTCCTGAAGCAAGTTTTAACAAAATTCTACAAAGGCTAGGTATGATGGAATCGGAGTCAGTAGCAAAAACTACTTCTCAAAACAAAAAATTGGAAGCAAAATGAACCGAACGTTCGGGTTCGGTTCACGTGAGTGCTGAAATGAACCGAGCGCTCGGGTTCGGTCCTACTCACTTGTCTCCGCTTATCACTTAACGGTAGTTTCTTTGGTTGTAAACTTATTTGTACCCTTATTTCTCAACTGTGTCTCTCTTAACGATAGTTTCTTTTGCAACCGAAATGAACCGAACATTCAGTCTATTTCGGGTTCGGTTCCAATTTTTTTTTGTGTTTTGTTGCTTTTGTTTGTTTTATTTTTTTAAAAAAAAAAAAAAATCAAAAACTCCAAAAATATTTTTGTTTGTTTTTCTCTTCAAATCAAAAACTCCAAAAACATTCTTTTGTTTTGTGTGTTCGTTATTTTTTTTTTATTATCGTTTGTGGATAATCGTTGGGGCAATTATTGTTCTCACATTTTTAATAGTTAAGTGTCCCTAGAAGCATGCTGTTGTATGTTGTCCAAAGCCTCACCTGATTCTGAATAATAGTCTTACTGACTTGGTATATACAAACCTTGTCTTCCCAATTAGGCTTTTATATTTATTCTAATCATGAGCTACCTTACTCTCTTCTCACATGAGATAAAAGTTTTCTGCTCGGTCCTTATTCTAACAGTAGAGGTACTCTGGTTTCTTTACACCATCTCCAATACTTTTCTCCACCCTATTCGCTTCATACACGTAACCCTTGAGACTCTCAGAAATTACCACTGAGGTTTATGGTTACACAATTTCTGTGTTTATGATCTTAGCTTCGTGCCACTACGTGCTAAGTGAAACCCACAATTCAATACCTACTATGCATTGACGGTGACCAATTAAATTTGCTCTAGTTTTCACTAAAGAATTAACGAATTCACCTATGGGGATGTACCTTGAAATCTTTGAATTTTCTCTTTGTGTGATTCTTATGAAATTGTTAAATCCCATAACATTTCTTCCCATGGAATCCAGTTTCAATTTTTTTTAGATTTCACCTAAAAGTATTTTCAACATGCCACTTAAATTATCTTCTCACCTACTTGTTCAACAGACTACACTGGTCTCACAAGTACTTCAGTCGATTTCTGTCTTATGTCATGATCAGGAACTCTGCACTGAAGCGAAAGCCTCCCAAATTAGCCTTATTAAAATATGCCTTTCAACACTTCTTAATAAGTGTCTGATCGTAATTCAACGGGAAACCACACAAACACTTTAAGGTCTCTCTTGACTTTGAAGGAAGAGATTCGTGCCCGGGATCCATTGTTTTGTGTCTTTATTGACATCACAATTTCCCACATATGTGTTGCTTTATTTCTTTTTCTTTTACACTCTATGCACGAAAATCTTTTTGATTTTCCCTAATCCTGGTTTCATTACTTACATGCTATTTTTAGCTATGGGATTTGAGGTTATAAAAGAGATGAGGCTCACAATGTTAGACATGGTTACTTTGCTCTATGACGACAACTCACTCTAAAGGGATAAGTTGCTGACTCAGCCGAAAGTCTAATCGCTTTGATAGTTCAAACGACGCTTGATGGGAAGGCGTGTGAAGAGGAACCGTTTTTGACATTTCAAACGGCGCCTGATGGGAAGGCGTGTGAAACGGGACAATCTTTCTCTCTCCTGCGTAATCATCAGGGCTCTAAACTGTCACGCATCAATCACCTAAGGAAACTCTTTGCATTTCCTTTGAAGATTTGGGAACATATTTTTCTCTCTCTTCTCACCACGGTATAAAAGTCTTTACAGGGAACTGTTGACTCCAATGCAGAGAGGCTTGACTCTCTTGTCAACAAGCTGGCCACCTCAGTTGCCTCCGAACTATAGTTATTTGCCAGTCTTCGTCAATCTCTCAGTGAAGACAACAAATCGTTTCAGGCGACTGTTGAGGAGCGCCTGAATAAGCTTCATGAAGACCTCGCTTCAGAGAACTCCGTAATGGATGCTCTAGCTTGCAAGACCACTGCTCTGAAGGTCAAGAGTCTTCATCTTTTCCATTCTCAAAAGGAAGTTGAATCTCTTCGATCTGAGCGGGAGGTCATTTCTTCGTGTGTTTCGGATGTCCACGCCGCCCTTTCCAACATCATTGAAGCACATGATCCGATTCTGAACTACTCAGTGAGGCGCACTCTTGCAGAGAAGCTTGCGCCTGCCCTTGCTCTCTTAAGCAAAATTGAAGGGCTCCTTGACTTCGTGTCCTATCCGAAACAAAGGGGAGAAGATGTGTCCCAACCGCCTCCCACTTCTACAGCAACTAAAGCAACCGAACCTCCTCCAGCATGTCAAACCTCAGGTTTGGGTGTCAAAGACAAAGGAAAGAAGATTGCTGAAGACAGTGATGATGAAGATAAAGAGACTATCGTAGATCTCTTAAAGAAGCAAGGTCGGGATAAAGATGCTGACATGAGCGCTCGTGTTGCCAGAGAGGCTGAGGCGGCCGAAAGAAAAATGAAAGAGGCTCATGACCTTCTTGAGAGTAGGAAAACTCTTTTTCCCCCGTGGACTCTTGAGAAGCTTTTGAAAGAGGCTATTGAAACTCCCAACATTCTGTGGCTCGAACCAGTGATTTCATTGGATCGAATCAATTCTGTCGATTCTCAATTCGACATGCCACTGACCCGAAAAGCCTTCATCTTCCATGCCTTTGATAACGTTGCCGATGTCCCTCATCCTCATCCAAAAGTTGATAGGAAACTTGTCGAATTCTATCTGAAGTCTGCTCAACCACAGTATCAAACTTGGAGCGCTCAGAAGATCGTCAACGTTCGGGTCCTCAAACCGTTTCGTGAGGGGAACTTCACGAACGTTCGGTTCAAAGTGCTGAGGGGTTCTACTAAAACCGAACACGCCATATCACTCGCTGATCTTCCCAACCTGAATCCACATGACTGGATTATTTTGCACAACATCCTCCTCACCAATGAAGCTGAGTATGGTCCAATTATTGATCACTTCAAGAGGATGCTCGTATGCTACATTATGGAAGTTGCCAAGATGGATCAGGAGATCGCTAGCATCTTCAGGAAAAAGCCTACTATCTCACCTGTGGGCTTTGCTAGTGATTTGAACATGATGCAGATGGGAAGGACCGACCCGAAACGGAATTCTGTCATGTTTACAATGAACGAAGGCCAAAAATGCCTGTTCGCCTTGACTGACAAACACCTTTACACTACTGCATGCTTGGAACATGTTTTGGGAATCATTCATCGATGCAAGCAGAATTCAGCAGACGACAAGAAGTACTTTGATGACATGATCCGGTGGTACATTCGCTTCAGACAGACCATCCTTGCTCTCATCCCACGTCTGTTTGAAACCACTAAGAAAGTTCCTGCAGCTGGTCCCAGCAAGCCGAAGTGATAGTCTCGCTCCAATTGACGCAAAGGGGGAGATTGTAAGGTCTGAAAGGTGTTGCGTCCTGGGCTCACTACTTAGTCCATTTAGTTTCCGGATTGGGCCTGTCCATCCGAGAGTTATTTTCTAGGGTTTTGTATTTATAGGTGCTTGCATGCATCTTAGTACGTAAGTTTTTTGAAAGTATTTTGATCTTTATTTTTTGTAACCCTAATATCCTCGACAGCGGAAGTTCTTTATCGAGCTCGGCTGAGGATTGAATCAATTGAATCATTCGACATATTCAGATTCATTCTCGTGTTTTATATTGTTGTTTTCACTTTTGTGATTAACCTGTGAAAAGATCTAATCGATCAAAGAGTTTCTTAAACTCATCAATCTTAGTTTATGATTAGTTTGATTTCTTTAGCAAAATGTAATATACTTTATAACACTTTTTAAAGAAATATGCATTTAGTCTAATAGTGTACTCTGCAATTCGAACCATTGGTTAACACGATTTTTGATATTAAAAAACATACATAAAATGAAACATTTGAGCTGAAAATAAGTTTAAGTACAAGATTCCCTTGTACTTTTGCTTGTATTCCCCCCTGAAAACATTTGAAAAACACGGAAAAGGGTAGGGGTATGAACTCACCGGTTGAGGAACGCGTCGGTTTGGATCCTAAACGTCAATTCGGGGTTTGCAAACACACAAGATTCCTATGTAATATGATAAGATACAAATTTGTATCTAATTAGGATTTGAAACACTAATTAGTTGAGGATGTAAACTTCTAGTTGCGAAAACACTTCATTACAAGTGTTTGGAGGGACCCGGGTGACCTCTATGGACACATATAGCTTGGATATGGAGTTTACTCTTCAAGAGTAAACTCACACAAGAGTTTTCGGCCCTAATGACCCACTCCCCATGAGTTTACGGCCGTAAACTCATGGTGGGGTGCTCTAGAGTGCTAAATGGCCTTGAATCAATTGAGGGGTAATTCTAGGTTTAGTTTCAAGGCATGGGAAAGTAGTTTAGGCATCTTAGGGACCATTTGATGAGTTTACGACAGTAAACTATGTGTTTACGGCCGTAAGCTCTTGTATACATATTTAAAGTGTGTTTTGGTGGTCCTTAGTCAATCACATGTGATTTCAAGTCATATTACAAGCCTTGGATGGAACTTAAGGCATCCTTTGACTATGGTTTAGGAGTTTACGGCCCAAGAACCCATCTTTGAAGGGTTTACGGCTGTGAACTCCTTAGGGAGTTGATTTCATCAAGTTTTAGGCTTCTAATTCGTTTGTGGTTGCTTCTAGATTTTAGTCCAAGGCTATTGGTGTGTTTAAGTGGCATTTAAACACATGGAAATGAGTTTACTCTCCATGATAATGAGTTTACGGCCCAAGCATTTTCTTGGGCAGTAAACTCATGTTTACTCCTCTAATGATGAGTTTAAGGTGTTCTAAGTCCAATCCATAAGTCTATAAGCCATATCTAAGCTCCAATGGTGTTTTGGAAGGGTTTTAAGGCTCGAAAACCCCACTTTTATGTATTCACGGCCCAAGAATGTCCCAGGGCCGTAAACACATGTTTATGGTCCTAAATCATAATTTGAATTCGAATTTGAAGGCTAAAGATGTTATTCTAGGAGTTAAGGTAGTTACCTTGATGATTTGAAGCCTTAATTTGGTGATTTTGGACCTTAAGTTTGGATTGAGGAGAGAGGTTAGAGAGAGAGATTAGTGATAGAGAGCAAAAGCTTCAAATGGAAGCTTAATCCACTTTAAATATGTTCGAAGTTCGGGACACAGTGGAATTCTACCCGATACCGATGTTAGACGTGGCTTTTGGTCGCACCCGATTAAGTTGTCGTAACCCGACGTGACCGATTCTAAAAATTTTTAAATAATTAATTTGGGCCATTTACATGAGTTTAAAAAGGGTTTATACATTCATGAGATTATAACGAACATATAAATTTAAATAACTTAGCCCAAAAACGAAATCGGAACGAATTGCTAAAGACGGGTTTTACGGACGAATTGGGTTACGGCGATGGACAAACGTCAGGTTGTCACATTATCCCCCCGTTAGAGGGAATTTCGTCCTGAAATTCAAAGATTAAAATACAGTTCACGAATTGAAAAGAGATATGGATGAATCTACTGGTTCGGGTCTTCACGCTCCCAAGTGGAATCGGGTCTCCGCTTGACATTCCAGCGAATTCCGTCACTATTGAGATGCGGCTTTGTTTCGTACGTTTGATCTCTCAATCCATGATCTCAATTTGTTCTTCCATGGAGGGTTCAGTCTTTCGTTGATTTCGGTATCATCAAGGGATTACTAAGGTTTCTATGGGCAAACACTTCTAAAGATTTGAGACGAGGAAGACAGGGTGGATACTACTAAGTCCTTGAGATAGTCGATGTAATAGCCCGGATTCCCAGGTATTATTTATTCTTCTAATATTTTGGTGTTTTGTGAGGAGACTCGGCGAGTTGGAGCTCAAACTCGCCGAGTATGATCGCGGTTTGGGACGGTGTTCGCGTCCGGACTCGGCGAGTCCAAAAGGTGGACTCGGCGAGTCCATGCTGTTTAATGAAACCCTAAATTTCAGGGTATGAGACCTATTTAAAGGGGCTTATGTCCGTCATTTGCGGCCACCAACCCCAGAGAGAACCATAAAAGAGTCCTTGAGCATTTTGTGAGAGAGAAGAGGAAGATCCTTGATTATTTGTGGGTGATTTTGCATATAGAAGAGGATCAAGGCAAAAGGAGACCAAAGGAGGTGCTAATCCAGTGATTCCTGAGTCCAGAGACTTCATTTGAGGTAACCATTCGTTTCTTTCTCAGCCCTTGGTGTAAATCTTAGAGTTAGGACTTCTTTGTGGAATGATTCATGGAGTAATTGGCCTCTTCTTGTGTTGATGCTTTAGATCTGGACCCAAAGAGGTCCAGAGACTCTTTTCCCTCAAGCTTTATGAGTGTTAATGGAGGCCATGAGCTTAGAATAGCATTCTAGAGACCATATCATCAAATAAGTCCTTTGGACCTTTGCATGAGCACCAAGATTGTAACTTTACGTGATATATGTGCTTGGAAGGACTGGATCTATGAGTTACTGGAACGGATTTGACCTCAGGAGTGAGTTTGAGTTCATGCATGGCATAGACTCACCGAGTCTGAAGAACAGACTCGGCGAGTAGCATAAAGATTGTCCATAACCACTCAGCGAGTGGTCTTGCCGAGTTAAGGGGTTGACTCAGTGACTCAGGGAGAGTCAGAGAGGGTTGACAGGTGGACTGAGTCAAGCTGGAACTCGCTGAGTTGTTCTTGAGACTCGGCGAGTTGAATCGTGGTGGCCCCGCGATTCATGCCAGGTGGAACTCGTCGAGTCAGGGAAGTACTCGACGTGTCAAGAGAGGATCTTAGGGAGTCAGTGAACGCGTATAGACTCGCCGAGTCGCCCTAGTGCGCTCGCCGAGTCCGATCAAAGTTGACCGTTGACCGTTAACCAGAGTTGACCAGTGTTGACTTGATAGGGGTAGTCAACCTTATATTATGTTATGCATAGGTACTTTTCTTGTGAATTATGTACCTGCCTTGGTGTTATTTGACTCGGGTGTGAGTCGGTCTTTTGTATTTTTGGCTTTTAGTCAACATATCAGTGTTAGTCGTGAGGCGTTGAGTCGGCCTCTGAGAGTTTCCATAGCTGACGAGAGGGTGATATATGCCACGGAGGTTCTCTGAGGGTGCGTATTCGAGATTTTCGGTGTTGAGTTTCCGATTGATTTGGTTCCTATTGCGATGGGTGATGTCTGTGTCATTGTGGGCATGGACTGGTTGAGCAGATTCGGTGTTGTTATCGACTGCGAGCGACAGCTGGTGACCATACGAGACCCTAGTGGGGGAGTTCTTACGGTGTACGGTGAGGGTACACGTTCTGGATCAGCGTTTTGTTCGGCCGCTAGGGCGCGACAGTGTCTACAGCAGGGCTGTAAGGGTTTTGTGGCGTATGTGATGGATACGCGGGTGGATTCCGAGAGACTGAGGTCAGTTGAGGAGGTTCCGATAGTGCGTGAGTTCCCAGATGTATTTCCTGAGGAGTTGCCAGGTGTGCCTCCTGTGAGGCAAGTGGAGTTCAGTATCGATTTGGTTCCGGGGGCCGCGCCTATTGCTAAGGTGCCTTATCGCCTTGCACCTCCAGAGATGCAAGAGTTATCCTCGCAGCTTCAGGAGCTGCTGGGGAAGGGGTTTATTCGGCCGAGCAGCTCGCCGTGGGGAGCGCCTATTCTGTTTGTCAAGAAGGATGGTTCACACCAGATGTGCATTGATTACCGGGAGTTGAACAAGCTGACGGTCAAGAACCGTTACCCGTTGCCGAGGATCGACGATTTGTTCGATCAGCTACAGGGAGCATCTTGGTTCTGCAAGATCGATTTGAGGTCTGGATATCATTAAGTGAGGGTGCGAGATGAGGACGTCCAGAAGACAGCGTTCAGTACGCGTTATGGGCATTACGAGTTTGTGGTGATGCCTTTCGGGCTCACCAATGCCCCGACAGTGTTTATGGATCTCATGAACCGAGTTTGCAGGCCGATGCTGGATCGGTCGGTGATTGTATTCATCGACGACATTTTGGTATATTCAAGATCTAGAGAACAACATGAGGAGCATTTGAGGGAGATTCTCAGAGTTCTGAGATCAGAGAGGCTTTATGCCAAATTCTCCAAGTGTGATTTCTGGTTGCGGGAGGTCCAGTTCCTAGGACATCTCGTTAACCAGAAAGGGATATTGGTCGACCCGGCCAAGGTTGAGGCGGTGATGAGCTGGGAGGTGCCGAGGTCACCCTCCGAGATTAGGAGTTTCCTAGGGTTGGCAGGTTATTATCGGAGATTTATCAAGGATTTCTCTAAGATCGCAGTGCCACTCACCTGGTTGACCCGGAAGGGTGTCGCTTTTTCATGGGGCCCCGAGTAGCAGGCCTCCTTTGAGACGCTTCGCCAAAGGTTATGCGAAGCCCCGGTGTTAGCCCTCCCGGAAGGAATGGAGGACTTTGTGGTATACTGTGATGCATCGATTTTGGGGTTGGGAGAGGTGCTGATGCAGAGAGGGCATGTGATAGCATATGCATCGAGGCAGCTAAAGCCTCATAAGACGAGATATCCCACCCATGATCTAGAGTTGGGGGCAGTGGTGTTCGCCCTCAAGATTTGACGTCACTACCTGTATGGGGTTCGGTGTATGATATACACGGACCATAAGAGTTTCAAGTATTTGATGGATCAGCCCAACCTAAATATGCGGCAGAGAAGGTGGTTGGATGTGGTCAAGGATTTTGATTGTGAGATCCTGTACCACCCAAGCGAGGATAACGTTGTAGCCGATGCACTGAGCCGTAGGGCGGAGAGCACCCCACTGCGGGATATATGTTTGAGATTGACCGTGATAGCTCCAGTGTTGGATGCCATTCGTGGGGCACAGGCCGAGGCTGTGCAGCTTGAGATGCAGAAGAAAGAACGAGTTGTTGGATTGATTTCAGAGTTCGTTACCGATGGTCGGGGGCTTATGACATTCCAGGGGCGTATTTGGGTGCTGTTCGTGGGAGGAACGCGTACCATTTTGATGGAAGAGGCTCATCGGTCGAAATTTTCGATCCATCCTGGGGCCACTAAGATGTATTTGGACCTGAGGAAAGAGTATTGGTGGCCCTGTATGAAGAGGGACGTTGCGTGGTTTGTTGAGAGGTGCTTAACCTGCCGTAGGGTTAAAGCCGAGCACCAGAGACCGCATGGTAAGTTGCAGCCGTTGGAGGTTCCCGAATGGAAGTGGGAACGGATCACCATGGATTTTATCACCAAATTACCAAGGACTGCCAGGGGAGTTGATGCAATTTGGGTGATTGTGGACAGGTTGACGAAGAGCGCTTACTTTCTTGCTATCAGCGAGAGTTCTTCAGCAGAGAAATTGGCAGAAGTGTATGTGAGGGAAGTGGTGTCTCGGCATGGAGTGCCGATATCGATTGTTTCAGACCGCGATGTGCGTTTCACTTCCAGATTCTGGAAGACGTTTCACGAGGAGTTAGGTACTAGGTTGCATTTTAGTACCGCATATCACCCCCAGACGGACGGGCAGAGTGAGCGGACGATTCAGACGCTCGAGGACATGCTCCGGGCATATGTGTTGGATTTCGGGGGAAGTTGGGATACGTACTTTCCCTTGGCAGAGTTTTCCTACAACAGCAGCCATCATTCGAGCATTGGTATGCCGCCCTTTGAGCTGTTGTATGGGAGGAGGTGTCGGACCCCCATTTGTTGGGGAGAGGTTGGACAGCGTGTGATGGGCAGTATAGAGATCGTGCTTCAGACGACAGAGCAGATCCAGCAGGTCAGATAGAGGTTGTTGACCGCTCAAAGTCGTCAGAAGAGTTATGCAGACAGACGCCGGTCCGAGCTTGAGTTTCAGGTCGGCGACCTCGTACTCCTGAAGGTCTCTCCTTGGAAAGGAGTGATTCGATTCAGGAAGAAGGGCAAGTTGGGGCCCCGATATATTGGTCCATTCCGAGTGATCGCGAGGGTAGGCCGGGTAGCCTATCGTTTGGATTTGCCAGCAGAGTTCGGGCAGATTCACAACACTTTCCATGTATCGCTACTGCGGAAGTGTATAGCCGATGAGTCGGTAGTGGTTCCATTAGAGAATATTCAGGTGGATGCGAGCCTGAATTATGCTGAGAGACCTGTAGCAATCCGAGATCGGAAAATCAAGGTTCTGCGGAACAAGGAGATACCCTTGGTTTCGGTTCAGTGGCAGTATCGTAAGGGGTCCGAGATGACTTGGGAGCCGGAGCATGAGATGCGTGAGCAGCATCCGGAGTTATTTGCAGAGCGAGACTTCGAGGGCGAAGTCTAGTTCTAGTGGGGGAGAATGGTAACAACTCGGATTCCCAGGTATTATTTATTCTTCTAATTTTTTTGGTGTTTTGTGAGGAGACTCGGCGAGTTGGAGCTCAAACTCGCCGAGTATGATCACGGTTTGGGAAAGGGTTCGCGTCAGGACTCGGCGAGTCCAAAAGGTGGACTCGGCGAGTCCACGCTGTTTAATGAAACCCTAAATTTCAGGGTATGAGACCTATTTAAAGGGGCTTATGGCCGTCATTTGCGGCCACCAACCCCAGAGAGAACCCTAAAAGAGTCCTTGAGCGTTTTGTGAAAGAGAATACGAAGATCCTTGATTATTTGTGGGTGATTTTGCATATAGAAGAGGATCAAGGCAAGAGGAGAGCAAAGGAGGTGCTAATCCAGTGATTCCTGAGTCCAAAGACTTCATTTGAGGTAACCATTCGTTCCTTTCTCAGCCCTTGGTGTAAATCTTAGAGTTAGGGCTTCTTTGTGGAATGATTCATGGAGTAATTGGCCTCTTCTTGTGTTGATGCTTTAGATCTGGACCCAAAGAGGTCCAAAGACTCTTTTCCCTCAAGCTTTATGAGTGTTAATGGAGGCCATGAGCTTAGAATAGCATTCTAGAGACCATATCATCAAATAAGGCCTTTGGACCTTTGCATGAGCACCAAGATTGTAACTTTACGTGATATATATGCTTGGAAGGATTGGATCTATGACTTATTGGAACGGATCTGACCTCAGGAGTGAGTTTGAGTTCATGCATGGCATAGACTCACCGAGTCCGAAGAACAGACTCGGCGAGTAGCATGAAGATTGTCCATAACCACTCAACGTGTGGTCTTGTCGAGTTAAGGGGTTGACTCAGTGAGTCAGGGAGAGTCAGAGAGGGTTGACAGGTGGACTGAGTCCAGCTGGAACTCGCTGAGTTGTTCTTGAGACTCGGCGAGTTGAGTCGTGGTGGCCCCGCAATTCATGCCAGGTGGAACTCGTCGAGTCAGGGAAGTACTCGACGTGTCAAGAGAGGATCTTAGGGAGTCAGTGAACGCGTATAGACTCGCCGAGTCGCCCTAGTGCACTCGCCGAGTCCGGTCAAAGTTGACCGTTGACCGTTGACCATAGTTGACCAGTGTTGACTTGATTGGGGTAGTCAACCTTAGTTGTGAAAGTGTTAATTAGAGATATATTGTGTTATAGGAGGATTATATCTCGGGGGATCGAGTGCGAGTGATTTCCGGGAATTACGAGTTTTCGAGATACGCGAGGTGAGTCTTCTCACTATACTTTACCTTGAGTAGGTAATCAGAGTTTTGTGACAGAGTATTTGTATGCTATATGTATGTTATGTGTTGTATATTTCTATGTGATTTATGCTGTGCATGTTTATAGAGTTGGAACCGGAAGGTTCTCAGAGTTAGAACCAGAGGGTTCACAGAGTAGGGTCCACGGACCCATAGAGTTATAGCCTCGAGTGGCTAATATGTGTTATGTGTGGTATTTTGGGGAACTCACTAAGCTTTATGCTTACAGTGTTGGTGTTATTTGTTTCAGGTACTATTGATGACCGTGGGAAGGTGCCAGCTTGATCAGTACACACACACGGGATTTTTATGTTATCAGATCTTGGGAATTTTTATATAGCATGGATTGAGTTTCAAACATTAATGTTTTATGAATGTTAAACAAATTGTGTTTTTATGAAATGCGAAAAATTGTTTTGAAATTTACGGTGTTACAAGTTGGTATCAGAGCCTTGGTTTGAGGGATTCGAGTACACCTTCGGGCGTATTTGAACTCAAACTGAGGATTTGAGAAGTATTTTCAAAAAAGAATAAAAGATTTTTGGAAGAACGCAGAGCAGAGTTGTGTGTACGATCTGTCCGCGCCCGAACGGTGATTTCCCAAAATACCCTCATGTTATGTGATATTGATATTAATATGATGTATTCTCATGCAGGAGTAGGCTAGGTACTCCTATTAGGACTAGAGTGGCCTCATTTGTGATGCCTTAGCCTAGGGAGAGGTGAGCTGCTATGATATGCTTGAGAGTGAGTAGGTAGCAGCGAGGGGCTTATGAGAGATCTGTTAGGGAGTGGATTATGCATGATAGAGTACTTGGAATTTGGGATCCGAAGAGGAGGACTTAAGGTGTATTCTGATACGGTGCGGACAGTAGTATTGGGCCCGTACTACTGAAAGCACTGGAGCGGTGTACAGCCCAAGTAGGAATCTTTGGAATACCAAGGATCAAGGAGGAGTGAGTTGTCGAGTGTGAGTATGCTCGAATGGATTCTAATTTATCATATGTTGTATTTTAGAGGTAGATCATGGTGAGGACACGTCTTATGCCTGAGAGCAGTGGGGCCAGTGATGAGGAGATCTGCCGGATCATCCATGAGGAGGTGGCTGTGGCCATTAGGATAGAGATACCAGAGATGTTCGGGTATATTAAGACCACGTTGATTGAGATCGTCGACGAGCGTTATGTCGCTCTTTCTAAGGCTGCTGTTGCAGCGGCCACCGCAGCTATTGCTGCCGCGAGGCCGCAAGGTGGTGATGCGTTGCTGTTCCGAGAGTTCAGCAACAAACAACCACCGGAGTTTGATGGGAATCATGACCTAGTGGCGGCTATGAGATGGATTTCTGACATAGAGGGGTGTTTCTTCACTTGCTCATCTCCTGAGCATTTGAGAGTACGGTTCGCGCTGAACCAGCTTCGCTTGGGAGCGAAGGACTGGTGGAAGTTTGTGACGGTGCACTTTACGCCTGCTGAGCTTGCGGCGGTGACCTGGGAGAGGTTTACTGCCATGTTCCGAGATGAGTACGTTCCCCAGGTGGAGACGGAGCGTTTGGCCCAGGAGTTTCTGACCCTCAAGCAGGGTACTGAGTTTGTTACGGTGATTACCAGGATGTTCCATGAAAGGGCGATGTTCTGCCCTGAGCACGTGTCCACTGAGCAGGCACGTATGAGCCGATATTTGAGTATCTTGAGGCGAGACATTCAGGAGTTCGTGGTGAACTCCTCGTACCGGACATTTGCCGAGCTTCAGGCAAATGCCCAGAAGAGGGAGATTGAGCTAGAGACTCAGGCCAGGGAAGAGGCGGAGTCTCAGGGGAGGAATCGACGACCGGCGTAGTCTCAGCCTGTAGCCAAGCAGGCCAAGCCTGCTGATCCCAAGTCAGGGAGCCAGAAGGGCCGCACTTGTGGGAAGTGCGGCAAGGGTCATGATGGAGTCTGTAGAGCGGGATCTTGCTACAAGTGTGGCAACGAGGGGCATATGGCCAAGGACTGCCCCAAGGGGTTTGAAGTGTGTTTCCACTGCAACCAGACCGGACACCAGAAGGCAGAGTGTCCGCAATTACGAGGATCATATCAGGGATCACCTCAGGGATCTGCCCCTGCCGCCATCAGAGCTACCGAGAGTCGGCCAGTGAAGGCCGAGGCGCCGAGGGCACGAAGGAGAGCTTTTCAATTGACCGCGGAGGAGGTCTGCGCAACGCCCGATGTCGTGGCTGGTATGTATTCTTTCGTGTATTTATTTTGATGTTGAGATATTATGCTTATATTATGTTATGCGTAGGTACTTTTCTTGTGAATTCTGTACCTGCCTTGGTGTTATTTGACTCGGGTGCGAGTCGGTCTTTTGTAACTTTGGCTTTTAGTCAGCATATCAGTGTTAGTCGTGAGGCGTTGAGTCGGCCTCTGAGAGTTTCCATAGCTGACGAGAGGGTGATATATGCCACCAAGATTGTAACTTTACGTGATATATGTGCTTGGAAGGACTGGATCTATGAGTTACTGGAACGGATCTGACCTCAGGAGTGAGTTTGAGTTCATGCATGGCATAGACTCACCGAGTCCGAAGAACAGACTCGGTGAGTAGCATGAAGATTGTCCATAACCACTCAGCGAGTGGTCTTGCCGAGTTAAGGGGTTGACTCAGTGAGTCAGGGAGAGTCAGAGAGGGTTGACAGGTGGACTGAGTCAAGTTGGAACTCGCTGAGTTGTCCTTGAGACTCGATGAGTTGAGTCGTGGTGGCCCCGCGATTCATGCCAGGTGGAACTCGTCGAGTCAGGGAAGTACTCGACGTGTCAAGAGAGGATCTTAGGGAGTCAGTGAACGCGTATAGACTCGCCGATTCGCCCTAGTGCACTCACCGAGTCCGGTCAAAGTTGACCATTGACCGTTGACTATAGTTGACCAGTATTGACTTGATAGGGGTAGTCAACCTTAGTTGTGAAAGTGTTAATTAGAGATATATTGTGTTATAGGAGGATTATAGCTCGGGGGATCGAGCGCGAGTGATTTCCGGGAATTGCGAGTTATCGAGATACGCGAGGTGAGTCTTCTCACTATACTTTACCTTGAGTAGGTAATCAGAGTTATGTGACAGAGTATTTGTATGCTATATGTATGTTATATGTTGTACTGCATTATTTCTATGTGATTTATGTTGTGCATGTTTATAGAGTTGAAACCGGAAGGTTCTTAGAGTTAGAACCAGAGGGTTCATAGAGTAGGGTCCACGGACCCACAGAGTTATAGCCTCGAGTGGCTAATATGTGTTATGTGTGGTATTTTGGGGAACTCACTAAGCTTTATGCTTACAATGTTGGTGTTATTTGTTTCAGGTACTAGTGATGACCGTGGGAAGGCGCCGACTTGATCAGTACACACACACGGGATTTTTATGCTATCAGATCTTGGGAATTTTTATATAGCATGGATTGAGTTTCAAACATTAATGTTTTATGAATGTTAAACAAATTGTGCTTTTATGAAATGCGAAAAATTGTTTTGAAATTTACGGTGTTACAGTCGAAGTTTGTAGTTCACGGTTTCCGATTCAGGCGGGGATTTCGAAAAGTCAGATGTATCACGGGTGAAGTATTTCACGCTTCCCAAAGCATATTATGTCTTTTTGGGATAAGGCCTTCAACAGGACACAAGCACCAACAAGAAGGTGCATCTTCATGTGGCAGAGTAACTAAGGGTCTGATGGTTCTAAAAGAAATTTTTGGGTGGTTCTGCGATAATAGTCGACGGGACCCAAGAATTGACGGGTTTCTATGGGTATCTCTGGTGCCGACTAATTCCCTATCGCCTTAGTTTTTTTGGAAAGGTCCACGGGTACGACATGCTTTGATTACTACATGACCAGGGAAAGTGGTTTGACCGAAGGACATCACTACTAACTCGTAGTGACCATATCAAGCCCTGACCACTACCTTGGACATATCATCCTCAAGAAGGTTTGGCTACGAGGTAGTTCCAGGGATTAGGTCGATGCGAGACTTGACTAGACGTTTGGAAGGAATTCTCGGGAAATCTTCGGGAAAAACATCAGGGAAAGAGTTGCAGACTTCCCGTTTCCCGATGATCACACGGACGAGGAATGCATGGCACTCCTTTCAGGAAAACTTTTTAAGCCTTGATGCACGAAATGATGCGAAGGTTGGATTTTGGTTTGTTGCCGAAGATCATGAGAATTGGGTCAGAGGAAAGATTTAGACAGACGTCCTTTTCGAAACCAAGAATAACAACATGAATGAGACCCGGTCATTACATGCCAATGATAGCATCAAAGCATTTCATGAAAAGTTTGCTATGTGATCGAATGTAAAAGAATAATCGTCCGGTTTAAGGATACAACCTATGGGTATGACATTAGCCTTCTCTTTCTCACTAGTTAGCCATTTTGACGGTACACGTTTCGGTTGCTAACGAAGGATTAAGCTTAGAAAGGTGTTTGAATGGATAGTTAGCAAATTTCTTTCAGCACTAGAATCGAAAAAAATCACAGGCATAAGATTCATCGAGGAGGAAATATACTTGTGGCAACGTTAGGGTCGGTGGCTGCCTCATTTTGTCCTATAGCTAGGACTCTCCTGGTGTTGCCAGATGTTGCTGCCTTGGGGCAGTTTCGCTTGTAATGTCCGACTTCCCCGCAACTGTAAATTCTGGACTTACGTTGAAAGAAAAAGGAGAAGGAAGGGTTGAAAGTGTCAATATGGACTAATGTTTGGAATTGGACGGGACTTATAACCCGTCGCCCATGCATGCCATAACCCTAACCTTAATCATAAACAACAGTTGCCACCTTATATCCCCTAACCACCGGCTGCCGCCACCATCCATTTAGCTTGTTTTTTCTAACCAGCTAGCCACCACTCGACTTCCCTTATTTTCCGATATGTCGAAGCTTTGAGCAACTGCCATTATCAGCCGACGACCATGTCGCCGTGTGATCCGCCATCCAACACTATCGTTGTTTCCATTGTCGGTAACAACGTGGACCACCAACGGGTTCCGTTCCTCTGTTGCTACTGTTGCGCTCACGGTTCCACCATCTTCTTATGCCGGTGCACGGTTGTGATCGTCGCCATTCTGAGTGGCTATTTCGGATGGCGTTCTTCTCTGACTGGCATGCACCACCGTGGGGGTGGCTGGGATTGGATGTGTTTTCCTGCGTGAACATGCATTTTGAAGGGGGGTGTGTGTGTTGACGTGTTTACTGGGCAGGGGATCAAGAGAAACCATTGCCAACACCATAAGGTGGTAGCTGTTATCGCAAACCACCGCCTGCCACCACAAGATTGCTGATCGGGTATTTTTTCCATGTTTAACTTGTGTGTATGCGTGTTTTGGTGTTTCTGTACGATTGTGGGTGTGCTCATTGGTCGGAAACCATGGAAAACCACCACGGCTGCCAACCATGGTGGTTGCCCTCACCTTTTTCTATTCTGTCACCACCAACCATTGCGTGGTGGTGGCTGTGTGCATGTCTTGGTATGTGTGAGTGTATTTTATAAGTATAATGTTGTATGTATTGCTTTGGCTAGATTAATCAAGGAAAAACCCACCACCACCACTATGAGGTGGTGGGCCGCCACCAGCCGCCGTGTTGGGTGGAGGTGTGTATTTGCATGTGATTGGATTGCTTTTGGGGTCCTTGGACATGCTTGGACTAGAATCATAACCACCACCATGAGGTGGTGGCTGCCATTGTGGGCCACCATCGACCACCACCGCCTGAGGTGGCAGTGGGTAGTGTTGACCTAATGAAGCCCTAATTGACCTAAAAGCCTTACCATTTCACTAATTGGCATGTTCTTGGGTTGGAAACCCTAATAAGGATTTAGAAAACTCTAATTTTGGAAGATGTTAGTTTTGGATTGTCGGGACCCACGTTTGGACCAGTGGACTAAAGTTATGACTTATGTCGATTCCATTGTATGTTTGGCCTATTGGTGTGATGGACTTAATGGATTAAGTCTGTAATGGGTTAAGTAAGAACACTTAACCCTAATCGTCATTTTATGTGAAATCCTAATTTTGTTTGGGCCTTGAGTTAGGCCTTTCTGTTGGGTTTTTGTTATCGGGCTATTGATGGGCCGTCCAAAAAACAAGTATATGGACTAGAATACTTGGATAGGCTTGACAGTAAGGCCCATGTGAGGGGGTTGGGCCCAATTTGGAAGATTGGGTCATAATTGGCCTTGGTTGATTATTTGACTTTTGGGCCTTTAGAGAATGAGTTTGGGCCTTGGTCTTGGACCAAGCTATGTTACCGTAATTTACCTCTTTACTGCACCAAATATTCAGAGAGCAAGAAAAGATTTGTTTCTCCTACTGTTCATCAGCTTTCCCAAATTCATCTCTTCAATGGCGGACTCATCTTCAGTTCATGCTACTTCTCACATTCTACCAATCCGTCCTCAACAAAGCCTGATTATCGATCTCACTCTACAAGTTTACGATGCATTCATGTTTCCAATCGTGGAATGTCTCAAGTATTCGCCACTGGTTCCAGCTCTCACCAAAGTCGACACTGTTCCAATGGAGTGTCTAACGCAAATCTTCTCCACAGCCCACTATGACAAGTCTGTCGATCGAATCTTCTTCGACATTCTTGATCACAAGGCCTCCATCTCCAAACAACGATTCTGTTCGCTTTTAGAGTTTGAACCTGATGAGTCTAGGGTTAACCCTGAATCCATCCCAGTGGGATAGTTGTTCTCCATGTTTTATAACATGGGTTACACTGAAATTATGACGACGGTCACAAAATTCAAGAAATCTTGCTTACCTCCTCAGTGGAACGGCTTCTTCACCGTTTTGTTCAAGGGGCTATCGGAACGCAGTGCAGGCTCAGACGGGGTGAGTCGTCTGTTTACGACCATTCTTTATGGGCTGTACCATGGCATCAACCTTGATTATGGGTCGGTTTTATGGCAACAGCTGATTCAGAGTCTAGCGTCTACTTCTCGCCATTCAGAGATCTCCTATGCCAGATTCTGGACACTGGTCACAAAGTGGGTGATGGACAAGTATCATGTTCCTATTGTTGCTGATTCTCCACTTTCCTTGACAGGAACTTTATACACTACGAAGATAATCGTCTCTGATTCATCCAAATTTTAGTTTGTTGGCTCAATCCCTGAGTCAATGTATGGGTGTGTTCCAAGCGACAGCCGCATCATCAAAACTTACAAGGAGTTTCGTCGCTCTGGTCCCAGAGAGCTCACTCCTGACATGATTCAATCAATCCATGATGCTGATAGGCCTGCTCCCAGGGGAAAGAAAAATGACAAGGGAAAAGACAAGAAGGTTCTCAAAGGAGCGAAAGGTCCTTCTCCGAAGAAACGCAAACCTACCAAAGCAGCTCAATCTCCTCCGCCAAAGAAGAGGAAGACTCAACCCAGACGAAAGCTTATTCTTGCCTCCTCCTCCAGTGAGTATGAAGAAGAGAGTTCAGACTCAGAAGAGTCCTTACGAGGTAATACTCCTCCACGTTCACCTACCCCTGAGGTACCTGTTTCTACTAGACCTGTCTCTCCTCCCCCAATCTCCATCTCTATTTCCATTCCCCCCATAACCTCCACTACTCAAATACCACCCACCTCAATCCCTGTACCACCTCCCATTTTCACTGAAGCTACCACAACAACCACCGCTGGAGTTAGAACCAACGTATTTGATACGGGGCTCCTACTACAGCACCTGAAACCACTCCCACTACCGAACATACATCCGTACCCGAACCCACTTCCACAACCGAGCCTCCAACCTCACCCTCACCCTCATCTCCTGCTTACTCAGCAGATAATGAAGAACCTTTTCTTGGAGGAGATAACATGATGTTTGACTCGGTCTATTACAGTCCGTATCAAATGCAAAGTGATGATGACGATGATGCTCCAGTAACCAAGAAGCATCTCAAGGAGCTTCATGAGAAAATCGATTCTCTCATTGCTTCCTCCTCTTCTTCCTCACAATCTACTATCTCAGAGGCTACTATTCGAGGGATTGTTGATACGTTTACTAAGGCTCATGAAGCCTCTATCAACTTTTCCACTGCCGCTATCGACACCTCTACCAAGGCGTGTGCTGCTGCGACCGAAAAAGTCGAAAAACTATTTTTTGATGCTACTTTTCTTTTGCAGTCTTTACAGGGAACTGCTGACTCCAATGCAGAGAGGCTTGAATCTCTTGTCAATAAGCTGGCCACCTCAGTTGCCTCCGAACTACAGTCATTTGCCAGTATTTGTCAATCTCTCAGTGAAGACAACAAATCGTTTAAGGCGACTGTTGAGGAGCGCCTGACTAAGCTGCATGAAGACCTCGCTTCAGAGAACTCCGTGATGGATGCTCTCGCTCGCAAGACCACTGCTCTCAAGGTCAAGAGTCTTCATCGTTTCCAATCTCAAAAGGAAGTCGCATCTCTTCGATCTGAGCGTGAGGTTATTTCATTGTGTGTTTCGAATGTCCACGCCGCCCTTTCCAACATCATCGAAGCACATGATCCTATCCTGAATTACTCAGTGAGGCGCACTCTCGCAGAGAAGCTTGCTCCTGTCCTTGCCCTACTAAGCAAACTTGAAGGGCTCCTTGAGTCCGTGGCCTATCCGAAACAAGGGGGAGAAGATGTGTCTCAACTGCCTCCCACTTCTACAGCAACTAAAGCAACCGGACCTCCTCCAGCAGGTCAAGCCTCAGGTTCGGGTGTCAAAGACAAAGGAAAGAAGATTGCTGAAGACAGTGATGATGATGATAAAGAGACTATCGCTGATCTCTTAAAGAAGTAAGGCTGGGATAAAGATGCTGACATGAGCGCTCGTGTTGCCCGAGAGTTTGAGGCGAACAAAAGAAAAATGAAGGAGGCTCATGACCTTCTTGAGAGTAGGAAAACTCTTTTTCCTCCGTGGACTCTTGAGAAGCTTTTAAAAGAGGCAATTAAAACTCCCAGCATTCTGTGGCCCGAACCAGTGATTTCATTGGATCGAATCAATTCTATCGATTCTCAGTTCGACATGCCACTGACCCGAAAAGCCTTCATCTTCCATGCCTTTGATAACGTTGTTGATGTCCCTCATCCTCATCCAAAAGTTGATAGGGAACTTGTCGAATTCTATCTGAAGTCTTCTCAACCATAGTATCAAACTTGGAGCGCTCAGAAGATCCTCAACGTTCGTGTCCTCAAACTGTTTCGTGAGGGGAACTTCACGAACGTTCAGTTCAAAGTGCTAAGGGGTTCTGCTAAAACCGAACATGCTATATCACTTGCTGATCTTCCCAACCTGAATCCACATGATTGGATTATTTTGCATAACATCCTCCTCACCAATGAAGCTGAGTGTGGTCCAATTATTGATCACTTCAAGAGAATGCTCGTATGTTACATTATGGAGGTTGCCAAGATGGATCAGGAGATCGCTAGCATATTCAAGAAAAAGCCTATTATTTCTCCTGTTGGCTCTGCTAGTGATTTGAACATGATGCAGATGGGAAGAATCGACCCGAAACGGAATTCTGTCATGTTTACAAGGAACGAAGGCCAAAAATGCATGTTCGCTTTGGCAGATAAGCACCTTTACACCACTGCATGCTTGGAACGTGTTCTGGGAATCATTCATCGATGCAAGCAGAATTCAGTAGACAACAAGAAGTACTTTGATGACATGATCCAGTGGTACATTCGCTTCAGACAGACCATCCTTGCTCTCATCCCACGTCTGTTTGAAACCACTAAGAAAGTTCCTGCAGCTGGTCCCAGCAAGCCGAAATGATAGTCTCGCTCCAATTGACGCAAAGGGGGAGATTGTAAGGTCTGAAAGGTGTTGCCTCTTGGGCTCGCTATTTAGTCCATTTAGTCTCCGGATTGGGCCTGTCCATCCATGAGTTATTTTCTAGGGTTTTGTATTTATAGGTGCTTGCATGCATCTTAGTACGTAAGATTTGGAAATTATTTTTCAAGGTTTTGATCTTTATCTTTTGTAACCCTAATATCCTCAACAGTGGAAGTTCTTTATCGAGCTCTGCTGAGGATTGAATCAATTGAATCATTTGACAGACTTTGATTCATTCTTGTGTTTTATATTGTTGTTTTCGCTTTAGTGATTAACCTGTTAAAAGATCTAAACGATCAAAGAGTTTCTTAACTTATCATGTCCGATGTCGGGTAATGCCCGAGGAATGTTTATATGTTTATGTTATGTGATTGTTTATATATGTTTGTTGATATGTTTATATATATACCGAGTTTTGCTCGATGTCGGGCGGGGCCCGATGCCGGACATTGTCTGATGCCCAGCGAGGCCCGATGTAGCGGAAAAGGCCCATGTTATGTTATTATGTGATTATATGATTATGTGTATGGTATGTGATAGTTTAAGGAGACTCACTAATCTTCGTGCTTACAGTTTTCATTTTTGGTTTCAGTTACTTCCGGTAGAAAAGGGAAGAGCTCGAGATGACTGCAGTGCACACACCATTATTTTAACCTGGGATGTTTTTACTCTAATATGTATGACAGATGTTTATGATGTTTTGAGAAACAATGATTTATGAATTTATGTGATGATTTGAAACTATGGTTTTATTAATAGTTAAAAACAAAATTTTTGGTCATGATTTTTGGGATGTTACATACACAACACATGACCTCGAATTGGGAGAAGTAGTGAATGCCCTGAAGATCTGGAGACACTACCTTTATGGTACAAAGTGTACAATCTTCACTGACCATAAGAGTCTCCAGCACATTCTCAAACAAAAAGAGCTCAACATGAGGCAACGACAATAGGTAGAACTACTAAATGACTACGAATGCGAAATTTTTTATCATACAGGCAAGGCCAATGTAATAGCAGATGCCCTAAGTCGAAAAGAATACTCAGGCCGCCAAGAAAAATCATTGACCATGACTATCCATTCACATCTGTCCACGCAGATCAAGGAGGCGTAACTTGAGGCTTTAAACCTGAGAATGTTGCAAGTGAAGCCTTGCGAGGAATGGATAAAAACCTTGAGGTTGAGGGCGACGGAGCTTATTATCTTATGAATCGAATCTGGACACCGAAATTTGGTGGGTATAGAGTCATTATCATGAACGAGGCTCACAAGACCAAATACTCCATTCATCCCAATTCAGAAAAGATGTATCTGGACCTTAAGAAACTATATTGGTGGCCAAACATGAAGGCAGAAATCGCTACCTATGTAGGCAAGTGCTTGACTTGCACCAAATTCAAGGTAGAATACCAAAAGCCCTCAGGTTTGCTACAACAACCGGATATACCCAAGTAGAAGTGGGAGCGGATAACCATGGACTTCATAACTAAATTTCCCAAGAAAACTGGTGGACTCGACACCATATGGGTGATTGTTGATAGGTTAACCAAATCCACGCACTTCCTACCAATCAAGGAGACGGAAAAAGTGGAGAAACTATCAAGGACGTACATCCAAGAGATTGTGCGATTACATGGGGTGCCAATATCCATTATCTCTGATAGAGATAGCAGGTCCACCTCACGGTTTTGACAATCACTACAAAAGTCCTTGGGAACCAGACTCGATATGAATACAACTTATCACCTTCAAACCGACAGGCAAAGCGAGAGAACCATTCAGATGCTAGAAGACATGTTGAGAGCTTGTGTGATAGACTTTGGTAAAGACTTGGATACCCATTTACCGCTGATCAAATTCTCATATTATAATAGTTATCACACAAGCATTAAGGTTACTCCCTTCGAATCCCTCTACGGGCGCAAGTACAAATCACCTCTGTGCTAGGCTGAGGTGGGCGACACTCAGCTAGCAAGATGGAAAGTAGCTAACAACATTATCACCGGTCCGGAGATCATATGATTGACAACAAAGAAGATCATTCAAATTCGGGATCGACGAAAACCCTTGGAATTCCATTTTGGTGACCGCGTATTGTTGAAGGTCTCAACCTGGAAGGGAATGATACATTTTGGAAAATGTGGGAAACTAAATCCAAGGTATATCGGGCCATTCGAGATTCTTACCAGGATCGATCTGATAGCTTACAAACATAAACTACTATAGGAACTCAGTAATGTACACCCCACTTTCCATGTGTCCAACTTGAAGAAGTGTTTGTTCGATAAGACTCTTGTCATTCCACTAGACGAAATCAAAGTAAACGAGAATCTGCACTTCATCAAGGAACCTGTAGAAATCATGGACAGGGAGTTCAAAAGAACAAAGCAAAGTCGCATACCAATAGTAAGGGTCCGTTGGAATGCTAATTTCGGGACGAAATTCCCACATCTTTTCCCCAACCCTTGAGGACCCATTTGGAATGCTAATTTCGGGACGAAATTCCTTCTAATGGGGAGATGATGTGATAACCATCAATTTTTGGTCAAAAAAAGTCAACGAAAGTCAACCATGTCAACTCAACTTAAATTAGAATTTTAGGTGAATTGTCACATTTCCTAATGCTTCTAATGTTCTATTGACAAGTTATAATACAAAATACCTCTCTTATTGGTAATTATCGAATAAACCTAATTTAGGTTGGTAAAACAAGAGTTCGATAATTTAATCACATATTATTTTAGTATAAATAATATTCATAACTCAACGTAGTGGAATCCATAAACCTTATACTACATGACAAATTCATCACAAAGGCTACAACTATAGATTTTTGGTGAATTCGTCACCAAATACGACACATTCTATACCCAGCTAAACACCCAATTTTTAACGAAACGAACTTAGAAATTCAACACCACTTTCATGTAATGTATTATTATTTTGATAATAATTTGAATTTTTATAATTCAAATTAAATATTTATACATCTTTTATACGATATCCCTTCATAAAAATACCACTATTTTATAAAAGAATCCAAGTATTTATAAAAGTTTCACCTTTTTTTTATAAAATTCACCACAATCTAGGATGTTCCCCGCACCATAACTAACATCTTATGTACCAAAGCTTAAACCATAAGGTAACACACTTAGTCAAATCCTTGTCCCCCCATACCTCCTACCCACCCCACCACCCTCCCTCCCCCTCCGTCTAGAAGTCATGCCCCCCCCTTTCTTCACTTCATCTTCTCCAAACTTCATATCTCTCCATTTTCTCTCGAGAACTCTTCAATTCTCTCAACGTTACTCTTCCACAAGTTGGTTCTTCAAATTATAGTAAGCTTTTCTCCATAAATCTAGTGATTCAACACACGAAAAGTACTACTTTTGTTACATTTACACACATTTATATGTTTTATTATACATAGGGTAATTCGACATTCAAGTGTTCTTCAAGCATCTTCAAGTGTTCTAAGCTTGAAAACCTTCATCTTCATCTCTTTATCAACTAAGAAATCCACTAAAGATGAGTTCATACCCCTCATTTTCGTTTTATCCAAGTTTTAAGAGGGGGGGGGGGGATACAAGTAGACTTGTATAAATATACAAGTTGTTAAGCATGCTTACTTATATGTTGTGCAAAAGTGCTATACACATGAAATAATGTTATTACCTAGCATTATGAATATTTAGATGTAAAAGTTTGTTTAAAATACAAAACTATGAAAAACAAGTATGAACATGCTATATGTTCTTAAGAAAAAGTAATAAACTCAAAACTATAAAAACAAGGGCTTTTATGAATATAATATGACTTGTCTAGCAAAAATGGTTATAACCAAGTTATTACACCATTTTTGTGGGATATAAACCAAAATATGTTATTTGGAACATATGTCTTGAAACTAGTTAAAAATACCAAAGATTTAGTTTTACAAAAAGAAAACTAAAAAAATCTATCATTTTATGTGAAAGTGGATTTTCTAACAAAAATGGTGATAACTAGGTTATGGTACCATTTTTGTAGGTTTTGACCAAAAATATGTTGCTTCATACATATAAATTTAACTTGACTTAAATATCACAAAAAGGTAAAAATAAGTGTCACAAAGTTTATATTTCACTATTTACTGTTTTGTGAAGTAAAAAGTCAAAAACTAGAAAAATGGACATTTTCATACTAAAGACTCACTTATTGGTGTTAGATGTAAAATAATTGTTATTTATGAATATCTAAGCATGTTAGCATATATACATATATATATATATATATATATATATATATATATATATATATATATATATATATATATATATATATATATATATATATATATATATATATATATATATATATATATATATATATATATATATATATATAGATGTGTGTGTGTGTATAGGTACAAATGAAATATTATAATAAATTATAATAGGTATAGTTTATGGGACATTAACACTACTGTAACATTTTTGAACAAAACGGATAATTATATAAAGATATATATAATTATTTTATGCTATTTTATTATCAAGGAAAAGTGATAATTATACATACAAAGGTTTTCATTACAACAAAACGTAAATGCATTGAATCAATTTGTGAGACAAAGAATTCATCATACCTACGAGAGTACCTAAAAAAGTCATGTATTATAACCAGAATCTCCCATAAGAGAGCGTGATACTTGTATATAGATCTATACGGGATTGACAATCCCACACCTAGGCTACTTGCTATAGCTAGACCGGCAGGTCTGGGGTTACAAATGTCTAACATTCCGACGCCTGAAGAACATCGTAACAGAACATTTATATTTTAGCATGGTTATAATAACTCACATGGGGAATCAATGATAAATTTAGTTTACGGGGAAACATACATTCAAATGATTTTATATAGATTAAAACTACATATTACTATTTTATGTAAAGAAATACTTATCCATTTTGGTCTTAGGGTTTCTAAGACTACAAATCATTTTTAAGGAAAATAATTGGATTTTTTGGGAACAAACACTATCATTTTACAAGGAAAGGCCTACAATTATTTATACAAACTCTTATGAACTCACCAAATTAATTGTTGACACTTTTCAAAACTACTTGTATTCTCAGGAAATCATTAAAGTAGGTAACTACAAGCTTTTGAGGATAGGACGCTAAGGCGTCAAACAAATCTTTTCATCATCATATTGTAATTGGTTTTGAAATATACAACTCTTACAATAATGTAAATATTTCAATTATATTTATGATGGTTGTTTTTTTCTTTGATCACTATTATACATATTGTTGTGATACGGTTCATGAAGCCATCCACCCCCAGACGTTTCTGCCATCCTAGTTTGGGGGTGTGACAGATACCTATACTAAGTGTTGACGTTGTTGAACTTGAGATGTTGGCACTGTTGACTTTGTATAAGCTGACGCTGATAGATCAGCGTTTCATGTGTTTGACTCATCAGATCATAAGGTGTGACCTTACAATCTCCCTCTATCTGATGATGTAAAAATTAAACCTCTTTGTAACACCTGTTCTAAGTATTAATCAATTTATCTAATTTTTTAGGGTTTTGTGTATGGACTCGGTGAGTTGGGTGCTCCAACTCGTCAAGTACAAACTATTATAAGGATGCAGGACTTGGTTGCTACTCGACGAGCTGGAAGGCCCGACTCGTCGAGTAGGCGTTGTAGAAAGAAACCCTAATCTTCAGGGGTTATCACCCTATTTAAAGGGATTATGGCTCATTTGTAGCCTCCCTCACCGTACTTGCAACCCAGAAAGAAACCCTAGCTACATAGTTGAGATTCCTTGAGAGTTTGTGAGCCTTAGAGAGTGAAACTTGTGCCTTTGTGAAGGATTTTAGACATTGAAGAGGAAGGAGCAAGGAGAGGAACAGTATATGTAATATCTACTTTGGATTGGCCATCATCTTGAGGTATAAAGTCGTGAACTTGATCTCTAGTTTCTTAAATCCCTTTTCTTGGAAGTAAATGGCCATTTTAGGTGCAAGTTAGAGTCAAACTCAGATATGGACTTATCACAAGGATACGGTTCCAGATCTGCACCTCTCTAGGTCCCCAATGACATAAAGTTGCTCAATTTATCTATCTTAGCCCCTTTCAATGCACCAAAACCTTGTAGGAGGCTTAGTTTTGATGATATATCCTTAGAAGGCCTTGCATGCACGTAAAGTGGGCAACTTTATGTGGTATCTGCACTAAGGGGGGTTGGATCTGAATTTTGTGACCTTAGATCCCACTGAAAAGGACTGAACATGAAAGGGACTGAAGGAACTCGTTGAGTACCTTAGTTAACTCGACGAGTTGGGGTGGAGTTTGCCTGTTTTGGGTTTCTGATTGAGTGCAGTGAAGGATTAGGGTTTGGCCTGAATGGAGTTCAGGATTTCTGGGCATTTGATGAACTCGATGAGTCACAAAGGCGACTCAGCAAGTTGGCTCGGGATTCAGTGGAATTAACTCGAGAGGAACTCGATGAGTTTCTAGATGCACTCGACGAGTTAAGGTCAACATGGACTGTTGACCTTGACTTTTGACCAAGGTGGACCAGGATTGACTTTAAGGATATTTATTGCGATTATGAGAAGTTAATCACATGTTGATTATAGGCTGTTGAGGAGGATCAGTGTGTGGGAAATATCTGATCCTAGTTTATCAGTTCAGCATTGAGAGGTGAGTCGCATCACCATACCAATGGGTCGAAGGCACCAAGGCTGGCCCATTTATGATATGTGATACTCTAGCTAAATTTATATTATGAGACATGCTAGTTGGTTATGTGCTAGGAATTGTATGCTAGTTGTAAGCTTGTATGGAAGACCATGGGAGAGCCCATTGCACCTAGATGTAAGACCATGTGGAGAGCCCATATCATTCCTACTAAAGACCATGTGGAGAGCCCATGGCAACAGGATGTAAGACCATGTTGGGAGCCCATGGCATCCTGGAGTAAGACCCTGGGGATGAGCCCATGACATCGCTATATGTTATATGCATGGCTTATGTGGTATATGTAGCTTTTATAGCTGATATGATATGTGTTTATGTGGATTATGTGTTGTATGCTCTTGGGAAATTACTAAGCATTAGCTTAATTATAGTTTGTTCACTTGTTTCAGGTACATCTAATCCTAAGGGAAAGGGCAAGGCTTGATGGCGCGGTGTGCACTCTCAGGCATTTTTTTTTGTTGGGACACTCTGATGTTTTGAGTAAAATCTTAATGTTATGAATTTTGAAAACAATGGTTAATGTCACTTCACACCTTATGGAATGTTAGGTTAATTAAAAATCAAAAATTTATTTTGAAAATTTTGGGTCGTTACACTCTTCTTCAGAGTCATCGGAAGAGCCATTGTAGAACTTGTCAGCTTCTTTTAGGATTTCAGGCTTGACCCATGTGAATTGATCAAGCTTACGTTCATCGAGTCTTTGACTCAGCTCCAGAGATATTAACACACGATATCCTCTTTCCAAATAATAGTGACCCAGTCCTTCCAAGCAATGATGAAACAAGTTCTTAGTGGTAGAAGAAGGAAGGTCATCAGTGCATTGAAAGAACATCTGATTTTAACTGTCGAGATAGAAGATCCCATGCTTTGGTTTTGGAATAAACATGTATTGAACAGTTTCAACACCAGCTGGCAATATTTTGTTGAAGTATCTGGTGCCATACAGAAGAATAAATTTGGTATTCTTAGAATGTCGGAGAGTGCCTGCTCTTCCTGGTGAGACTGGTCTAGATGAACTCTGTAACAACATAAATTTTCAAAACAATTTTTCATTTTTAAAACATTCATTCACTCATAAAATAATGTCAAAATACATTGTATCAAATGTTATCATCACAAAACATCTTCCCAGAATCTCAAACATAACTCCAATGCGTGTGTGTACGAATCATGTAGGCGCCTTCCCGCGCTCATCACTAGTACCTGAAACACATAACACAACAACTGTAAACATAAATGCTTAGTGGGTTCCCCAAAATACCGCATACAACATATACGTCACTCGAGGCTATAATATGACCTTCCGGTCGACGTGTCTCAACGGGACCCTCTAGTCCCGTAGCTCGTTGGACCCTCTGGTCCGGTCATAGCTCGTTGGGCCCTCCGGCCCGGTCAGTATCGTTGGACCCTTTGGTTCGGTCTATAACATCATACAACATACATATAACACATAGCACATAATCTCATACATAACACATAAGACCCTCTGGTGTACACAATATACCACTCTAGGTAACGTATAGTGAGAAGACTCACCTCGGTGTCTAGGTAAATATCTGACTCGGTAGGAATGTGACCTAGCCTCCGCCTAATCACATAAAGTAAATACTCTCATAAATACAACTATACTCAACCCTAAAAGTCAACAAGGTCAACAGTCAAACTTTGACCCGACTCGTCGAGTGCACTAGGGCAACTCGGCGAGCCTACATGGGTCTACTGACTCTCTTAGACCCTCTCTTGGCACGTCGAGTACTTCCCCTGACTCAACGAGTTCCACCTGGCATGAATCGTAGGGCCACCTCGACTCAACTCGCCGAGTCTCAAGAACAACTCGATGAGTTCCAACTTGAACTCAGTCCCCCCTGATTCTCCCTGACTCACCGAGTTATTCCCCAACTCGGTAAGTCCACTCACTAAGTGATTTACGGGGAACCTTCATACTACTCGCAGAGTCTATTCTTCGGACTTGGCGAGTTCATGCCATGCACAAACTCCATACAACTGCAGAGGTCAGATCTACTCCATACATTCATAGATCTAGCCTTCCCAAGCATGATAATCACGTAAAGTTCGGAGCTTGACACTCATATAACATCTAAATGGTCCAAAATGGTGATTTAGCCCAAAAAATGACACCCCAAGCTCATGGCTCCCAAAATGACTCATAAAGCTCCAAGGGTTAAGGCCTCTGGACCTCTTTGGGTCCAGATCCAGAACACAAACTTGAGAAGGGGCCAAATGCTCCACTTAATCAACCTCTAAAAGGGTTAGAAAACCCTAACACTAAAAATCAACACCATAACTGAAGAAGGTCCGAGAATAATACCTCAATACAATCTCTGTGAGCTCAAAAACCACCAAAATCGCACCTCCTTCAGCCTCCTCTTTCCTTGGTCACTTCCTTCTTGCAAAAATACCTCCAAATGGATCAAGAATGGCCTCTCCTTCCTCACAAACACTCTAGATCTCTTAGGGTTTCTCTCTGGGGGTTGGTGGCCGCAAATGACGGCCTTAAGACCCTTTAAATTGGTCTTAAACCCTGGAAATTAGGGTTTCATTAAACAGCGTGGACTCGCCGAGTCCACTCGTTAACTCGCCGAGTCCAGCTGTGAACTCGCATACGAATCCGTGACCATACTCGGCGAGTTTAGACGCCAACTCGCCGAGTCTCCTCACAACACCCAAAAATAAAAGAACAAAAGATAATACCTGGGAATCCGGATGTTACAATTCTCCCCCACTAGAATCAGACTTCTCCCTCGAAGTCTCACTCTACAAACAACTCTGGATTCTGCTCCCACATCTCGCGCTCCAGTTCCCTAGTCAACTCTGACCATTTCCGATGCTGCCACTGGACCTGCACCAGAGGCACCTCCTTGTTCCTCAAAACCTTGATCTTCCGATCCCTGATCGCCACCGGTCTCTCAGCATAATTTAGGCTCGCATCCACCTGAATATCTTCTAATGGCACCACTACCGACTCGTCGGCTATACACTTTCGCAGCTGCGAAACGTGGAAAGTGTCATGAATCTGACGCAACTCTGCTGGCAACTCCAAACGATAGGCTACCCTGCCTACCCTCGCGATCACCCTGAAAGGACCAATATATCGGGGCCCCAAGTTGCCCCTCTTCCTGAATCGGATCACTCCTTTCCAAGGAGAGACCTTCAGGAGCACGAAGTCGCCGACCTGAAACTCGAGCTCGGACCGGCGTTTGTCCACATAACTCTTCTGACGACTCTGAGCGGTCAACAACCTCTGTCTGACCTGCTGGATCTGCTCTGTCGTCTGAAGCACAATCTCGGTGCTACCCATCACACGCTGCCCTACCTCTCCCCAGCAAATAGGGGTCCGACACCTCCTCCCATAGAACAACTCAAAGGGTGGCATGCCAATGCTCGAATGATGGCTGTTGTTATAAGAAAACCCTGCCAAGGGCAAATACGTGTCCCAACTCCCGCCGAAATCCAACACACATTCTCGGAGCATGTCCTCGAGCATCTGGATCGTCCGCTCACTCTGCCCGTCAGTCCGTGGGTGGTATGCGGTACTAAAATGTAGTTTCATACCCAATTCCTCATGAAACTTCTTCCAGAATCTAGAAGTGAAACGTACATCTCGATCTGAGACAATCCAGATCGGCACTCCATGCCACGATACCACCTCTCTCAAGTACATCTCCGCCAACTTCTCCGCGGAAGAGCTCTCACTGATGGCCAGGAAGTAAGCACTCTTCGTAAATCTGTCGACAATTACCCAAATTTCATCGACACCCCTCGCGGTCCTTGGCAATTTGGTGATGAAATCCATGGTAATCTGTTCCAATTTCGATTCGGGAATCTCTAATGGCTGCAGCTTACCATGTGGACGCTGGTGCGCAGCCTTCACCCTGCGACAGGTCAAGCATCTCTCTACAAACCATGCAACATCCCTCTTCATACAGGGCCACCAATAATCCTTTTTCAGGTCCAAATACATCTTAGTGGCCCCGGGATGGATCGAGAATTTCAATCGATGAGCCTCTTCCATCAAAATGGTACGTGTTCCGCCCACGGACGGTACCCATATCCGACCCTGAAATGTCATAAGCCCCCGGCTATCAGTACTAATTCCGATACCATCCCGACAACTCGCTCTCTCTTCTGGCTTTCTGGCTTCACAGGCTCAGCCTGGGCCCCACGAATAGCATCCAACACCGGGGTCATCACTTTCAATCTCAAACAAACATCTCGCGTTGGGGCACCCTCCGCCCTACGGCTTAGTGCATCGGCTACAACATTAGCCTTGCCCAGGTGGTACAGGATCTCACAATCATAATCCTTGACCACCTCCAACCACCTGTGGTCTGTGTATATCGTATACCGAACCCCATACAGATAATGTCGCCAGATCTTGAGAGCGAACACTACCGCTCCCAGCTCCAAATCATGAGTGGGATATCTCGACTCATGAGGCTTAAGCTGCCTCGATGCATATGATATCACATGCCCCCTCTGCATAAGAACCGCTCCCAATCCGGATATCGATGCATCACAATATACCACAAAATCCTCCATTCCTTCCGGAAGGTCTAACACTGGGGCTTCGCATAATTTCTGGCGAAGTGTCTCGAACGAGGTCTGCTGCTCCGGACCCCAAGAAAACGCAACACCCTTTCGTGTCAACTTGGTGACTGGCACGGCGATCTTGGAGAAATCCTTAATAAATCTCCGATAATAGCCGGCCAAACCCAGAAAACTCCTGATCTCGGTGGGTGATCTCGGCACCTCCCACCTCATGACCGCCTCAATTTTGGCCAGATCGACCAATATCCCATTCTGGTTAACGAGATGCCCCAAAAACTGAACCTCTCGTAGCCAGAACTCACATTTGGAGAACTTGGCATAAAGCCTCTTCGATCTCAGAACTCTGAGGATCTCCCTCAAATGCTCCTCATGCTGCTCTCTGGATCTCGAATACACTAATATGTCGTCGATGAACACGATCACTGAGCGATCCAACATCGGTCTGTACACCCTGTTCATGACATCCATGAACACCGCCGGTGCGTTTGTGAGTCCGAAAGGCATCACCACGAAGTCGTAATGTCCATAACGAGTCCAGAATGCTGTCTTCTGGACGTCCTCCTCCGACACCCTCACCTGATGATACCCAGACCTCAAATCGATCTTGGAGAACCAAGATGTTCCTTGCAACTGATCGAACAAATCATCGATCCTCGGAAATGGGTAACGGTTCTTGACCGTTAGCTTATTCAACTCACGATAGTCAATTCACATCCGGATCGAACCATCCTTCTTCTTGACAAAAAGAATAGGTGCCCCCCATGGCGAACTGCTCGGCCTGATAAACCCCTTCCCCAGTAGCTCCTGAAGCTGCGAGGATAACTCCTGCATCTCCGGAGGCACAAAGCGATAAGGCGCCTTGGCGATAGGCGCAGCTCCCAGAACCAATTCAATACCGAACTATACCTGCCTCTCCGGAGGCACACCCGGCAACTCCACTAGAAACACATCCGGAAACTCACGCACTATCGGGACCTCATCAACTGACTTCGGTCTCTCTGAATCAACCCTCGCATCCATCACATATGCCACAAATCACCTACAGCCCAGCTGTAGACTCCGTCTTGCTCTGGCGGTCGAGCAAAATGCTGACCCCGTATGTGTACCCTCGCGATACACCGTAAGAACACCCCCACTAGGGTCTCAAATCGTCACCAATTGACGCTTGCAGTCTATCACAGCTCCATATCGGCTCAACCAATCCATACCCACTATAACACACACGTCCCCCATCACGATCGGAACCAGATTTATCGGGAACTCCACACCAAAAATCTCAAGGACACATCCTCGAATCACATCCGAAGCATACACTGCTCGCTCATCACCTATGGAAACTAGCAGAGGCCGATCCAACGCCTCTCGATGGATACTAATATGCTAACTAAATGCTACGGAAACGAACGACCAACTCGCACCTGAGTCAAATAATAACAATGCAGGCACAAAATTCACAAGAAAAGTACCTACACATATCATCATATAATCATAAAAACCCAACTCAAATAAAAGATGAAAAGAGAATACATACCAGCCACAACATCGGGCGCCGTGCGGACCTCCTCTACGGTCAACTGAAATGCTCTCCCACGAGCCTTCGGGGCCTTGGCCTTCACCGGCCGAACCTCAGTAGCCCTAGCAGCAGGCGCAGATCCCTGCGCTGGTCCCTGAAGAAGCTGCAGGCACTCGGCCTTCCGATAGCCGGTCTGGTTGCAATGAAAGCAAACTGAAAATCCATTGGAGCAATTCCTCGTGATATGCCCCTCCTTCCCACACTTGTATCATACCCCGGCCCTACATGACCCTTCGTGGCTCTTACCGCACTTCCCACAAGTGTGGCCCTTCGCGCCCCCAGATCTCGAATCAGCGGGTCTAGCCCGCTTGGCTGCCGGATGAGACTGAGACGGTCGCCGATCCGCCCTCTGTGACTCGGCCTCCTCCCTGGCCTGAGTCTCCAACTCAATCTCCCTCTTCCGGGCATTTGCTTGGAGCTCAGCAAATGTCCGGTAAGTTGAGTTCGCCACGAACTCCTGAATATCTCTCCTCAGAACACTCAGATAACGGCTCATACGAGCCTGCTCAGAAGACACCTACTCAGGGCAAAACATCGCCCTCTCATGAAATTTCCTGGTGATCACTGCCACAGAATCGGTACCCTGCTTGAGGGTCAAGAACTCCTGAATCAACCGTTCCCTCTCCATCGGGGGAACATACTCCTCTATGAACATAGCGGTGAACCTCTCCCAAGTCACCTCGGTAATCTCAGCCAAAGTGAAGCTCCCCATCACGAACTTCCACCAATCCTTCGCTCCCAGGTGGAGCTGGTTCAAGGCGAACCGAACCCTCAGGTGCTCTGGACAAGAACACGTATAGAAACATCCCTCAATGTCATAGATCCACCTCATAGCGGCAATTGGGTCCTGCGTCCCGTCGAACTCTGGTGGCTTCGTGTTGCTGAACTCCCGGAACAACAACGAGTCACCTCCCTGCGGTCTGGTAGCAGCAACAACAGCAGTAGCTGCAGCTGCAACAGCCTCAGTCAGCGTTGCGTACCGCTCATCAAAAGTCTCAATCAACGTGGTCTTGATGTCCCCAAACATCTCAGGAATCTCAGCCCGGATGGCAGCAGCCACCTCCTCATGAATCAATCGACGGATCTCCTCGTCGCTGACACCATTGCTCTCAGGTGTGTGTCGAGTCCCAACCATGATGCCTCTGAAATACAACAAAAAATATTAAAGACTCGATCGAGCATACACATACTCGATGACGCAACCCTACTTGTCCTCCATTGACCAAAGGATTCTTACTTGGAATGCCCACTGATACGGTGTCTTCAGTAGTACGGGCCCAATACTACTGACGACACCGCATCAACATTCACTCCAAGTCCTCCTCCTTGAATCTTGGATTACAAGTACTCTATTCTCATGAGCTCCTAACTGCTATCTACTCACTCTCAAAGCATCTCAGCAGCAGAAATCTCCTAGGCTAAGGCATCACAAATCAGGCCACTCTAGTCCTAATAAGTATACCTAGCCTACTCTAGAATGCATAAAGTAACATAACATATCTCATAACACATAATGTAAGGGTACTTTTGGGGATTCACCGTTCGGGCGCTGGCTGATCGTACACACGGCTCTGCTTTGTTTGTCTCAAAACTCTTTTTCCTCTTTTCAAAAATTTTACTTTATTATCAAAATTTTCCTCAAATCCTCAGTTTGAGTTCAGATGCGCCCGAAGATGCATCCGAATCCCTCAAACCCAGGCTCTGATACCAACTTGTAACAACGTAAATTTTAAAAATAATTTTTCATTTTTAAAACATTCATTCACTCATAAAATAATGTCAAAACACATTGTATCAAATGTTATCATGAAAAAACATCTCCCCAGAATCTCAAACATAACTCCAATGCGTGTGTGTACGAATCATGTCGGCGCCTTCCCGCACTCATCACTAGTACCTAAAACACATAACACAACAACTGTAAGCATAAATGCTTAGTGAGTTCCTCAAAATACCGGATACAACATATACACCACTCAAGGTTATTATATGACCTTCCGGTCGATGTGTCTCAGCGGGATCCCCTAGTCTCGTAGCTCGTTGGACCCTTTGGTCCGGTCATAGCTCGTTGGGCCCTCCGGCTCGGTCTATATCATTGGACCCTTCGGTCCGGTCTATAACATCATACAACATACATATAACACATAGCACATAATCTCATACATAACACATAAGAGCCTCTGGTCTACACAATATACCACTCTAGGTAACGTATAGTGAGAAGACTCACATCGGTGTCTTGTTAAATATCTGACTCGGTAGGAATGTGATCTAGCCTCCGCCTAATCACATAAAGTAAATAATCTCATAAATACAACTGTACTCAACCCTAAAAGTCAACAAGGTCAACAGTCAAAATTTGACCCGACTCGTCGAGTGCACTAGGGCGACTCGGTAAGTCTACATGTGTCCACTGACTCTCTTAGACCCTCTCTTGGCACGTCGAGTACTTCCCCTGACTCGACGAGTTCCACCTGGCATGAATCGCAGGGCCACCCCGACTCAACTCGCCGAGTCTCAAGAACAACTCGGCGAGTTCCAACTTGAACTCAGTCCCCCTGACTCTCCCTGACTCATCGACTTATTCCCCAACTCGGTAAGTCCACTCACTGAGTGATTTACGGGGAACCTTCATACTACTCGTGGAGTCTGTTCTTCGGACTCGGCGAGTTCATTCCATGCACAAACTCCATACAACTCCTGAGGTCAGATCTACTTCGTACATTCATAGATCTGGCCTTCCCAAGCATGATAATCACGTAAAGTTCGGAGCTTGACACTCATATAACATCTAAATGGCCCAAAATCGTGATTTAGCCCCAAAAATGACACCCCAAGCTCATGGCTCCCAAAATGACTCATAAAGCTCCAAGGGTTAAGGTCTTTGGACCTCTTTGGGTCTAGATCCAGAACACAAACTCGAGAAGGGGCCAAATGCTCCACTTAATCAACCTCTAAAAGGGTTAGAAAACCATAACACTGAGAATCAACACCAAAACTGAAGAAGGTCCGAGAATAATACCTCAATACAATCTCTATGAGCTCAAAAACCACCAAAATCGCACCTCCTTCAGCCTCCTCTTTCCTTGGTCACTTCCTTCCTGCAAAAACACCCACAAAAAGATCAAGAATGGCCTCTCCTTCCTCACAAACGCTCTAGATCTCTTAGGGTTTCTCTCTGGGGGTTGATGGCCGCAAATGACGGCCTTAAGACCCTTTAAATAGGTCTCAAACTGTGGAAATTAGGGTTTCATTAAACAGCGAGGACTCGCCGAGTCCACTCGTGAACTCGTCGAGTCCACTCGTGAACTCGCCGATTCCAGCTGTGAACTCGCATACGAATCCGCGACCATAATCGGCGAGTTTAGACGCCAACTCGCTGAGTCTCCTCACAACACCCAAAAATAAAAGAACAAAAGATAATACCTGGGAATCCGGATGTTACAAACTTGCTTATGGACAAGTGGATGGCACCAATTTCAGTTTCTTTACTTTGTTGAGAAGCTGCTAAATTGCCAACTTCACTTCTTGGGCATGAACAATTTCGTGTTTTTCGATTATTTCTAGAATCTGCTCCAATCGTTATATCCAAATTTGACTAGCTCACGATCAAATACAACATAAGTGTATTCATAGTCAGTCTTCTTCCTGACCAAGTGAAGCTTTAGTGACTCGTTTCAAGGTTCGGTGCATCTCTCTTTGGTAATGGGATCAGAATTTGATCTTCGAGTCAAAACGTATCCAAACTTCTTTCTATCGTTCCGGTCATTTAGGTCTGAAACAATGTGTTGCTTTTCTACATTGTTATTAAAGATCTTCTTGACCTGACTATCAATGCTTTGAACATCAATAATCTTATCAGCAAAACAAGTTCTTGAATAAGTTTGGGAGACAAACGTTCTTGTTTTATGGCTTCTTTCTTTTGTCGGATAGCAATATTGTACTCCAATATGATATGTCTAACTTCTTCGATAGGTACGCTCCATGTTTCTTCTAACTCATTTAGCTCAAAGGTGAGCTTGCTTTTTCTTTTGAGGAGGACCAAATTCATAGGAACTTCAAGCTTCAGCGTCATGAGCTCCCCCTGAGAAGGAAGCCTTCCTTTTTTGAGGATTGAGTTAGACACCATCATAAAAATCAATGTCACTATTTGTTTCTTGAGGAACCTCTTGAGAAATTTCCCCCTCAAAACAAGAACTAGGATAGACAATATTTAATGGAATAGTAGAAACAACAGCTTGTTGCATGAAACCAAGATCCAGAAGCCCTTCATAATCATTGGTTTCTGATGGGTCACTAGTGTATGGAATGCGCTGATCAGTTGTAGTTTCAACATCAGGAATATCAGAAACAAGAATCTGCTTTAGACGATCAACTTCAACTTCGCCCATTTTAGTCATCTCAAGCTAAGATGCAATCACCACTTGCATTTTCATTGGTTGAGGTCCCTCTTGACCCTTTCAACTTTAATTATCATTTTATACATTAACTGAGTTAACTGCATAATTAAGGAGAGTTGAGAAAGAAAATTAGTTTCAAAGTTGGAGCTGGATTCTCCCTGATCACCCTAATGAAGAAAAGCAGTAGTAATGGGTGATGGCAAGAGAGAAATCATTTTAGCTTGATGAATAGTATCAACTTGAGGAGGAGGAGATGGTGTTGGAGAAGGTTCATCTTGGATCATTGGCTCCAACAGGAGGATTTGATCCATGATGTTCAGTGTCATCAGTAGAGGAAGAGAATGAAGTAGTTGAAAAACATATGTGCTTTTTCATCCTTGGAAGAGAGTTCATTTTCTGAGTGAAGTCATCTCCCATGTCATCTACTGAGTCTTTTTCATATTTATTAGTTTCTTCTCCCTCATCATCCCCTTCTTTATTACCAGCTTATGAATCATCATCATTTTCATTATCCTCTTTATAGTCTGAGGATTCAACCACATAGGTATTTTCAATCCACTTTCGCATCCTTGAAGTAATAGGAAAATCATCCTTAGATGGAGCAGCATTTATAATTATTGAGGAAAGGGCAGGAATTGGAATGATGATTCCATGACTTTCAACATAGCCTTCTTCACGAGATAAGATAAACCCAAGCCAACACGAGTAAGCAACATGCATTGGTATCTTATTCCCAGAAATATATTCAATCATTTGATCAATAAATATTTGAGCAAAACCCACTTTTTTATTGTGGACGATGGAATATAAAATCCTTTGCTCAAAGAGATTTAGTTGATCCTAGCTTCCAGTTTTGTAACCAAGACATTTTCCAATCACATCGGCCAAGTACTTCCACCCTGCATTAAAACTTTGACAAAGAGTGTTTCTGTATGGATCACGAGTGAGGCCTGGAAGTTTGAAGTTATACCCTAATTTTTCACGAACAGTTTTACAGCTTTTTTCAGAAGGAGTTTTAGAGTAACTTTCAAATCGAGGAAGATGAAGAGCAGTTCGAAGGGTTTCAACATCAATAGTGACCCTATATTGACCATCTCCAATGGTTCCAGAGATGGTTCGAGCAACGGTATCAAAAAATCATGTGTAGTAGAACTCACATACTTGTTTAGGGTAGAAAGGGTTAGGAAAGTCGCAGAATGCATACCAAAGTGGAATGCTTTTAACAAATTCGACAAAGTCTTTGATTACAGAATTCACGAGCTTCTTTGGGATTTCATCTAAGAATGCCACATTTGTTGGTTGAATGGTGATGGTATAGTCAGAAGCCTGAGGACCTTTGATGATGTTGGCGCAGGGAGCAAACTCGAACATGGGCTTTGACATAGTGAAATCTTTGAGGAAGATGACGATTTGGAGTCTTTTTGAGAGAGGGAGAGAGAGAGAGAGAGAGAGAGAGAGAGCTTAATTGCTTGAATTGCTTGTAAAAGTGACCTAGGATGACATATCCCCAATTTATACTCAAAAAATTTCTTCCTTTCTTTTACGTAATCGTGAGTGACGATATATTTGTCGTAAAAATCTCGTATCCCAAGATAATGAAGAACTTTTTTTATTAGTTATCCAAAAAATTACTATTGAGACATGGAAGTTACATTGGCGAGACAAGTCATCAGTGGCAATGAGAATCAGCTAAAGCAATCAACGAATGAGATTATGATGATCATATAGTTTGTTTGTGATTCTCCTGATAGTGTGGGCTTAAACTACCATTCATTGACATAGTATTTTGAGATTTAGCAAGCTCTTGTCAGTGTATGGTATACCCATCGACACAGATTTAGCAAGCTCTTGTCAGTGTATGGTACATTACGTTGAATCATAAAACTTTGAAGAAGAATGTAAGGGCAAGAATGGATTGATGCGTGTGATAGCCTATGGTACATAAACTAACCATCGACACAGACTTTCTGTAACAACACAAAAAAACGGTCCAAAAATTTTGTTTTAAAAGTCATTTAAGAAAACCATAATCCATCAAACATCACGATAAAATCATAAGGTATGTATCTCAAATCATCATACAAAAATCTATGTTAAAAATCATGTCTCAAAATATCAGAGTCTAAAACATCCCAAGCTGCATGAATGGTGTGTGCACTGCAATCATCCCGAGCTCTTCCCTTTGCTACCGGAAGTACCTGAAACCAAAACTGAAAACTGTTAGCACGAAGCTTAGGGAGTAGCTCCAAACTACCACACACCATACACATAAACTCATAATAGCATACATTGATCCTTGCCCACTACATTGGGCCCCACCTGGCATCGGACGAATCCAGCATCGGGCCCCGCCTGACATCGGGCCGAAGTCCGACATCAGGCCCCACCTAGCATCGGACCGAAGTCTGGTATATGTATTGCATATCAACAAGCATGTAATATAACACATTACATAAACATATAAACTAAACCTTCCTCAGGCTTGCCCCAACATCAGACTGAAACCCAAAACATAGAACACATAGCATATAACTAAAAATTGCTCGGGCTCGCCTCGGCATTGGACCAAACTCCAGAACACATAACACATAGCATATAACTAAACATTCCTCAGGCTTGCCCCGACATCGGACCAAAGTCTAGAACACATAACAACACATGCAAGAATCACAAAGACATCAAGCATAGAAACCTTCCTCGGGCTTGCCCCAACATCAGATCTAAGTCCGGAACACATAAACAGATAAACTACATCGGGCTAACCCTGGTATCAGACCTAAGTCTGGCATATGCTAACATACATAAACGGGCCGACATTGGTGCCTTCGACCCATTCCTACTGGAGGAAAACTTATCTCTCAACATGGCTGCTGAAATCTCGAGTGAGGAATATCTGATGGCTGCTACCACAACTCCCGACTATAAATTCACAATGAACACTTAGTCAAAAACTGATAATTATTCTAAGGGTAAAATGATTCATTTACCCCCTGGTCAAAGTCAACATTCTGGGTTTACCAACTCGTCGAGTCGACCTATCAACTCACCGAGTTCTCTAACTCAACAGTCTTGAAATCGCAACCCAACTCGCCGACTCGCCCCCCCGACTCGTTGAGTTCTATCGGGTTGCTCATAGTCGTGATTTAGTGAACCAACTTATCGAGTCCCTTCTCAAGCTCATCGAGTTCTCTCTTAAACTAAAACGGGACAACACAACCCAACTCGTTGAGTTCCATTATGGACTCGACGAGTTCCTCTGTCTGTTTGGGCCATCTTAACAGATTAAGCCTCTACTCTTAGATCCAAAGTCCAAACTTCATCTATACATTGGAAATTCCCTTTTAGGGGTAAATCTTCAAACTTTAGCTGCTAATAATCCATCTTAATAGGTTTAGCTAAAACCCTAGTTCCTTAGGACATAGATCTTTGCCCAAAATCCTTATTACTCCAACTCAAAGCATGAACACCGAGATCTAAGTCCTAGATACCAAATGAACACGTAAAATCTCTGACTTTACTTCCATGTAGGACCTTTTGGGCTAAAAAGGGACAAAATAACGCTTTATGGCTTGCATGGGTACTCTTATGATGTAAAGTTTGCACCTTTATGACATAATAGTCCTTTAAGATCCTACATCTAGATGAATACCCACCTGGGTTTTGATGGATTAGGTTTTGGGACTTGGTTGCTATAAATGAAGCTGAGGGTGGGGATTAAGATGCTTAAATAGGGTGTAAAACCCCGAAATTAGGGTTTCATCCTAGCAGCGCTACTCTTCGAGTCAAGGCCCTCAACTCATCGAGTAGGTGACTTAAGATCAGGCGTCAAATCTAATTTTTACTCGACGAGTTTGGGGCTTCCAACTCGTCGAGTAGCTCTACAAAAGTGAATAAAGTATAATTAAATGCATACCAGGAATCAGGCGTTACAATTCTTCCCCACTTGACTTAGACTTCATCCTTGAAGCCTGCTATATGTGGAAACAACTTCGGGTAATGCTTCCTCATCTCTTCCTCGGGCTCCCAAGTCCACTCTGAACCCCTGCGGTGCTGCCACTGCACCTTCACTAGCTCCACCTTCTTGTTCTTCAGCTCCTTCGTCTTCTTATCGAGAATAGATATTGGTCTCTTGATGTAATTCATGCTGTCATCAACTAAGCAATTCTGTAGCTGGGATACATGGAAAGTGTTGTGGATCTGGCTGAGCTCCACTAGGAGATCTAATATGTATGCCACCTTACCCACCAGGACTAAAAACCTGAAAGGGTCGATATACTTGGGGTCCAACTTGCCCCGCTTCCGAAACCGGACAACACCTTTCCAAGGTGGCACCTTCAGGAGGACCATATCGTCCACCTGAAACTCCAAATCTGAATGTCGCTTGTCAGCGTAAGTCTTCTGCTGACTCTGAGTAGTCTGGAGCTTGCTCTGAACCTGCTGTATCCGCTCTGTAGTCTTGAGTACTACCTCGGTACTCCCCATGACTCTGTAACCAACCTCGCCCCTAACAAACTGGGGTCCTACACTTCCTCCTATAGAGCATCTTCAAGGGAGGTCTATCTATGCTGGCGTGTTAGGTGCATTTCATGCATTCATTTTTATACTTTTAGTTCATAAAAGTGCATTACATTTAGGTTTAAACTCATGCATTTTGTATATTTTCGGGATTTTTCATGATGCAATTCCATTCACACGCTTTTAGGATATTTCAGGGACTTATGAAGGTTGGATCTTGTTGGAGGAAGTTATCAAGAGTTGGAGACAAGAAGTTTTGGAGCTTTGAAGAGAGAGAATGAAGAAATGAAGAATTTGGCTTAACAGGAGTTTACACGGCCGTGTAAATGTATACCTATAATTTACACGGGTCGTGTAAACGTATATGCAAGGACATTCTACTTCGAAGACCTGGAAGAATTAAGCATTCTACTTTTCTTGTTTACACGGCCGTGTAAATGGAACCCTTTGGTTTACACGGGCCGTGTAAACGTCTCGGCAGTTTTTAAACTGGTTTTGTCTTCTTATAATTCAGACAATCAGTTTTGATGGGAGTTAGGTCAATTTTGGGAGCAAAGAAGGCGATTTTCTAGAGGATTTTGGAGTTGATTAACATTTGGGAACATTTGATTTCATTTTGTAAGAACTTTAATTTCATTTTCTAGATTTGTGATCTTGTTCTAGTCATGAGTGGCTAGAACCCTAGTTTCTCCAACTTCATGTCTTGACTTTTTAGTTGTGATTTCAATCATGTGATTTGATGTTTGCTTCTAATTCCTGCCTAGTGAATTTGATTTTGTTTCAATTGAATGTTTGATTCTAATTGTGATTCTTATTGGCCATTTGAATTAGGGTTAGGTCATTCAAGTTATCAAATTGCAAAATCCGTAATTGTTTTGTGAATTGAACTAAGTAACAAACACTAAATTGATTTCCATTGAATGGATTTAGTGTAAATATTATTCACATACACTTTTACACTCCCGAGCTTATGAGGAGTATTGGGTGTTGTTGGGAACATTCACATAAAGCTTCATGCAATCTTCCAATCTAATTCTAAGAGCTTGTTTAGATTAGGTTAGTAAGGTTAGGATTAATCAAAGAGCTTGTTTTGGTTAATTATTGTGGTGAATGGAAAGTTTTAGAGCTTGTTAACACTTTCAAGTACCAACTTAGGTGCAATTGAGTAGATATCATTTCATCCTTGGAATCACATTGTTAAATTGTCTTGCATAGAGTTGGAGTTCTCACAAATCCTGAATTTGTTTCATTTAATTGATCATTTAGTTATTGCTTTATCCTCTTGTTTAAATCCTTGCATACCAACTCCCCATTTATGTGACCATTATTGTACCTTCCGCAAAAAGGTATAAACACTTGTCCCGTGTCTCTGTGGATCGACCCTGCTTACCTTGTACTACATTATTAGTTCATAGTAGTAGTGTTTAAGGAGTCATTTGTACCCTTTATTTGTTGGGTTTGACACGCCTAACAAATTGGCGCCGTTGCCGGGGATACGGTAGTACTAATTGTTTATGCCAAGATCTTTTCGCACAGGTACACCTTTACCAGTTGATTTGGAGATAGAAAAATCTGCTAAACAGAGAAGGAAGCAAGCCATACTTTTAAAGAAACAACAACAATCCAGAGCTTCTTCATCAAATCCATCAACTACATCCTCTCCAACATCCAAAAGTATCACCCCACCATCTTCACCTACTCCTACCATGGCAGACAACCATGGAGGACATCAAAATCCTCCACATCCACCACCTGAACAAACCTTTAGACAATGGGCCACTCAAGATGTCACCCAACAACCTTTGTGCATAAATTACCTTGCAGCAATCAACTTTGAACTCAAGTCTGGACTCATCCATTTGTTATCCTCATTCCGTGGTCTTGAGAATGAAGACCCACATAAATTCCTTAAGGAATTTCATGTTGTTTGTGTGGGTATGAAGCCACATGAAGTCACAGAAGATCAAATCAAGTTAAGGGCATTTCCCTTTGCTTTACAAGATTCAGCCAAGGAGTGGTTGTATGACTTACCACCGGGGTCAGTCACAACATGGAATGAACTTGCAAGGATGTTTCTGGATAAATATTTTCCCGAAATGAGAGCTTCAGCTTTACGTAGAGAGATAATTGGCATCAAGCAACAAAAGAGAGAAGCATTGCATACTTATTGGGAACGGTTCAAGAAATTGTGCTCAAGATGTCCACAACATGGGATTACAGAATATCAATTGATGCAGTATTTTTGTGAAGGAATGTCATCTTGGGATAGGAGATTACTCAATGCATCAAGTGGTGGATCTATAGCTGATAAGACTCCAACAGAAATTTGAGTTCTTATCAAGAACATGGCAGAAGAGTCCAAGCATACAGTCCAAGAAGAAGAATGGTACATGGATGCACCCCGAGGTGTAAAGGAGGTCCAAACTCCTCAAATTGAAGCTCAATTGTCCGAACTTACAAAAGTGGTTATGATGCTAGCCAAAGACAAAGGTGTGCAACCCACACCCCGTCCATGTGGTATTTGTACTCAAGTGGGGCATCCAACCGACATGTGCCCTCAACTTCAAGAGGAAGATTATGAAGAAGCAAAAACCATGGGAGGTTTTCTTAGGTCTAGTCAAAGGGGATATGAGCAGCCATTAGGTGATCAAAGATGGAACAACAATCAAGGTTGGGGAGGAAATCAACAAGGGAACTATCAACCAAGTCAACCACATCAATACCAACAAAGACCACCTTTTCCACCACAAAACTTTCAGCCAAGGCAACCACAACACCCTCCTCAAGTATGTCTTTAGAGGACATAGTAAAAAGTTTGGCAACTAGTACACAAGCTTTCCAACAAGAGACAAGAGCAATCATAAAGAACTTAGAGAAACAAGTTTCACAGCTTGCTACTTCCGTAAGCAAACTAGAATCTCAAGGAAAGTTGCCTGCCCAAACTGAAGCAAACCCAAGGCACAATGTGTGTGCCATCACATTGAGAGGCGGGAAAAGCTATGATGGTCCAAAATTTTCGGTTGATCAAAAAGAAGATGAAATAGTGGTTGAAGAGGCAACCAAAGAAGAGAAGGAGGAAGAGAAAACAAGCGAAAAGAAGCCTTTCATCGCCGAGTCCAAAGTCACACCTGCTCCATTTCCCGAAAGATTAAAGAGCACGAAGAAAGAACGGGAGGAGAATGACATCATGCAAATGTTCAAGAGAGTTCAAATCAACATTCCACTCCTCGAGGTCATCAAGCAGGTACCTAGATACGCAAGGTTCCTTAAGGATCTTTGTGTATCTAAAAAGAAATTAAAAGGAAATCAAGTCGTAATGGTTGGGGAGCATGTATCCGCGGTTTTGCAAAAGAGGATGCCCCCAAAGTGCAAGGATCCCGGTGTCTTTACCGTGCCTTGCAAGTTGGGAAATCTTTATGTACCCCGAGCTATGCTTGATCTAGGTGCATCTGTAAATGTCCTATCATATTCTCTTTTCAAATCAATTGGTGAAGGAACATTGAGCAAAACCGATGTGATCATCCAACTTGCTGATCGGTCTTTGGTACACCCAAAGGGAGTATTAGAGGACGTGTTAGTGCAAGTTGATGAATTTGTCTTCCCGGCTGATTTTTATGTCTTAGATATGGGAGACGATGACTCTCCAAGTTCAAGTTCCATTCTTTTGGATAGACCTTTTCTTAAAACTTCTAAAACAAAAATCGATGTCTACAATGGAACCTTGAGTATGGAATTTGATGGTGAAGTTATCAATTTCAATGTGCATGAAGCAAAAAAGACTCCTTTTGATGTTCAATCTGTTAATTTTGTCAATTTGATCCATCCCTCAACAAAAAAGGGTTTGAACTTGTCTAACAATGAATTTCTGGAGTTAGTTTTGTCACGAAAACTAGACAGGGACAAAGCCAAAGAGCTTGCAAAGAAGTTTGATATGGATAATGAAGTGTTGGAGATTTTAGAGTTTATTGATGACAAGAAGCATGTAAGGAGTTATGATATGTTAGAGAGTCCCACGTATCGAGACTGAAGCACAAATAGTTGGGGTCCGAGTCGAGCCAACGACATTAAAAAGGAGCAGCTAACCGGGAGGCAACCCGGGGGTATTTTTGTCATTTCGTATATTTTCATTGTATTTTTTTTTTGTTTTCAAACTTCCAAGTTGTTTTTCATGCTAAAGAAGGTTAAAAACCATTTTTCGGGCATTAGAGGTTTAGCAGGTTGCAATTTCAAAAATTGAAAAAAAATCAAGTTTTTTTGGCTTTCTCAGAAGTTTACACGGCCGTGTAAACTAATGCCTTGCATTTACACAGGCCGTGTAAACGATTGAACACGGGTTTTATGATTCAGAGATTTACACGGCCGTGTAAACCCTCCCCTTTGATTTACACTGGCCGTGTAAACGCAAAAACATGGCTGAACGATTTTAAGGTCAAATCTCGATTTTTCTAACTCATTCTTCACTCACTACCTGCGATTCCCTCTCTCCCTACTGCCCCCTTCGAAAAAAACCTTCCAAATACTCAATCTTCCTCAATTTTGCATAAAAAATCAAGCTCCAAGGTATGAAATTCTTCTCTTTTCTTCATCTTCTTTATCTTTCACATCTATTTCAACCCCAATGGCCGCCCTACTATCCTGCAGATTATCCTTCACAGTTCCCTCCATCTCAACCGCCCGGTCCTCAATAGGACAGCTATGTCTCTCTCCAAGCATCGAGGACGATGCTTATTTTAAGCTTGGGGAGGGGCATCCATCCATGCATTATCCCGTTGCATGTAAATTTTGTACATATTGCATTGCATTGCATTTTTTTTCTTTGTCATTTGCATTATTTTTCTTTGTCAATTAAAAAAAAAAATTTGAAAGTACAATTTTTTGATCCAATTCCAAGCAGCCAAATCTTCTCAAAACAGTTGAGATGGTAAGTGAGTTGTGTGCCTTGAGATTTTACTTGCTATTTTTATAAAAAAAAATCTAAAAGCAAGTTAATCACACGAGCACATCTCCCGAAGCTACTTGTGCAAAGCAGAAAATGAGAAGATTGTCAACACTGGAGTATAACAGTAGGTATGAGTCGATTCTTTGGGACATATGACCGGTCTTATGAGTAGTAATGCTCAATTGAACTTAAAATGCCAAATTCAAAAGTTCATAAAAAGAATGCAAAATCTCAATGCCCCGCCTTCCAGCGCTCTTAAAAGTTCTTTCTACTTATTCCCTTTTATATACCCTCCTTGAGGACATAGCTTTCAACTATATTTACGGGTTTTTGCATGTTGACATTTATTCCCCCGAAAAATGTCTAGAAGACACTCACGGTAATAGACCGTGAGATGTCCCATAACAGAAAAGTCAAGGACGAAAATATAAAGAAATTGGCCGAATAAATAAATAAATTAAGTGTTATGTGTTAGCTTAGTTATTTGTATTTAAATAATAATAATATCAAAAAAAAACTATTATTAAGTTAATTTGTGACCTTTGGGATTTGAACAAGTAAACTCTGAAGGGTGTTCTACACCTAATCACCTAAAGCTAAATTGTTTGGGATAGATTGGGTTGAAAGTTCGCTATACGGGTTCCATAGAAATTCATGAACTTAATAATAGCAAATAAAGCTAATCTGTGGCCTTTGAGGTTCGGGCAAGTAAACCCGAGGGATCACTTCAAATCTAGCACACTAAGGTCATTTGATTTGGATGTGTTGGTTGGAAGCCCGTTACACGGATTTCAAAGAAAGCCATGAGCTTTATTTGTAAAAAAAAATGTAATTAGAAAGTTTGTATATAGTTGTGTTTATAGTTTAATTAGATGTTGTGTTTAGGAAAAATACTTGGCTGTCAAAAGATTCCCTTGGACTTGGATTTGAATTTATGACATTGGACTTAATGTTAATTACTTGGACTGGTGTAAGTGGTTTGAAGCTTGTAACCAATCTGGATAAATATTAGGGAATTTTTAGAAAATATTTTTCAGAAAAAGATTGTTGTTAACCAACAAATAGCTGGAATCGGACATTGTTATATTTTATGAAACAAAGATGGTTGAGCATGTTTTGTCACATATAATTTCACGAGAGTAAGACCATAATTTGTTCCAAGAATTGACTTGATAATATTGAAAAGGAATAAGTGTTGTGATCTTTAATTCTGTTGAGTTGTACTAGGGAGTGGCCAAAGTCTTGTTTCTATTATCATTTAATATTTTGAGACTAAAGCCAAGTTAACTCAAGGCATCACAGGTACATTCTCAACTATGTTACAAAACAGGGTAATTGGATTGGATCTTTTCATGTTTGTTTTTAATTTCATTCATTAAGTTTCAAATAGTTTTAACTTTAATTTCTTTTCTTCTATTTTATTTTATTTTCTCCGGTTTAAATTCCTTGTTCTTTCTTGAGGACAAGAAAGGTTCAAGCTTGGGGAGATTTGTTAGGTGCATTTCATGCATTCATTTTTATACTTTTAGTTCATAAAAGTGCATTACATTTAGGTTTAAACTCATGCATTTTGTATATTTTCGGGATTTTTCATGATGCAATTCCATTCACACGCTTTTAGGATATTTCAGGGACTTATGAAGGTTGGATCTTGTTGGAGGAAGTTATCAAGAGTTGGAGACAAGAAGTTTTGGAGCTTTGAAGAGAGAGAATGAAGAAATGAAGAATTTGGCTTAACAGGAGTTTACACGGCCGTGTAAATGTATACCTATAATTTACACGGGCCGTGTAAACGTATATGCAAGGACATTCTACTTCGAAGACCTGGAAGAATTAAGCATTCTACTTTTCTTGTTTACACGGCCGTGTAAATGGAACCCTTTGGTTTACACGGGCCGTGTAAACGTCTCGGCAGTTTTTAAAGTGGTTTTGTCTTCTTATAATTCAGACAATCAGTTTTGATGGGAGTTAGGTCGATTTTGGGAGCAAAGAAGGCGATTTTCTAGAGGATTTTGGAGTTGATTAACATTTGGGAACATTTGATTTCATTTTGTAAGAACTTTAATTTCATTTTCTAGATTTGTGATCTTGTTCTAGTCATGAGTGGCTAGAACCCTAGTTTCTCCAACTTCATGTCTTGACTTTTTAGTTGTGATTTCAATCATGTGATTTGATGTTTGCTTCTAATTCCTACCTAGTGAATTTGATTTTGTTTCAATTGAATGTTTGATTCTAGTTGTGATTCTTATTGGCCATTTGAATTAGGGTTAGGTCATTCAAGTTATCAAATTGCAAAATCCGTAATTGTTTTGTGAATTGAACTAAGTAACAAACACTAAATTGATTTCCATTGAATGGATTTAGTGTAAATATTATTCACATACACTTTTACACTCCCGAGCTTATGAGGAGTATTGGGTGTTGTTGGGAACATTCACATAAAGCTTCATGCAATCTTCCAATCTAATTCTAAGAGCTTGTTTAGATTAGGTTAGTAAGGTTAGGATTAATCAAAGAGCTTGTTTTCGTTAATTATTATGGTGAATGGAAAGTTTTAGAGCTTGTTAACACTTTCAAGTACCAACTTAGGTGGAATTGAGTAGATATCATTTCATCCTTGGAATCACATTGTTAAATTGTCTTGCATAGAGTTGGAGTTCTCACAAATCCTGAATTTGTTTCATTTAATTGATCATTTGGTTATTGCTTTATCCTCTTGTTTAAATCCTTGCATACCAACCCCCCATTTATGTGACCATTATTGTACCTTCCGCAAAAAGGTATAAACACTTGTCCCATGTCTCTGTGGATCGACCCTGCTTACCTTGTACTACATTATTAGTTCATAGTAGTAGTGTTTAAGGAGTCATTTGTACCATTTATTTGTTGGGTTTGACACGCCTAACATGGCGTGGTAACTGTTGTTAAATGAAAATTCCGCTAACAGAAGATACGTATCCCAACTGCCACCGAAATCCAAGACACATGCGCGTAGCATGTCCTTGAGAGTCTGAATCGTCCTCTCACTCTGTTCGTCAGTCTGCAGGTGGAAACTGGTGCTGAACTGAAGATGAGTACCCATCTCATCGTGAAACCGCTTCTAAAATATGGAAGTGAAATGAACATCTCGGTGTAACACCACAGAGACAGGCACTCCATGTCGTGCCACTATCTCCCGTACGTAAATCTCGGCCGATATACTCTCCTGGATTGGGATAAAATGAGCACTCTTGGTCAGCCGATCCACAATGACCCATATCGAATCCACTCCGCGTGCGGTCCTAGGAAGCGTCGTGATGAAGTCTATATTGATATCTTCCCACTTCCACACGGGAATGTCTAATGGATACATTTCGCCATGGGGCCTTTGGTTCTCTTCCTTGACCTTCCTGCAGGCTAAGCATCTCTCAACGTACCAGGCTACATCCCGCATCATGCCGGGCCACCAATAATCAGGACGAAGAACTATACATCTTTGTCACCCCCGGAGGGACGGAGGACCTGGACTTGTGGGCCTCATCCATCAGAATATTTCGTACTCCGCCCTAGTACGGTACCCACACCCTTCCATGCAAGGTCAACGGCCCATGGCTGTCGTAATCAAAGGAGGCCACCTGGATTATGATCCGCTCACACTTCCGGCGCTCCTCCTTCAGGCCTTCAAACTGTACCTCTCTAATCTACTCCAGCAGTGGAGTAATCATTGTCATCCTCAGACAGATGCCTCAAATCAGGATCGCTACCACCTTGCGGATCAGGGTGTCAGCCACCATATTGGCCTTGCTCGGGTGGTAAAGGATCTCATAGTCGTAATCCTTCACCACATCTACCCACCGACGCTGCCTCATGTTTAGGTTCGGCTGATCCATGTGGTACCTCAAACTCTTGTGGTCCGTATAAATGGTACAACGAACCACATAGAGTTAATTCCACCAAATCTTGAGGGTGAAAACCATAGCCCCCAGCTCTAAATCATGCATCAGATAGTTAGCCTCGTGAGGCTTCAACTACCTCAAAGCATAATCTATCACGTGACCCCGCTGCATCAATACCGCTCCCATACCTGTAATCGAAGCGTCATAGTACACCACGAAGCCATCGAATCCCTATGGAAAATTCAGGATCGGTGCCTCGCGTAACCGCTGTCTGAGAGTCTCGAAGGTTGCCTGCTGCTCAGGCCCCCAACGGAAGGCCAACGACTTCTTGGTCAGTCGGGTCAAGGGAACAACGATCTTGGAGAAATCATCAATAAATCTCCGGTACTAACTCACTAGACCCAGGAAACGCTGAATCTCAGTTGGAGACCTCGGAATCTCCCACTGCATCATGTCCTCTATCTTGTCTGGATCGACCAGAATACCCTTCTGGTTAACAAGGTGCCCCAAAAACTTCACCTCGCACAACCAGAACTCACACTTGGAGAACTTTGCAAAAAGTATATCCCTCCTCAATGTCTCCAGCACCTTCCTTAGGTTCTCCTCATGCTGCTCTTGAGTCTTGGAGTAAACCAAGATGTCATCAATGAAGACTATTAAAGACCGATCCAGCATAGGTCTGCACACACGGTTCATGAGGTCCATGAAAGCGGATGGAGTACTGGAGAGCCTAAATGGCATCACCACAAACTCATAATGACCGTAGCGAGTCCTAAAAGTTGTCTTCTCCACGTCCTCATCCCTAATTCGCATCTGGTGAAAACCCGATCGCAGATCAATCTTGGAGAACCAAAATGTGTCTTGTAGCTGGTCAAAAAAATCATCAATCCTCGAGAGGGGGTAACGGTTCTTCACTGTTACCTTATTCAACTCCCAGTAGTCTATACACATGTGATGTGACTTGTCCTTCTTCTTCACAAACAGGATTGGGGCTCCCCATTGTGAACTAATCGGCTTGATAAAACCATTGTTTAGAAGCTCTTCCAGTTGCGTAGACAACTCCTACATCTCGGGGGGAGCGAATTACTCGGCCTGATAAATCGCTTGTCTAGCAGCTCTTGCAGCTGCGTAGACAACTCCTGCATCTCGGGAGGAGCCAATCGATATGGTGTCTTAGTTATCGGAGCCGCACCAGGGACTAGGTCAATCCTAAACTCGACCTTTCTCTCTGGAGGTATCCCAGGCAAATCCTCTGAAAATACATCCGGGGTACTCTCGCACTAATAGTACATCATCCACTATCGTCTTACCCTTGTCCCGGGTATCCATAATATGTGACGAAACCCGCGCAACCCTACTAAAAGTAGCACCTCGCTCTCACTACTGAACACAGAGTCAGTCCACCCTGCGGCCTCTCTCACTGAATCAATAACCCTTGAACCCTCACTAGTTGTTGCTTGCAGTCGATCACTGCCCCGTTGGGGATCAGCCAGTCCATACCAAATATCACGTTGTTCCCCTAAGGGGAATAGGGACCAAATCCATAGAAAATTTCTCATCAAACAACTATAGTGTACAACCTCGGTGAACCCTCTCAACCCTAACGGTCATGTCATCTTCTATCTCCACATCAAGTGGGTAATCTAGCTCCCTCAGAGCCCCTACGAATCGATTGCTGAGCGCGAGCGACACAAAAGATCAGGTAACCCCCGAATCAAATAATATGAGAGCAGATATACCATTTACAAGGAACGATCCTATAATGAAACACATAAATGTAAATGATAATCAATATAAATAAAGAGATAAAGAGAAGATACATACCCGTCACCACGTCGGGAGCTGCTCGTGCCTCCTTTGCTGTCAACTGAAAAGCCCTGCTCTTAGCCACATGTGCCTTTGTCCGGCCCTGACCGCCAGCCGTAATCCTCAAAGTGGAGCGGGTGTTGCCACCTGCTTTGTCACTGCTAAACTCAGGCACTAGGACCGCTTGTGTCCCCTCTGATTGCACTTAAAGCAAATCAGGTCTAATACTGTAATGGTGGTGGTCGTAGCTGTACAATCTCTACTCACATGCCTAGTTCGGCCGCACTTAAAGCAGCCTAAACTCCCTACCTTGCATGTGTCATTGTGCATTTTTCCATATTTGCCATAATGGATGTGGCCCTACTGGCTCCTAGGTCTGTGATCTGACAACTTGGGCTTCTTTCCCGCAGTCCCTCTCTCGAGCCATAACAATCATGTCCTCCAGTGTCTTACAGCTGGAGCGGCTCACAAACTAGCAGATATCACTCCATAACATCTCATGATATCAAGCCTTTTTCATCTTCTCGTCCGCCACATACTGCGGAATGAGAAGGGCACTCTCCCTGAACATGGCGGTGATCTCCGTCACCGTCTCAGTCATCTGTTGGAGATCTTGGAACTCCATAGCAAGCTGCTACACCTCTATCACAGATGCAAACTCGGCCCTGAACCTGGCCGAAAAGTCACTCCAGGTCATAGCCTCAATAACTGCATCATCACCAATGGAATGTCCGACTTCCTCCCACCAGTCACGTGCCCTGTCCTTAAGAAGACAACACGCAAGTCGAACCTTGTCCCCCTCGGGACATCTGCTGGTGCGGAAAGCGTTGGCGACATCCGCCAACCATTTGGTACTCACAATGGGGTCTCGAGCCCCATGGTAATCGGGAGGTCCACAAGCTCTGAACTCCCTGAATGTCAGTGTGCGCGACCCCATCATGGCCGCCACATCGGTGCGGAAGGCACTCAATCTCTCATCCAAAAGCACTAAAATACCCTCCTTGATCATGCCAAAGATCATAGGAGTCTGATCCAGAATACTGTGCGTGATCTCAGAGGAGATGAACTCCCTCATCTGGTCATCCAACTGCCCGGCTCCAAAGACCGAGCCCAATCCCTTACTAGCGCCTGAACTGCCGACTGGTCTAGTGCGTAATACCACTACTCTTAAAAAAAACATCATAACAACATCAGAATAATAATCATATCACGAGGGATCACATATACTACAACTTCCTTGGATTCATCTCAGCCTTCCTAGATGCGATTATGGATCCTCTGCTTTCAGTAGTACGGGCCCATACTACCTTCCATATCTATCTGTACTTTCCTCAAGAACTACGCTGACTTCACCAAGTCCCTTCTACTACTAATGCTTCATGAGCTACTCTCATCCTAGGCTTCCCCTAGGGTAATCACCATCCCAATCTCCGCCATCAACTGTATAAGGTGTCACTGCTATCTCCCCTAACTAGCTCGTGAATACCATTACATATCACTAAGACTAGATAATTCTTCGAATGAGAGGCCTTACAATAGTTAGACTCAAACGAGAGCTGCAAAATAAGGCTAAACCTAACCTTCTGAAATTATTTAGTCCTCTTAATATGTAACTTAATATATTCGTTTACTAGTTAGTAAAAGATAACTAGAAATCCTAAAAGCACAAAGCAAGCAACATTCAGACATTGAGTACACATAACCAAGCATATCTCATTCAAGCCATCCATAACTAATCTGTACTAACATGCAGTTTAACAAGCTCAGGTACATATAACAGGAATATAAGGCATCCTTCCTAGATCCTTAGCCCTAATCTCACATACAGTTCTGATAAAGCTGATATACATATAATAGGCACATAAGGCATCCTTCCTAGATCCTTAGTCCTACTCTAGCATGCAGTTCTCAAAACAAATCATAACATAAACTTGTATGAGTAATTTGGCAGTACTTACTTGAGCTCGGCTGATTGCATCCACCACACCTTTTTCTCTTTTCAAAGTTTTTTTTCTCTTTTAAAAATGCATTTCATAAAAATGATTTTCTTGTGAAAATTTTTATACCAATTCCTTAGTTTTAGTTCAGAAACACCCGAGAGTGTGCCCGAATCCATCAAACCAAGGCTCTGATACCAACTTATAATAGCCTGAAAATACGGTCCAAAATTTTCATTTTAAAAATCATTTAAGAAAACCATAATCCATCAAACATCATAATAAAATCATAAGTTATGTATCTCAAATCATCATAAAAAAAGCTATGCCAAAAATCATGTCTCAAAATATCAGAGTCTAAAACATCCCAGACTGCATGAATGGTGTGTGCACTGTAATCATCCTGAGCTCTTCCCTTTGCTACCAAAAGTACCTGAAACCAAAACTGAAAACTGTAAGCACGAAGCTTAGTGAGTCTCCCCAAACTACCACATAACATACACATAAACACAAATAGCATACATTGGGCCCTACCCACTACATCAGGCCCCGCCCGACATCCAACGAATCTGGCATCGGGTCGCGCCCGACATCCGGCCTAAGTCCGACATCGGCCTTCGCCCGGCATTAGTGCACGCCTGGAATCGGACCGAAGTCCGATATACGTATAGCATATCAACAAGCATGTAATATAACACATATCATAAACATATAAACTAAACCTTGTTCGGGCTTTCCCGGGTCATCGGACTGAAATCTGGAACATATAACACATAGCATATAACTAAACATTCCTCGGGATTGCCTCGGCATCGGACCGAAGTCCGGAACACATAACACATAACATATAACTAAACATTCCTCGGGCTGCTCATAGTCGCAATTTAGTGAATCAACTCATCGAGTCCCTTCACAGACTCGTCAAGTTCTATCGTAAGCTGAAACGGGAAAACAGGACCAAATTCGTCGAGTTCCCTTATGGACTTGATGATTTCCTCTGTCTGTTTGGGTCATCTTAACAGATTAAGCCTCTACTCTCATATCGAAAGTCCAAACTTCGTCTATACACTGGAAATGCCCCTTTTAGGGTTAAAGTTTTCAACTTTACCTGCTAATAATCCATCTTAATGGGTTTAGCTAAAACCCTAGTTCCTTAGGACATAAATCTTTGTCCAAAATCCTTATTACTCCAACTAAAAGCATGAAAACCGAGATCTAAGTCTTGGATACGAAATGAACACGTAAAGTCTCAGACTTTACTTCCATGCATGACCTTTTGGGCTAAAAAGGGCCAAAATGATACTCTATGGCTTGAAAGGGGACTCTTATGGCATAAAGTATGCACCTTTATGCCATAATAGTCCTTCAATATCCTAGATCTGGAAGAATACCCACCTGGGTTGTCTATTCTTCACATGCTTGCTTACTTGGACCAAAACCCTCATAAAGATGAAAAGAAGAGATCAAAGAAACCATTGAGCAAGGTTGGGACTTGCTTACTAGAAAATGTAGCAAATGATGTGTAGTTTCTGGATCTACTCTTTCCCTCTTGAACTATCTACCTTTCTCTTCTTCCACAAGCTTCAAAAATACACTAGATCACTCAAAATGGCTCACAATTTCAAGCAAAGCACAAGGGTTTCGTGGATTAGAGTTTGGGACTTAGAGGTTGTAAATGAAGCTGAGGGGTGAGGATTAATATGCTTAAATATGGTGTAAAACCCCGAAATTGGGGTTTCATCCTACCAACCTTACTTGTCGAGTCAAGGCCCTCAACTCGTCAAGTAGGTGACTTAAGATCTTGCGTCAGATCTGATTTCTACTCGATGATTTTGAGGCTTCCAACTCGATGAGTATCTCTACAAAAGCGAATAAAGTATAATTAAATGTGTACCAGGAATCAGGCGTTACACTTTCGAACTTTTATCAGTGTATGGTTTTACACACTGAATCATCAAGCTCTGTTATGAAGATAAAGGAGACAATAGATTGTTTTAGTCACACTGAGGTGAAATCAGTATAAATCATTAACAGTTTGACTCATTAACAAGAAGTGGTTTAAACTTTTGTATCATAGAATAAGTTGCAATCTAGAATCAAAAATTCACCATTAATTCATAATGGTACCATGTCATACCTCAAGGTAGGAGGTCAGGGACATGAACAACCCTTTGTCGTTTAAGGACCTGACAAGTATCTCTTACATTGATGACTATGCAATCAGGGTACATTAATAAGAAGTGGTTTAAACTTTTGTATCATAGAATAAGTTGCAATCTAGAATCAAAAATTCACCATTAATTCATAATGGTACCATGTCATACCTCAAGGTAGGAGGTCAGGGACATGAACAACCCTTTGTCGTTTAAGGACCTGACAAGTATCTCTTACATTGATGACTATGCAATCAGGGTAAGCCATTAGTTTTTTCTCTAATGTTTCGGGAGAACATGAGACTTGATGCATACGGCAAGCATGCTTCTAGGGACAGGGCTAGGTAAAGATGATTAACTTACATAAATAAAAACCCTAGCCTTTTATGAATATTTTTTATTTGCACCAGGCTATCTCACTTTGAGAGTTTAGACAATGCTAAACAATCTGCACGAGAGGTGACTCAATGTTCTCAACAGCTGGTCTTGCTGATGAGAAACTTAGAGAGATTTTGTCACATACATCATCATGCTTCTAGGGACAATGAAGTATCAAATTTTGCATACGAGACTTAGAATTTCCACCATCGGATTCCTTTCGAAAATGGTACAAAAGAGTAAACAATACAAGAATACAAACAAAAGAATTATTCAAACAAGGAAATAGTTTAAACAAAGATGTAACATCCCAAAATTTACAACCAAAAATTTCATTTTTAATTAAACAATTATAAAACCATTTGTCTGATAACAATCATAATATCACTCATATAAAAAAACCAATGTATTGATAGTCAAAAATGTCATAACAAAACATCATCAGAGTATAAATCCCAAAGATCTCCGTGCGGAAAATGTAGTGTGATGCGCAACGATCATGTTGGCCCGTTTCCATTCAAAGAGGAAGTACCTGAAACCAAAACTGAAAACCATAAGGACAAAGCTTAGTGTGCTCCCCCATCATACCACATACCATACAATAACATGATTCCTAGCATATCTTGGTGTTGTGCTCCCCTTCGGTCTCTTTCAACCATTAATTGCCTAGCATATCTGGGTGTTAGCCCACCCCTTCCGTCTCTTTCAACCAGTAACTGCCTGGCATATCTGGGGGCTGGCCTATCCCTTCGGTCTCTTTCAACTAGTAAGTGGGGACTATTTCACCCCTACTACTACCATATAATACCCTAGCATATACATAAAACACATACTGCCTAGCAAATCTAGGTGTTGGCCTCCCCTTCGGTCTCTTTAAACCAGTAACAGGGTCTATCCTACCCTTGCTACCACTATCGCATAATAACATAACATAACATACTAGCACATAAATCATAACAGATAGTGGCATACCAGACAATTATCACAAAGACAATCATCTCAACTATAAACAAAAAACTAGTGGGCCGACATTGGTGCCTTCGACCCACTCCTACTGGAAGGTAACTCACCTCATATGAAATGAAGTAGCTGAACTGTACTCGGCTCTGAAATCAACCGCACTCAAACTCCTACGCATAAAAGATTTCCTTTAATTACCCTTTCCTACTCATAATCCCTTATGGGTCAACTTTGGTCAAAGTCAAAGTCACAGTCAACACCCTGGTCAAAGTCGGCCTTCTGGTCAAAGTCAACATCCTAGGTTAACTCAACTCACCAAGTTGATCCATCAACTCATCGAGTTCCATGAATCATAAACCCTAAAATCGCGATCCAACTCATTGAGTTCTTTCACAACTCATCTAATTCCTCTTATCCACGGAATCGGGACTTCTTCAGTCAACTCGTCGAGTCATCCTTAAACTCGTCGATTTTTTCCCTTTATAGAATCGGGGAACTTCGACCCAACTCATCGATTTCCTCTATGGACTCGATGAGTTCTTTAGTATGGTAAGCCATCTTATTAGATTAAGCTCATATCCTTCATATCTAAGCTCCATACTCCATCTACATACTAAAAATGTCCTTTTAAGGGTAATGATCCCAACTTTACCCATTAATAGCCTTCCTTAATGGGTTTATCTCAAACCCTAACTCTTTAAGACCTAGATCTTGATCTAAAAGCCATTTATACTTCAAGCTAAGGCATACAAACTAAGATCTAGACCCTAGACACTACATGAACACGTAAAGTCTATGACTTTTTCTCCATGCATGGCCTTTTGGAGCTTAAAAGGCCAAAATGACACCCTAAAGCTTGCATGGGGATTCAATGGCCATACATTTTGCACCTTTGTGCCATGAAGGCCCTCCAAGGTCCTAGATCTGGAAGTAGACTCACTTGGGACGTCCATTTTCCCAAGGACCATCCTACTTGGACCAAAAACTCAATAAAAATGGAGATGAAGAGATCTAAGTAATCATTAAGCGAGTTTGAGACTTGTTTACCAAAAAATGTTGCAATTGGAGCGAAGTTTCTGGATCTACTCTCTTCTTCTTGAGTCCGCAAGCTTCTTCTTCTTCTACAAGCTTTAAATGCACAATTTTCCCTAAAAAAAATGACTCACAAGCTCACACAAGGCATTAGGGTTTCGAGATTTAGGGTTTGGGACTTGGAGATTGTAAATAAGGCCAACCTTTGGAGGTTAATGTGTTTAAATAGGGAGCTAAACCCTAAATATTAGGGTTTCACTCTACCAGTGCTACTCGTCGAGCTGAGGCTCTCAACTCGTTGAGTAGACTTTACATCCTGTGTCCAAATTCCATTCATACTTGATGAGTTTAGGGCCTTCAAATCGTTGAGTAGACTTTAAAATACATACCAGGAACCGGACGTTACAAAAGAACTATGTGCAAGTTTTTCAGAAAGGTGATTAAGACTCATTCCATCAAATCTTTGAAATTGAATGGTTATTAATGCACTTCCATTTTTCGAGATATCTACCCCTTGAATTTTGGCAATAAAGGAGAACAAAAAAGATCAACCATATCACACAAAAACATAGATCATAGTAAACAAAGAGAGAGAATGCCTATAATAATTGAGATTCTGTAGATTGATTCCAAGCCTCATGTTCACTAAGAACAAATGAAGAACATGGACCAGTATTTGTAACCAACGAGTTATAGGGATCCAATCTTTGTAACCTTCAAGTTATTAGAGTCACCAAGACAAAACTAGAAGGTTCCATTCATTGAGATCCATAAAGGAAGAAAATGTGGGATCAATGTCTTGTTGAAGACACATTTATATATTTAAGGTGATGAAGTTGTAGTGACATCGTCTATGGAAATTAATCGTGCCAGGTCACAAAACTCCACTTCATCTCATTTCAACCGATAGGTTGTTTAAGACAGAAGAGATATGTGCCCAGAAGAACACTTGGTGGTATAGTTATCCCCCATCTGGTCTCATCAACATGAAGCAACATGTTAATCAGCATGTGCATCAACGTCGTTGAGAGGGAAGTTGGTGCTGAAGAAAAGATGTAGAGTCAGCACCAACTAGCTCTTACAAAAAAGGTGATGCATTCAACAAGTGACACGCTGATCTTAATCAGTTAAGATCAACATTGAAATGAAGATGGAAGTTCCTGACACATACAAAGGAAAAAGAAGAGCGAATATTAGCAATGTTAGTAGCAAAATATGTATGTACAACGTATACTCCTTTGGTAGTAGAATAAAATAATTTTTTTAATGCAAACATGTCAAAAACAAATTAAAAGTGTAGCAACTTATGTTCAAAATTCTAAAAGTAGAAAAGCATAAAACAAAAAAATAAATTATGAATGTCAAAACCAACAAATCAAACCATATAAATATCATTCTCCATGAGAGCAGAAAGCACACTTTTGTTTTTAGAATCAAAAACTTTTCCCTCATGATGGTTGCAAAGAACTTTGTAACCAGCGTCACAAAGTTGATTGATGGAGATGAAGTTGCCTTTCATACCTTCTACATAAAACCCATCCTCCAGCTTAATCGTCCTGCATTTACAAGTTCCAACACCTGTTATAGCTCTTCCACCATTGTCACCAAAGGTTACCATTGTACCATCCTTCTCTGGAAAATTGTTAAAAGGGACTTGTAACCGGTCAAATATCTAGAGCTTCCACTATCTAGGTAACAAGTTTGACCAAGATTTGCACTTGATCCTTTATCAGTATGCAAACCATCAACATCACAAATGCCATCAGGTGAATCATTTACAAGAGCCATGAGACCCTTAACATTCAACGCCTCATCTTTAGTTGTCTCCTATTCATCCACCCATTCTTCATGATCCTCTTGCTTTGAAATGAAGGCTTTCGGAAGAGAGGTGTTCTCTTCCTTCATGTGGGACACCGACTTCTTGTACAAAACTTCATAGTTCTTAGGACTCTAGGCTTCTTTCATTTCCTTGCAATCCCTGGAAAAATATTCAAGGCTCCCACAATTAAAGCAATTACTTGAGTTTTTCTTCTCTAAAGAGGATCTTTTTGCAGAGGTGCTTCCTTTGAATTAAGTCTTCTAACCTCGTTTGCTTTGCTTTCTTTGTAGTGCCCAACGATAAGTGCAATGCTGGCAATAAGCTCATTAGTGAGATCTTCATCGCTTTCTTCACCCTGATCTGACTTATCTGAGTCACTGATGTGCTTCATTGTTTCCTTTCGAGACACCAGTGCAATAGATTTTTCTTTTTGTGAGTCCTTCATGATTTCCTTACGAAGAGCTTTGGTATCTTCATAATTTCATAGATTACCAAGCAAAGAATTCAAATCCATGGAATCAATCTTCTCGCCAATCTTAATAACATCAACGTGATGTTCCCATCTTTTCCTAAGAGAATCGAGAAACTTCAGAACCAACTGTGATTAGTACTTGACGATTCCCATCCCACGCATATCATTAACCAAAAAGTTAAACGTATTGAAGGTTTTGGTATGAGACTCACCTTATTAATCAAAGAAATGCTCTTATCTCCAATTAAGATTATTAATGGTCGTAGCATGGACTTCCATGGTTACTTCATAAGCTACTGTCAGTGTGTCCATCATCTCTTGGTTTGATTCACAATTTTGTATGAGATGATAAACGTGGTATGGAAGAGAATTTCCAATAGAGACCTTGGCTTTCACATCATGACTGAGCAATCTCCTGTCATGATCATCATAACTCGTTGCTGCCTTTTGCTTCAGGGGCCAACGAGAGCATTGTTTACCATGGGTTGGTACATAGGAACATGGGAACCTTTTTCAATAATATTTCTAATCTCATAGTCAATGGTTTCAAGAACCATCATGGTCCTGGTTTTCCACATGGCGATCTTGTGTTCATCGAAGGGAGGGATTTTGTTGAGACCAAAGGATTTGGAATTATTTGAGATCCACATGATAACTTAAGTGTATCACAAACCCGCTCTGATACCAATCGAAGGTTTGTATTTGATCGGATACACTTCAAATATGAATAAGGAACGTAAAACTAATCAACAGAAAGTAAATAACACAAAAGTTCTATTCCTTTCACCAAGAAAAGAGGTTTTGTCTTCACCAAGAAGACTGGTTTGTCACAAAGACGATTAAAACAAAGCCATGATCACAACAATAGGGTTTGTGCTAATGTTGTATATATATATATATATATATATATATATATATATATATATATATATATATATATATATATATATATATATCCCTTGACTAATGGGATTGCGTCTAATCTATACTAAAGATATGATCCTTATCACAAAGATTATGGACCTGATATATATTCTATATTTATCTATAATAACTGCCTAATATATACAAATGATTACAATCGATAACTATACTAAGTGCTGACATTGTTGAACTTGAGACGTTGGCATTGTTGACTTTGTATAAGCAGTCGTTGATAAATCAACATGTCATATGTTTGACTCATCAGATCATAAGGTGTGAACTTACAAAAAAAAGTGTTGATCTTCACTCTCTACTATGCGTTATATGAAATTCTCACATTGAGAAATATGATCGCTTGATTAGTACATGTCCTATGGATTATTCCATTTTAGAACCTAACTAGTAAGCTACTACCCTTGTTTTACAAGGGAACCAAACTTACATAACGACAAAAATATAAGGAGAAAACCTAAAATTATATAAAAGTTTTATGGACAAAGTGTGAAACCAAAAAAAAATATGGATGAAACATGTCAATATATTGCACCCGGGGGGGGGGGGGTAACCTACAAATTATCTATTAGGTAGGGACTATTTTTGTAATTTTCTGAAGAGTAATATGCAAATTTTAGAAACATATGGACCGTTTCTGCAAAAAAAATCTACACAATATCTTTTCTATAAACTATAAGGACAGTTTTTGTAATTTATTTACAACACAGAGACCAAATCTGCCAACATACAAAAGTCTATCTGTAAATTATAAGGACTAATTTTGTAATTTGTTTTGAATATAAGGACCATAACTATTAAAATACTTAAATATTATGGCCAAAACATGAAACCAAAAACTATACTATTCAGTTCCACTTCCTAATTAGATATAGTTAATAATGTAAAACAGTGGTATTTGTCCATGCCATAACTACGACTAGAGATTGGATTCAATGGGGTGAAAATACAACAGACCTTATGTGGTGCATCAAAAACGTTTAAACATGATCATTCTTTTTTTTTTGAATGACTAAGGTTTTAGACAGAACTACAGAAATGGTCCATGTTGTATGCATTTTTTTTTATATTCGGTCCAAACTATAAGAATTTTGGATTTGTGGTCATTTTGAGTAAATTTAATAGTGGTTTTGGTTTATCAGTAGATTGAAATGATTTTAATACACTTGATGTATTTTTTTAATATTAAATACTTATTTATTTTAGTAATTAAAAAGAAGAGAGGCCCCACCTCTCTCTATCTCTCTCCCACTCTCCCTCCGGTCTTTTTCTTTATCATCTCATGCAACTCAAATTATATACATACACACATTTCAAATTAAAAACACAGAGACATAAGCACACACTTTAGACACAACGAATATGCTTATCATTTCAATGTGTGTTTGCATTTCGAAGAACAAAGTAAGGGTTAAAACAAGAAACAACGAAACAAATGCTTTGGGTTGGTTTATCCCTAAAAAATACTCGTATGCTATTCTTCCTTCCTTCATCGTCTGTTATGCACTGGTGGCCTTCACATCCACCCCATTGATCCCTAAATGACACTGGAATCTCTTTAGACCTGTTTTTCGACTATCAATTTCTCAATTTGTTCTCCATATTAGAAATTTAGCTCTGGCTTGGTGTTTTGTTTAACCGAGTATTAAGGAATATTGGGCAGATTGCCCATCACTTTTTTAGAGAAAGTGGGTAGTTTACTTGTTTCCTTTTCTAGTATTTATAGGTAGCTTTACTTTAGTTTTTTAGAGAGTGAGATTAGCTTGAATTCCTTTTTTCGGTAATCCATTGTTAGTGAAATAATCTCAGAAAAACTTGGCCCCAAGTTTGCCTCTCCTCTTATCTATTTTGCTAAATGTTTGGGTGTGAATTGATCCCAAACAGAAGCTGTCACAAAGCTTGGTATCAGAGCTTGGCAGTTCATGCCCAAATACATCCGATACAAGAACTTGTGTAACATCCTAAAATTCAAGACCAGAAATTTCATTTTTAAGTAAGTTATTATAAAACCAATAGTATAAAAACATCCATAATAACATTCCATGTCAAAACCCAAAGTGTTAATAATCAAAACATGTTATCATAAAAAAATACCAGAGTGTAATCCCAAAGACCTTATGTGAGGAAAACATAGTATGATGCGTTGCGGTCTCTGGCTCCATTCCTTTGAAAACGAAGTACCTGAAACCAAAACTGAAAACCTTAAGCACAAAGCTTAGTGAGTTTCCCAAATACCACATACCATATATATCAACAGACTGCCTAGCATATATGGGTGCTGGCCTACCCCTTCAGTCTCTTTCAACCAGATACTGTCTAGCATATAAGCACATATATCACATAGGGTCACACATAACCATGAGCCGTACATGTATTATAATCAATAAAAATGTTATGTGCCGAACATAGTCTTGCCATTATGTCACGGGTCGCCACGTGGTCTTTCTTGCCAAGCCAGGGGCCACCCCCTCGGCCTTCCAGACAAGTGCCAAGAGCCACTTCTTGGTCTTCCGTGCAACCATCACAAACACAACTAGCATACATACTACTATACTTAGCCAATTAGCATACAGTGTTTCAGGAGCCACCTCTTGGTCTTTCATACATAATGCCTAAGGCTAACCCTTGGGTCTTCCTACCATACATAATAGCATACAATGTGCCAGGAGCCACCTCCTGGTCTCTCATACATATTGCCTAGGGATAACCCTTGTGCCTTCCTACAATACATAAACCAAATGGACCGGCATTGGTGCCTTCAACCCATACAAACAGTGAGGAGACTCACCTCGCATTCCAGAAGTCCCACGAATAAATCCATGGCTACTGGCTGACATGTAACATCCCAAAAATCATGACTAAAAATTTCTTTTAAAAAACATTACTAAACCATAGCATTAAATCATCTCAAACATACTAAAGAGGGTTATATGACAAATCAGAGTATTTTTCCCAAAACACTTAGTCATGTTATCAGAGTAAACATCCCAGGCTAAACTTCTTGGTGTGTACCATGCGATCATCCCGAGCTCTTCCCTATACTACCGGAAGTACCTGAAACCAAAACTGAAAACCGTAAGCACAAAGCTTAGTGAGTTCCCCAACCTACCACAAACCATACATATCTACTGATCCATACATGCTATACATAATCCTGAGCACATAACCACACACTAGGCCCCCGCTCGCTCCATTGGCCCTCGCTCGTCATTGGACCCAGTCCGTCATCAGGCCCCGCCTGGCATCAGGTCCCACCTGGCATCGAGCCCTGCTCGGTATACAGATCTATTTCCCTTAGTCCCCGCCTATCTTTGGGCATCGCCTGCCATACACATACATACAATCAAATAACATACTGAGACATACATAAACATACCTAAACCATACCCTGATCTAAGGCCTCGCCTAACTTGGGCCCCGCCCCTGGTCTGCTACTGAAGTAGCAAAACCCCATCCATACTCCTATTAGTAGTGAGATACGGGCCCCCACCCACACTCACATCCTTCCTATCACGGGTCTCGCCCCTGTTCAGCTAATATCAAGATATGGAAACTCATCCATACTCAGCTAGTGATGAGATATGGGACCTCACCCACACTCACCTCCCTACCAGGCACATACAAGTATCACGAAGACAACTAGTATAGTCTAACATACCACATAGGAATCTTCTTCGAGATTTCCCCGGCATTGGACCCCTGGTCCGGAAACATACTATCGTCTAAGATACTCTGGGCTTACCCCGTCATCGGACCCTCGGTCTGGGACCTATCATACTGGCACATGCAAGAATCACAAAGACCTCTAGCATCCTAGCATTCCTCGAGCCTCTCCCGATATCGGGTCGTAACCCGGAACCTATATCAATAAGTGCCTAGGGCTAACCCCCGGGGTCTTCCTTCTACACGCAAGCATAATCACAAACATAAACGTAAACATAATGGGCCGGCACTGTGGTCGTAGACCCATGCGCACAGTGATGAGACTCACCTCGCACTGCTGAAGATTCGTTGTGATGAATCAAAGAATCGAGAATGAATTTTAATCAGAGTATGAAATCAAAATATGTATGAAAGATTGAACACCGATAAGATCTGGATTTAGCTTAATATTACGCTTTCAGTTTTACAGAGTGCAAAAATAGACAACACTGTTAAAAACCCTATATAACTCTAGTAAAGACTCCTATTTATAGGAGAAGAAAAGCGTACAAAAAATATACAAAGGACTAGACAAATAAGCTTCGGATAATGTGCCTTAGTAAAATAGATTACAAAGAATACGAAGTCTGAACAATATACGAAGACCTATGACACTTCGACTAATTACAACCAATTTAGCCCTTCCAATATTCCCCTTTGTAGTCATAGTTGAAGTCTTCAGTTTGTAAGCAGTTGAATGGAATACAACATAACTCTTCGTATCACAGTGTACCATGAGATAATTTTCTTCAATTCCTTTTTATCTCCTTCATTATTCTTCTTGCAATGATTCATACGAACAATTAAGTTCGTATATTGCGAATTAGAATACCTTTCGACCTCACTTTCCTGGAACAAAAACTGTTTTGATTTTCCTGACTTGTCCTTCCAAGAGAAGACTAAACCAGAAGGCTTCAAACAGATTTCACTATCAGCATATTTCTTTAATTCTACTTGAGTCTTCGAAGGAGCCATAGGTGCTGTAATTTCCAGTCCTTTAGTTGTATCCAACTCCACATCTGTTAATGCTAAGCATTCATAATAATTTTCAATAAAAATCTTGATGTGAGTAACTCCCAGCTTGAATTCATCAGGATTTGTGTTCTAAAGATATGAAAAAGACCTTTCCTTCAGCCGTAATGCAACTTGTATTAGATCATACAAGTTCATCAAAGGAAAGTCAGCAATAGTAAACTTGCACACATTCCCATTTGCCCTGATCACCACATACTTTATGTTTTAGACTGTGTTTTCGAAAACCATATCCTTCTTTATGCTTATGACCTTCTTTATCTTCGTTAATAACCATACATCTTCAGCAGGCTTCGCAAGAACTGCATGAAACCTGATTTTCATATGTGTTCCTTCATCCTTCTCCTTGAACTTGCTTTTTGCTTTAAACTGAGGCATGATGAACATCATTTCGTTAATTGGAAAGTCCAACTGGCTTGCATCCGTATTCGTGAAAATGTAACTTTGTTTCGGCTTCTTTTCAAACGAATACATGTTATTAAATGCAACCCTTGCTTCAATTGTCTCATAACTGTAGTGCTTTGATGGATCACCCTTGTTCATGCCAGGAGGATTGCCAGCCCTTTGAGTCATTATGCTTTGAATTATTCTCATCTTTTCAAGTTCAGCATCAGCCTCTGCCTTCTTTTCTTCTTTAGATTTTTCAATGAGAATGTCTTTTACTTTTGCTTTTGAAGCAGATTCTTCAATCAAATATTTTGCCTTCGAATCACTCCCACCAATCTCAGCAGATTTACCAATCACAATTCCTTTTGAAATTGGTTTTGTGATTGGCACAGATGTTACCACTGTCGAAGAGATAGGACCAGCAGTTGCTATCATTGGCTTTGTTGTTGGGAATTTTAATGAAAGCACTTTTCCCACCACTTTCTCATCTTCGCCTCCAGCCTTCGATCCTTCACTTTTCCTTTCTCCCCCTTACACCCCTGTACTAGCAGGTGGGGCATACGTTGTGGGAAGAAGGCTGGATATTCGTGAAAGAGGAGCCAATTGTTGAAGAAGTAAGGCTTTGAATTGAGAAAACTTTTTGTGAAGATTTTCGGAAGATAGCGGAAAAATCAAATCTGGTTTTGAAGACAAAGTTTTGAGCTCCTTTAACAATGTAGAAAGTTCCAGAAAATTCTTGTTCTCTGTTGTAGAAAGTTGAGCAATTTGAGGATTTAGACTGTCGTACAACTTTCCAAATTTAGTAACAGCATCACAGATGATATCCACTTTCTTATGTAGAGAGGCAAAGTCTATGCGAACCACTGCAATCTCTTTTTCCATGTCTTCCCGAAGCTCTTGGAGTTTAAAATTGACATCTTCGCGCACTTTCTTCACATCTTGAACAAATAAGACATGACGCTCCTTTGCTACCATTTTCAATTCCTTTAAATCATCTGCAAATGTAGACTTCTGAGAATTTACCCTCAGTTCATTACTATGATCACAGGCATCAATCTTCTCCAATATATGAGACTCAGAATCTCTAATCATCCCAGAAACCTTTGAAGTAATCCTCCCTTCAAGCAACTTTAACAGACCATCCACTTCTAGACTGGTCACTAAATTTCCTCCCCCAAGATCAGCCTGAGATTGAAGAATTTAATTGAGCTTCATATTCAATATCTTGAACTGCTTCATGGTCATTAGCATGTGATCTGGGAAGTCAGTCTCTTATTTATCAAACTCTAAATTTTCAAATGTTCCTCCAAAACCTTCAGACTCATGCTCAGTTTCCATAAAAGAAGATTCTGGAATTGGTGAGGTTGTGGTAGGTGCATCAGTGGATTGTGAAGAAAACAAAGATGTAATCGGTTGTTTGATAATGTTTTCAAAGGTAGGAGAATCAGTGGTGGAAGTAGTAGGAATAATAGGTATGAGTTGTGGAGGTAAAGAAACAAGAATGTCCGAAGGTTTATCTTGGTCAGCATTATGTGAAGCATCCTCACCCATTATGACATTTGTATCCATATTAGATACGTTTACAATAATTTATAAAGTTTGTGCCACCTCAGAAACTGACTTGGCAAAGAAATCTTTGGGTGATATAACAACAGTTGGTACAGGATGAGAAGAGTCTTTCTGAAGATCAACTTTTGGAGTTTCTGGAATTGTGTCATCTTCATCGGTAGTAGACTCAGAAGAGAAAATGACTTTGCTTTTCTTCTTCTTCTTGGAAATATGTTTTGCCATATTAGTTGCCCTTCGTTTCTTTGAAGATGGAGAAACAGGCACCGGTATCTTACGAAACAGGACTCCCTGATGAGTAACCTGTGGTTTTCGGAAAACGTTCGTAACTGGAGATCGGCTCTTGTGTTTGGATTTTATTTTGATTCTTCGAAACACTCCAGTCTTCGAAGGAATGTGCTCTTTTTGAGTTATTGGCGTATCAGCAACTGAAACTTCGGGTTTTGATGACTCTACTTCTATAACAGGCAACTTCTTCGGACTCTTTGGAGATTTGGATTGTTTGATTTGTGTCTCAGAAGACCCAACAACAGTCTCTGCCTGAGGGTCTCAAATGCTACCTGCTGTTCAGACCCCCAACGAAACACTACCGACTTCCTGGTCAGTCGGGTGAGCGGTACTGCTATCTTGGAGAAATCCTGGATGAATCTCCTGTAATACCCTGCCAAACCTAGGAAGCTCCGAATCTCGGATGGAGACTTCGGGACCTCCCACTGCATCACGACCTTTATCTTGGTCGGATCTACCAAAATACCCTTCTGGTTGACAAGGTGACCAAGGAATTGCACCTCGCGCAACCAGAACTCACACTTGGAGAACTTCACGAAAAGTCTCTCCCTCCTCAAAACCTCTAGCACCTCTCTTAGGTGCTCCTCATGCTGCTCCTGAGTCTTGGAATACACCAAGATATCATTTATGAATACTATCACAGACCAATCCAACATCAGCCTGCACACGTGATTCATGAGGTCCATGAACACGGCTGGAGCGTTGGTGAGCCCAAACGGCATCACCACAAACTCATAATGACCATACATGGTCCTGAAAGCAGTCTTTTGCACATCCTCGCCTCAGACCCGCATCTGATAATATCCGGAGCGTAAATCGATCTTGGAGAACCAAGACGCTCCCTGAAGCTGATCAAACAAATCATTTATCCTCAGAAATGGGTAACAGTTCTTCACCGTTACCTTATTCAGCTCCCGGTACTCTATACACATACAGTGCGATCCGTCCTTTTTCCTTACAAACAGAATCGGTGCACCCTAGGGCGAACTGCTCAGCCTGATAAAACCCTTGTCTAGAAGCTCTTGCAGCTACGTAGACAACCCCTGCATCTCTAGGGGAGCCAACCAATACGGTGCCTTGGCTATCGGAGCCGCACCGGGGATTAGATCAATCCCGAACTCGACCTACCTCTCAGGAGGTATTCCCAGCAAATCCTCTGGAAATACATCCGGGTAGTCTCGCACTACCGGAACATCATCAACTGTCGTCTTTCCCTTCTCCCGGGCATCTAAAACATAGGCAATATAACCGGCGCAACCCTGCTGGAAGTAGTGCCTCGCTCTCGCTGCTGAACACAAAACAGGTCCGCGTTGTGGCTTCTCGCCCTGAATCACTAACTCTCCCCCATTGGGAGTGCGAACCCTCACCAACTGTAGCTCACAATCTATCACCGCCCCATTGGGGCTCAGCCAATCCATGCCTACTATAAACTTATTCCCTCGCAGGGGAATCGCGACCAAGTCCACCGGAAACTGCTCAGCGAATAACTGTAGGGAACACCCTCTGTGTACCCTTGCAACCCTAACGGTCCTATCAGCTGCTATCTCAACCTCAAGTGGACAATCTAACTCCCCTGGAGCTCTGCTAAACCTCTTGCTAAGCGCAAGAGAGACGAATGATCGGGTAGCCCCCAAATCAAACAATATTGTAGCTGAAATGCCGTTCACTGAGAACGACCCTATAAAAAACATATAACCATAAGAAACAATCAATAATAAATGCAGAGATAAGGGGGAAATACATGCCCGTCACCACATCAGAAGTCGTTCGCGCCTCCTCTGCTGTCAGCTGAAAAGCCCTACCCTTCGCCACCGGCGTCTCGACCTGGCCCTGACGGCCATCTGTAATCTTCAAAGTAGCAGGAGCAGGTGCTGACACCTTCCCCGGAGCAGCTAAACTCGGACACTGGTACTTTTTATGTACCCTCTGATTGCACCGAAAGCAAATCAGATCTGATGCCACAACAGTGGTAGCAATAGCTGTACAATCTCTGCTCGTATGCCTAGGCCGGCCGTACTTGTAGCAGCCGGCACTCCCTGCCTTGCACGCCCCATCGTGCAATCACCCACACTTGCCACACCGACCGTGGCTCTGCTGACTCCTAGCTCTGTGATCTGAACCCTTGGGCTTTTTGCCCGAACTCCCTGAACCTGGAGCCGCCTCTGGCTTCCTCTTTCTCTCCATCTCAAGGTCAATCTCTCTCTCTCTCTCTCTCTCTCTCTCTCTCTCTCTCCCTAGCAATCATGTCATCCAGCGTTTTACAGCTGGACCGGCTCACGAATTGGCGGATATCACTCCGCAGCATCTCAAGATAACGAGCCTTCTTCATTTCCTCATTAGCTGCGTACTAAGGAACAAGAAGAGCCCTCTCTCTGAACTTGGCGGTAATCTCCACCACTGTCTCTATAGTCTGGGTAAGATCCTAAAACTCTCTGGCCAACTGTTGCACCTCAATGACCGGTGAAAACTTTGCCCTGAACCTGGTAGTAAAGTCAGCCCCGGTCATAGCATCCAAAGCTGCGTCATCCCCAATGGCATGACCGACCTCCTCCCACCAATCCCGTGCCATGTCCTTCAAAACGCAGGACGCCAATCTGACCTTGTCCCCCTCGGGACATCTGCTCGTGCGGAAAGCGTTGGCCACATCCTCCAACCATCTAGTACTTGCTATGGGGTCCCGTGCCTCGTGGTAATCTAGAGCTCCACATGCCCTGAACTCCCTGAAAGTAAGCGTGCGCGACCCCATCATGACCGCTACCTCAGCACGGAAAGTACATCTCTTCCATCAACTCTAAGATGCCCTCCTTGATCGAACCGAAGATCACAAGAGTCTGCTCAAGTATGGTTCGAGTAATCTCTGAAGAGAGAAACTGCCTAGTCTGCTCATCCAACTGCCCGACCTCCGGGTCTGATCCTAATCCCCCTTCAGCACCTGAACTGCCGACTGCTGGTCGAGGGCGTAATACCACCACTCTGAAAACACATCATAATAAACTTTAGGAACATAAATATATCTCGAGGGATCACTACTATCACAAGTTTCCTGGTCTCATCTCAGCTTTCCTTGATTCGAGTACAGATCCTCTATTTTCAGTAGTACGGGCCCATACTACCTTTCACATCTATCCGTACTTTCCTCAAGAACTGCCTCGACTCCACCAAGTCGCTTCTGCTGCTACTGATCTCTGCTACTCTCATCCTAGGCTTGCCCTAGGGAAATCTCTGACTCCACCCAATCCAGTCCTCAGCTGCTGAAGGCCTCCCTATAATGCTAATTAGCCATCACCTGAATACCATCACATGTGACGAGGCTCAGATAATCCATCGAGTAAAAGACTCATCCCTACAACGGTTAGACTCAAAAAAGAGCTGCGAAATAAGGCCAAATCCAGCACTCTGAGATTATTCAACCCTGATCACATGTGACGTGACGTATTCACCTAACGGCTAACTGCCATCACTCAGAGTCCTACAAAGCACAAAGCAGGCAGCATTCGGACACAGGAAACTACTCAAGCAAATCTATTCTCATAACGAGAAACTATACTAGCATACAATGCTAAGCTCATACTATCAGGCATAGCCTAAACATGCTATCCTACTACTGTCTACTCAATACTAACATGCAATTCTCATAAAGCTAAAACACATATAGCAGGCACATAAGGCATCCTCCTAGATCCTTGGTCCTATTCTAGCATGCTGTTCTACTGAAACTGAAATTAACAATCATAACATAAACTTGTATGGGTAATTTGGGAGTACTTACTTGAGCTCGGCTGATCGCATGCACCACACCCTTTTTCTTTTCTCAAAACTCTTTCTCCTTTTTAAGTTTTCTTTTTTAAAAAAATTCTTTTGAAAAACACGTGTGAAAATCCTTCTACCATTTCCTCAGTTTGAGTCCAGTCACACCCGAGAGTGTGCCTGAATCTCTCAAACCAAGGCTCTGATACCAACTTGTAACATCCAAAAATACGACCCAAAAATTTTTGTTTTAATAATAACAAAAATCATATACTGATCGTCATATCATGAAACCATATGTCAAATATCTCAACTCATAATAAAATGTCATGAACATTTGTGCCAAAAAAATTGTCAAACAAAACAAACTCCCAGGAATAAGACTAAAGTTGTGGTGTGTGCAATGCCATCATCCCGAGCTCTTCCCTTTACTTGCGGAAGTACCTGAAACAAAAACTGAAACTGTAAGCACAAAGCTTAGTTAGCTCCCCCACACTGCCACATACCATACAATAACATATAACACATATTGGGCCTTGCCCACTGCATCGGACCGAAGTACGGAACTAACCAGGGCCTTGCCCTCTGCATCGGACCAAAGCCCGGAAACTGCATCGAACCGATGTCCGGAACTGACTGGGACCTTGTCCCTTGCATCGGACCGAAGTCCGGAACTAACTGCATCGAACCGAAGTCCAGAACTAACCAGGGCCTTACCCTCTGCATCGGACCGAAGTCCGGAAGCTGACTGAGCATAGCGTAGCATAGCATAAACATATCAACTAGCATGAACACATAACTGCATACTACATCGGGCTGTAGGCCGGAACACATATCACATAATCCTGTCTGAGCCACGAAGGAATCACACATACTAACTACTACATCAGACCAAACTCCAGAACCTACTGCTAGCTAAACGGGTCGGTATTGTGGCCTTAGACCCGTTCCTAATGAAAGGAAACTCACCTTGTAGCCTAGCTGCTGAAAGAACTGCTCCGGAATCTATTTGATGCAGCTCCAGTTTCACCCCGGCTACAATTTCCATAAGTACCCTCAATCAAATACTGAAAATAATACTGAGGGTAAAATGACTATCTTACCCCTGGCCAAAGTCAACCTATCAGTCAAAGTCAACGTTCAGTTGACTTGACTCGTCGAGTTAGGTCACCAACTCGTCGAGTCCTTACTCTCACCTTCTTGCTTCTTCTCGCTACTACTCGTCGAGTTTGGCATAGACTCGGCGAGTTCCTCTTCGATACTAACACTCAGTCAATCTGCATCCGACTCGCCGAGTTGTATGAACAACTCGTTGAGTTCTCCTTCATCAAATGAACACTCTGGCTGTGACTCGCCGAGTTTGTTCTTGAGGCATGAAGATTGCCTTGGACTCGCCGAATCAGGGCATTGACTCGCCGAGACCTTCCAAGAATGAGTCTAACCTCCAGCTCATTAAGCCCACTCTCACTCACTAGTTCCACTCGGCATAACTCGAAAAGGGGAAAACAGGGGACTCGCGACTCGACTTGTCGAGTCTGAAGAACAACTCGCCGAGTCGTATACATGCAACTACTATATACTTGATTATGCTTGGATCCAGTTCATTCCATTCGTAGATCTGGGTTCTACGGGCTTGTTTAACACGTAAAGTTTCCAACTTTACGTGTAAATAAACACCAAATGAAGGTTTAAGGCTCAAAACACACTATAAGAGTAGATCTAGGGCTTTCATGCAATATGGCCCCGTAAAGGTATTAGATCTAGGCTTCTGAAACTCAAACATAGCTAGATCCGAAGGCTATTCATCTCAATGTGTCCTCTATGCCACTTCCAAGCCAAGAAATGGTTCAAGAATAGCTTTAATGGTGTTCCAATAGGGATTTAAAGCATAGAAACAGAAAAGGGTCGAGTTATACCTTACTATACTCTGAAATGCCACAAGGATCTTGGATCTCCTTCTCCTCTTGATCTACCTTCCTTCTTCTCTCAAGATCTTCAAAGAATCACACCAAATCACACAAAATGCTAAGAGAGTTCTAGGGTTTCGAGATGGATGCTCTGGGGGGTGATGGGGGCTGACTTGGGGTCCCAAAAGTTGATTAAATAGGGTGCAAACCCTTGAAATTAGGGATTCATCCAGGCTGGCGGACTCGCCGAGTCCGAAATATGGACTCGTCCAGTCACCAACTTACACGTGCTCAAAATCCCGACTCTACTCGGCGAGTCTGGCTACTGACTCGTCGAGATCCTCTTGAAAACTTGAAAATAATTATTTAAATAACATACCAGAATTGGGGTGTTACAAGACTTCTTGAAATCACTTATTTTGGACAATTGGGGTTGATGACCCATTTCATTGAACATATGAACAATTTGTGGGAATGTAAAAGTGACATATGGCGGAGAATTAGGAATGTCAAGAATCTGACAGAAAAGCTTCTTTGTAATTCTAACCATTTTATCAGTCACTAGATTGAACATAACTGCATCCAAGGCTTTCGAATAAGTAGCGGTTGAGCCAGCTTGAGACAACCATGTAAGAGGAACAGAGAATGAATTGAACATGGCTTTAGACAACATAGAGCTTTGCAGAGCAACAACGAGCATCTTAAGTTCTTCAGGATAAAGAGAGACATTTGATTCAACTTGGTAATTTGTACCTTGAATCTTCATTATTGGCAATGAGGTAACATCATCTGTGGTGTGATAAAGAGTTGCATCAGGATTAGTAGTCACCATTGTTAGGGTTTGAAAGCATATGTTTTACAAAGAGTATTTGGGAATATGAAAGTGTAAATTGATAATGAACCCTTGAATCCCCTTTTATATGTAACTCTTGAATTTGAAATCAAAGCGGGATATACATTTAATGTCGACAGACGTGTCACCAAGAAAACCGCATCATGATGATGATAAAGTAACAATGCGTCAAAAAGTAAATGTCCCATCGCCTTGAAACCCGGAAGGAATACAAAACGTCTCCTCAAACAGGCTGTATTGTTTGCCCCAATAGAATAGTAACCGTCGGAACACTTCGTATGAAGGTAGGGCTCTTTTACTTTAGGGTTTCAAAGTAAAGTCATTTGACAGATTTTTGAAATCATCAGCTTGAGTTGGTATTAGTCTAAACCTCAAGGATTTCGAGAGTGCAGTGTGCAAAACAATTTAGATGAGAAGCAAAAAAATAAAAAAAATTTGGATATGAGTGATGTCAAAAAATTAATTTGACACGAAGGCAGTTAAAATCTCGGGTAAAGATTGCTTCATTAATTATCAAGAGAGATAATCAACAACTTATGTAGTTTCCCGTGAATTACAATCAAATACTTGTAAAGAAGTATCGAAGGGATTCTTTTTCTATGTTTCAATGGGTGGCATATGAATTTCATTACATATCATCCTAAACATAAGGTGGGTAATTGTAACTGAATTACTTATTTGACCAGTGTAGTCAGTGACAGTGGCTTTGGAAAACATTTTCGTAACTTGGAATTTCTGATAAAACTCACACTGAAATCATATTCAAGAAAAAATTGTATTATGAATCTTGTTGGGAAACAAACATCGTGGGTTTCAAATGTTTGATCAAGACTACTCATAAGAAATGAATATGATTTGGAGTTTCGAATGAAGGTACAAAAACCAATGTTTCGTTAAAATCTGGATCTAAGTTCCCCGTCAATTCCTTAAAGGTTGCTAGATTTTGGGTTTCACTTTCATCACGGTCTCATGATGACTAATCATAAACACAGATTTGTGATATATCTAGATTTCGATTGGTTTTGATCAGAAATCTCTTGCATATATGTCTTCGTGTGTGATATTGTAAGAATTTTGAGATGAAAAAGATTGGCATACGAAAGAACATATACCTCTGTTATTTTGGATCAAACAGTAACTCTTAACTCATGTGAGAAAAGTAAGGTAGCTCATTGGACTAATGCAAATATAAGCCTAATTGGGAAGAAATCTTCGTATGAAAATTTCATTAAGGCTTTCGAACATTGAGTTATTTCGAGGCTTCGGACAACATGCTTCTAGGGACATCTTAACTAGTCCAAAAAAAAAATATTCGAAATACAAAGATTAAAATGATAGATGTACCAAATCCTAGAACTGAAAGCATTATCCTCTTTGTATCTTCATGAATATCTGCAACATAGTACTTAAAAAGAAAGAAGAAACAAAATCTTTTTGTTGTTTTTGATTTTTCAAAAATAAAGAACGAAACAATAAGAAAACCTTTTTGATGTTTTTGATTTTTCAAAAACAAAGAATGAAACAATCAAAAGTACTCGTTGCAAACATACGAAGTTTTACCATGCTAAGAAAAATACCAATCATACGAATTCGAAGCGTTCGAAGAGTTGACTATGAACAGTAACATTATCCTTTGATGACGTGTCTCTGAACCATTTTTATCGAACCTTCATTCTCCTTTTTCGTATGGAACTGAATTTCCATCGATCATTCCAAGTCCTTCCAAAATTCTCACAAACGATTTTTCATCCAAAGCTTTCGTGAAAATATCAGCCAACTGATTAGTTGTTTTCACAAAATGTACTTCAATATTTCCATCCTCCACATGATCTTTGATAAAGTGATAACGAAGAGCTATATGTTTAGTCTTCGAATGCTGCACAGGATTATGACAAATTCTTATTGCACTTTGTGAATCACAATATAAAGGAATCTTTTTCATGTTAATTGCATAATCACGTAATTGACTTTGAATCCATATTATCTGTGAAGTGCATGCAGTAGCAACAACATATTCAGCTTCAGTTGTTAAGATTGAAACACATGTTTGCTTTTTCAATTGCCAGCTCACCAACTTCCCATCAAGCAATTGAGATCCACCACTTGTGCTTTTCCTATCAAGATTACAACCTCCCAAATCTGCGTCCGAATATGCTTGAACAAAGAACCCAATATTCGAAGGATACCACAATTCTAGTGAAGAAGTTCCCTTGAGATAACGAAAGATATTCTTTACAGCAGTGAGACGTGGTTCTCGTGGATTTGATTGATACCTAGCACAATTACACACAGAAAACATGATATCTGGTCTACTAGTAGTTAAATATAGTAATGATCCAATCATGCTTCTATATAAAGTGAGGTCAACTGTTGGTTTATCTAACGAAGGAGTTAGTTTGATGTCAGTTGCCATTGGAACTCGTAATTTTGTGCTATTCGTTAATCTAAACTTCTCGAGAAAATTCTTCGTATATTTTTCTTGATTGATGAATATTCCTTCTCTGCTTTGACGAATGTTTAAACCAAGAAAATTATTAATTTTTCCCATCATGCTCATTTCGAACTTACTTTTCATCAAGTCTTCTAATTCTTTAGACAAAGCAGGGTCAGTTGAGCCAAAAAAATATCATCAACATAAATTTGAACAAGCATAAGATGATCCCAACTTTCTTACGAAATAATGTGGGGTCAACAGATCCTTGTTTAAATTTAGATTACTTTAAAAATGAAGTAAGAGTTGCATACCAGGCTCGTGGAGCTTGTTTTAAACCATAAACTGCCTTATCTAGAATATAAACATGATTAGGATATTGCAACAGGGGTAAAAGTTTCTTCGTAATTAATTCCTTCTTGTTGAGAGTATCCCTTAACAACAAGTCTGACTTTGTTTCGAGTGATATTTCCATCTTTGTCGATTTTATTTTTGTAAATCCATTTTAACCCGACAATTGAAACATCTTCAGGTTTAGGAACTAATCTCCAAACCTTGTTTCTTTCAAATTCAGACAACTCATATTGCATTGCAACAACCCAATCAGAGTGTTCCATTGCAATCTTCATAGTCTTTGGTTCTATTTTAGAGATGAAAACATTAAACATGCAAAGTTCTTGATGTGTATTTAGTACCTCATTCTTTGCACGAATCCGAGCTCTTGTTAGTACTCCTTCCTGTGGATTTCCAGTTATTTGATCCTTTGGATGATCTCTTGTCCATTTTTCCATTGGTGGAAAAGCCGGATCGAAGTCCAGAGGTGCGTCTTCGTACAATTCATCATTATCTGATCCTGCAATAGAACAAACATCATTAACATCATGATAATTTTCATTATTTTGTGATAGCTCCCCCTCAACATCATCATTTTCTCTTTCATTCTCCCCCTCGAAAGAATGCTCCCCCTCCATCAGAGTATTCGAATCCAAGTGCTCCCTCACCACTGGATCATTGTGCATACTTTCTCCTATTTCTTAAGAAGATGATGTTGAATCGCCAGTTAGGTTCGAAAGTTCAGGGATATGATTATCAGGAGCTTTTATTTCAGCATTGCCAGCATTATCTGAAATTCCAAATATCAAATCATAATCAATATCCAACATTTTCATTGGTTCAGATTCATCTTGTGTATCTTTCAAAATTGGATGATTTTCAAATTGTTGTTCAGATTGTTTTATATAGTAATCATCAAATGCAAGATTAAAAGTTTCTTCCACTTTTCGTGTACGCTTGTTCAACACACGATATGCCACTGAATTGTGCGAATACCCCAGGAAAATCCCTTCACCAGCTTTAGCTTGAAACTTCGAAAGGTTATCCATGAGATTCATAATAAAGCACCTGCATCCGAAAACATGGAAGAATTCCACATTAGGTTTTCGATTATTGAGAATTTCGTATGGTGTAATATTAAAACGCCAATGAATGAAAGATTTGTTCTGAGTAAAACATGCAGTTGATACTGCCTCGGCCCAAAGATATTGTGGTAAATTCGCATATGCCAGCATTGTCCTTGCAGCTTCGCATAAAGATTGATTTCTTCGTTCAACAACACCATTTTGCTGCGGAGTGTATGGAGACGAGAAAGTATGCGAAATGCCTTTGTCTACCAAAAACGAGTCAAGAACATTGTTCTTGAATTCATTTCCATGATCACTCTTGATTTCGCGAACAGTCTTTTTCAATGTTATTTCCATTTTCTTGATAAAATCAATCATGATTTATGCCACTTCATATTTTAATCTGAGAAAATAAACCCATGTGAATCTGGAAAAATCATCAACAATTACTAAGATATATTGTTTGTTGTTGAGTGTTGAAACTGTCGAAGGACCACATAAATCAATATGTAAAAGCTCCAGCGGTTCAACAATCTTCGAATCAATTGTGATTGGATGACCTTGTTTATGTTGCTTACCAACATCACAAGCTGCACATAAAGAATCATTATCGAATTTAAGTACAGGTAAACCTCTTACCAGATCTTGAACAACAAGCTTGTTGATGTTGTGAAAGTTGAGATGTGAAAGTCTTCGATGCCAGAGCCAGCTTAAGTCGGATGTAGCTTTCAAAAGAAGACATACTGCTAGTTTACCTACAATACAATTGATATCCAATGTAAACATATCACATTTGCTCTTTGATTTGAGAAAAACCTCTTTAGTGTTGACATTCGAAATTATGCTGCCCTCTTCGTTAAAAAGTACTTGATTGCCTGTGCCCACAACAAGTTGAGAGACACTTATCAAGTTGTGTTGAAGACCTGCAACATACGCAACTCGATTCACCTTGAATTGTCCATGTGTGATCTTCCCATATCCTTTGACTTTTCACTTATGATTATTTCAAAATTTAACAACTCCAACATTTTTCAAGCTTTAAAAGTCTCTAAGATTCTCCTTCTTCCCAGTCATGTGACGAGGGAAACCACTATCAATGTACCATTTGTTATCATATTGCTTGTCACAAAGTACCTGCAATCATTGAAAGAATTTAGGTACCCAAGGCTTTTTGGGTCCTTGGAAATTAGATTGAAACAAAGAGTTTAAAGAAGAACTTTTGACCCAATCACAAACTTTAGTTTTGAGACAATTAATAATGTCCACATCGTCATTTGTAGGGATTGAAACATAATGTTTTGTTGGTTTAAATTGTATACTAACATTACCCTTCGTATTCTGAGTTTGTGATTGAACTGTCTTCGCTTTTGTGACTGGTTTCCATGCTTTCACCGAGATATTCAAATCCTTTGATGATGAACTTCCTTTCGAAGAAGTATTCACATACTTCTCATAAGCTTCGTTGATTTGTTCTTTTGAGTATTTACTTGATTGATAAATTTTTCCTCTACCTTTGAGCCAGTGATCAATATTCTTTCTTGAAGTTATCCCTTTGTCATGCGAAGCTTTCAATGTTTGTTTCTTCGTACGATTAGGAAAATTTGGCTTTTGAGGAACAAAATCAATTTTTGGTTTTGATACAAAAGATTTAGCATAAGAAGTATCAACTGTTGATTTAAAAAGTTGACGTTGAAAAAAAATCTTTGGTGAGTTAGAATTATCTGAAATGTTAGGTTTTGACACTTTCGAAAACGTTGGTGATTTTTTCACTTCAAACTTAGAATGAGTTGATGGACAACAAGTTTGTGTTTCTTTTGAAAAAGATGAATTTTTCACTTTGAAAATATATTTTGGTGATTTTAATTCAGACACATTTTTATTTGTATGAGCAAAATTTTTCTTTTTGTCTAAATTCACAGTCTTAATTGGTTTCAACGATTTAGTTGACATCTTTTGAGACTCGATTGTTTGCCACAATATGTTCTTTCTTGCTTGTCTTTTAGAAATATTATTTTCTTTTGAAAATTTTTCAATTTGTTCTTTGAATTCTTTTGAATTTAATTTGACACCACTTTTCGTTTCCACGATAACTAATTTGGTGACTTCTTTCTCAAGTTTTGATTTTTCAATCCATTTTCTCTGTGGTTTTTGTCTTTGAAAAACATATGAATTCTTTGTTAGGTTATTTTCAACTGTGCTTTGATTTGCGAAGAACCTTCATCTGAAGTTTTCAAATTGTTTGTGTTCCACCAATTTCTTGAATTCTGGTTTGACATTTGCAACATTTCCAGTTGTTACGAACACTTGATTTGGGAAAACGACATCATCTGTACACTTGAAAATCAGATAAACCACGATATTTGTTTCAAGGGAATGAGCACCTTGTTCATTCAACACTTTTTCAAACTTTTGTGTATCACCATACACCTGGTCAACTATGATTCGAGGAATTTCTTTTTCCTTTGAAAATTCCTTTTCCTTCGAAAGTTCCTCATCTTGTTCGTCATCACTTTCATCTGTTTGGTTGTCTCTGATTTCCACGAAGTCCAAATCACAAACTTTCAAAGTTGAGGGTTGATTAGTATCAATCTTAACTGACAAATCATTAATTTTTTCTTTCCCTTTAGATGATGATGCAACATTAATAATTTACAACTGAGAACAATCAACATCCTCAAGTTCACTAATTTCACTGATATTGTCAGAATTGTCCTCAATATCAACAAAATTAGATTGATAATAAAATGTTGAATTCTCAGTCTTTTTCAAAATGTGAATTTGTTCAGATTTTGTCAAAGTTTCATTTACAATATTAACTAATTCAATTGTATTAATACATTCATCTACTTTGACTATTCCATATCTATATCTATCATCAGGAACTTTGTCAAATTCAGCTATTTCTTTCTCACAATCATACGAAATATTATCTACCTTAGCTCTTTCGTAAGCTAAAAAAGGCAATGATTTTCTATGTTGTTATTTGCTAATTTCGCAAGAGTGATGTAATTCTGTTAATTTCCCATACAATCTCTTAGCTGAATTATAATAAATGTTCCTTTGAGCTAACAACAATTTTATTTCACTTGACAAATTATCCCTATCTACCATTATGTTTGTTATTTGAAGTTCTAAACAATCTACTTTAGTATTTTTCGAATCTAACTTCTTCTCTATCTCTAACAACTGCATAGAAAGCTTCTTAGCCTCATTGCTAGCAGACGCCACAATTGAATCATAATAAGTAACAGTTTCATCGAAAGATATCAATTCAGAATCATAAGCATGTACTGGAATATTAAAAGACTCAAGAATATTACGTACATTTGTCGTCATTGGAGATTTGTCTGCAACCTTTGATACGAAGCACCTTCCTTTTACTTCGTATGTTTCTTCATCAGATTACTCCTCCATCTTCGCAAACATTACTCTGTGTGATGGATTTCGCATCTCCTCATCATCTGATCCAGATGACCAGACTTGATAAGTTCCATCGTCTTCTTGTTCACCCACGACAACCAATGACAAGTTTTTCGCCTTCACACGTACTTCCTCCAATCTTTCAGCATCATATGCTTCATCTTTTATCTTATTCTTCTTATCATCCTTCTTCAACATACAATCATTGGCGAGATGATTAGCCCCATTACAATAATGACAGTCTACTCCAGCATCTCCCTTCAATTTCTTCTCACTCTTCCCTTCAACAAGCTTCGCATCCTTCTTCTCATCCTTCTTCGTCTCATCGCTTGCAGTTTTATTCACAAAACTTCCTTTTATCTCGGCTGACTTAATCTTCAGATTGAACGGCTTTTTGAAGAACTTTTTGACATGATTGTTCGAATAAAATGCTATCGCTTCATCATCAGAATTCATGATGAATCCTTCTTCTTCATCAGGATCAATTTTCTCATGAATTTCTTTCTCAGATATTTTTGAAACTAAAGCCAATGGACCTCCCAAACTCACCTTCAATTCATCAGCAATTTCGTTTACTTCATTTTCGTGTGATTTTAACTCACTGTACAAGTAATTCAAAGTTGATGTATCAAAGCTCTGTTGGTTCTTTACCATCATGCTTACACTATGCCACTCCTTTCTAAGACCCATAACGAAGATAAGATTGAACTCCATGACTGACCTGGTGATCCCATATCGGTTGCATCGTTAATTAATTCATTCAGACGATCATAGTATGCCTCAATTGTTTCACCTTCTTTCTGTCTAAAGTCTTTCAATTCAACCAAGCATTGTTTCACCGAGTTAACTCTCATCTTCTCACTTCCATGAAATTTCTCCTTTAGATTGTTCCAGATTTCCTTTGCAGTTTTACAACTTCTCACATAGTTGTACACAACTGGAGGAAATGCTCCTCGTAGCTCTCTCATGCATCTCTTCTCTAGCTTTTTCAGACGATCAGTTTGATTCTCTACTCCTAAACTTCTAGACGAAGCTCCAAGTGGTTGAACATTCGATGGAGGATTGAGATTACCAGAAATACAAGTCCACAATTCTTCATCCAAGCCATTGAGATAATCCTCCATACGATCAGCCCACTGATCATAATACTCAGGGATTAGCATTGGAATTTTTGTTGATGATCCTAACAAATGAGAAAACGAAGTCATGGAATTAAGATTGAACGACACCATTGTTATACGGAAGAAGGCTTTGAGAATTTTGAAGAAACTTTGAGAAATTGAAAGAAAACTAGTTGATTCAAATTGAAATCACTAGATGAACACTCGATTCAAGAATTCAAGTGCAGAATCGAATCACAGAATTAGATCCAATGAATTTTTCACTTTTCAAAAAGTGCGGAAACTTTTAAACCAAAAATTTATTTAAAAACTTTTGAAAAGATGAAAATCAGATCAGAGATATGATTCCTGCTCTGATACCAATTGATGAATCAAAGAATCGAGGATATATTTTAATTAGAGTATGAAATCAAAATATGTATGAAAGATTGAACACCGATGTAAATAAGATCTGGATTTAGCTCAATATTATGCTTTCAGTTTTACAGAGTGCAAAAATAGACAAGACTGTTAAAAACTCTATCTAACTCTAGTAAAGACTCCTATTTATAGGAGAAGAAAAGCGTACAAAAAATATACTAAGGACTAGACAAATAAGCTTCGGATAATGTGCCTTAGTAAAATAGATTATAAAGAATACAAAGTCTGAACAATATACGAAGACCTATGACACTTCGACTAATTACAACAAATTTAGCCCTTACACGCTGAACTCTTCTGACTATTGACCGACACTTTTGAACCGCTGACCCTTCGGCTTCCGGAACTATCAATACCCAAACAACATTTAGACCATAATAATCCAAAAGTCAACCCTAGTCAAATTGGTCAAAGTCAACCTCCAGTTGAGTTGACTCGCCGAGTTGTTCTACCAACTCGTCGAGTCCATACCCCACAACCCGCTACAACCCTCGACTCAACTCGTCGAGTCTAGCAAGAACTCGACGGGTTCTCCTTCAACTATACTATCGGGACCATCTTCAACTGACTCGCCGAGTTCATCCTTGAACTCGTCGAGTTCATCATCCACGTATGAATGTGTCTAGTCTGTGACTCGCCGAGTTGTATGAACAACTCGTCGAGTCCATCTTCATAAACTAAGGAGATCGCCTTCGACTTGTCGAGTTCTTCCTTGAACTCGTCAAGTAAGATGAACTTCATGACCATTATGGACTCGGGTCGACTGAGTCCTTTTCCAAACTCAACTCCTACCCTTAACAGAAGGGTTTGGGGCAAGAACTAGCCTGACTCGCCGAGTCTCTCTATGTCCAACACTATTTAGATGATTTCAGACAAGCTCAAGGCATCCAACACCCAGATCTGGCCTCCTAGGGTCGGGATATCACACAAAGCTGCTACTTTTGCACCCATGCATGGCCTTTTTTGCTCAAAAGGCCATAATAACCACTTAATCTTTGCATGGAGAGGTATAATGGCATAAAGCTTCCACCTTTATGCCTTTACTACTTTGAACACCTCTAAATCTGGAAGGATCTAGCTTGGGGACGTCCAAATCCCACAAGGCATCATTCTTGGTCCATGACTACATAAAAAGGGACATAAATAGATCTAACAAAGTAGAAGTCAAGGAAGGAACTTGATTGCCAAAATGAGCAGCAAATGGAGTGAATATTCTGGATCTCCTCCTTCCTCCTTGAACCTCCAACCTTCTTCTTGTTCTTCCAAGCTTCAAAATGCTTCAAAACTCACAAAATGGCTCACAAACTCAAGGGAGGATCTAGGGTTTCGTTCTGAACTTGAGAGAGTATCAAGGGGGCTGGTGAAGGGCTATAATGTTCCTTAAATAGGGTACAAGTCCCGCATTTAGGGTTTTCCCAAAACCTGGCCAACTCGTCGATTCAGTCTTCTGACTCGTCGAGTAGGTCACTAAACCTGCGACCAAATCGCGCTCCTACTCGTCGAGTCACCCATCTATTCGACGAGTCACTTCCTCAAATTGAGGTTTTCTTCTCTTTTCCGGCCTTCTGGTTTCAAGGTGTTACAACTCTCCCCCACTTAAACTAGACTTCGTCATCGAAGTCCGCCACAGTTCACTGCCTTACAATCTACTTACCACTTTACCGCTAGTTACACTCTTCGTCCATCCGATCCAATCCTTGAAAATGTCATCTTCAGAATAATCTGATCATTACTACCTTCGAGTACAACACTTTATCAAACATTTTCAAACATGATTTTAACTACAAAAGAAATACTTTTCAGACTTTTTAAAAGTATTATTACTACGGTTAGCAGAAAACATGTAACTCTCAACAACCTTTGTGTTGACTCTCAAACTACAAGTATTCTCAGGAGATCACTGAACCAAATTTTAGCAGTAGAGATAGTCATGGATTTCGGGCAATCTAGTTTTCTCTAGTTTAGTTATATCGGCCTATCTGTTAAGGCAACTTCATGAACTTTTTATTATTATTTGTATGAACCATGTATTCGAACATTAAAGTGGAATATAACTGTTTTGTTGTTATTGTTGTAACTTGTGATGTATATTCAATTTGCTTGTGATCCACGAAGTAAGTCGCATAGCCCAACATGTTCCACTGTCTCGGCCGGGGGTGTGACACATTTGATGAAGCAATAGGAAGATTAAAAGCCTATGAGGACCGGTTACGACTGCGATACGGAACCACAAACAGTGAGAGTAATCTGTTACTCACCAAGGTTGAAGGCCAATGCAATCAAAAAACTTTGGGAAGAGGTTCATCTTCCTCAAATAGACGTGGACGTGGCTCAACATACCACGATAGAAGAGGAAGAAAGGGATGTCACGATAGAGGAAATACTCGGGCCAGAGGAGGTCATGGTGGCTCCATGGGTCAAAGAGGTGCAGGAAATAATCACCAGAAAGGGAGTGACAAAAGTCATATTAAATGCTTAAGCTGTGATGATTATGGTCATTATTGCTGACTGTGTACGAAGAAAACGAAGATTCCATGGTGTTGTTAAATGAAGAAAAAGTGTTCCCTGGAAGAACGGAGAGAAAATATAGAAAATAAGAGAGTATATGGTATCATGACAATGGAGCAAGCAATCGTATGACAGGAACACGAAACATCTTTGCAGAACTCGATGAAAAAGTCACCCGGTTGGTCCGATTTGGGGATGGTTCTAAAGTTTGGATTTCTGGAAAATGTTCAATTTTCGTGGAGTGCATAAAAGATGAATAACTACTCGCATTAGATGTATATTTTATTCCAGATTTAAAGAGTAATATTTTAAGCTTGGTTCATATGACTTAAATAGGTTATAAGGTTGAGATGTTACACCAATTCTTGAGAATTCATGACGAAAGGGGCCAGTTACTCATGAAAGTTGAAAGATCAAGATATCGACTGCACAAAATACACTCCAAACGACTCGACCGGTCTGTCTAATGGCGAAACTTGATGATGAAGTATGGGAGTGGCATGCAAGATTGGATCATGTATGCTTTTGGGTAACAGAGTGGATGGTGGATAAGGAGCTGGTGTGGGGTATACCAAGAATTCAACATCCTACATAACGTTTTAAAGGGTGTATGATTGGATAACAGTCCTGACAAGCATTCCGAAAGGAAGCACAATGGCGAGCATCAAAACCTATGGAACTAGTTCATACCGATTTATGCAGACCGATCGACCCACCAACAATATCAGGTAACCGATACTTTATGTTAGTCGTCGATGACTTCAGTCGATAAATGTGAGTATTTATGCTCAAGAAGAAGGATAAAGCATTCGTAACCTTCAAGAGGTTCCTAGGTGGAGAGTGAGATTATATCGAAGATAAAAGGGTTTCGATCTAATCGGGGGTAGTTCACCTCCCAGGAGTTCACATATTTTTGTAAGCAAGAATGTATCAATCGTTAATTGACGGCGTTATACTCCCGCAACAGAATGGGTAAGTAGAATATCATAATCTCACGACAATGGGTGTACCATATATGATGTGGGGAGAAGCGGTTCCACATGTCGTCTATGTTTTGAACAAGTTTCCAACACGAGGAGTGAAAGACATGACACCATACGAAGATTTAAAGAGAAAAGCCAACACTCCAATATCTAAAGGTGTTTGGATATGTCGGTTATGTGAAGAAACCAACAAACCAGACAAAAATAACTCAGTGATCGGAGTACTATGATGGTGTATTTTGGGACAAAAGCTGGAAGAAAGGCGTATCGAATGTATAACCCTAAAGAGAAAAAAGTGGTGATAGCAAGTGATGTTGTTTTTGAAGAGAAAAGAAAATGAGATTGGACTATAGCCTAAGAGAAGGAGCCCACATCAAACCAATCTTGGTTTGAAAATTTTATCAATACAACTGCTGAAGGGGGAGCCCAAATACAAAGAAAATGAAATCCCTACTCCCCTGTTTGACACATGCGGCTCACAATCTGTCCAATTCACTTCACCAATAGCGAGTCACGAAGTAGGTGAATCATCGAGCCAAACAGAACCAATGGAGACGGAAATAAAAGAATGAATGTTTGTTGGAGAAGAACCATCAAACTATACACAACCGTCTAGTGAACATATCACAACTTATCAAAAGATGAAGAAGGAACCCCGATGAATGCTACTGACTATCAGCGCCTCATTAGAAGCTTACGTTACCAAGTACACACTAGACCTGACCTTGGATACTTGGTTGGCGTAGTTAGCAGGTACATGGAGTTACCAAAAGAAACTCATCTCAAAGCTGTAAAACAGATACTTCGGTATGTGAAGGGGACAATACAATTTGGGTTGGCGTATCAAAGATGAGGAAACTGGAAGATGATTGGATATAGTGACAACAGCCCTGCCTCAAACCGGAATGATGGAAAAGAAACTACTAGAACTATATTTTACTTTTCAGGTAATCCAATCACTTGGTGCTCTCAAAAACAATGGATGGTGGCACTATTTACATGTGAATTGGAATTCATGGTTGCAACTTCAGCAGCATGTCAAAAGTGGGTTTTGGGGGAGAAGAAGTATTAAAGCATTAGCTGTTGACTGGGTATGATTGTTAAAAATTTAAGCGATAAAATCGGTGGAGATATTGGGAGGTCCAGCAGCATGGTGGTGGTTCTTCTTGATGGTGTTCACAGCTTATCTAACTTTCGACTGCCTCCTCCGTTAATTAACCGTTGGAGATCAGGCGAAGCTTGCGACTGTAGTTGGTGGGATATTGGTTGTCAATTCCGTATCGACAAACCTCCATCTCTATGTACCTCAAATTATTCAAGGGATTTTCTAATATGTGCCTAAGTACACATATAACAAACATTAATTGAAGTATTAATTGTAACAAATATTATCATAGTTAAATAAGATAAACATTTATACATAATTAATGTTTGTCTTACTTAATTATGGTAATAATCCTCATAATTAATACTTCAATCAATGTTTCATATATGTGTCTTAGGACACATATTAAAAAATCTCATTATTCAAACTGGGCCGGCCTTTCTTACCAGGTACTTACTAATTTGGTCAACCAAAATTGATGACAAAATGGAAGTAGTCACCCGATGATATGCTTCGAAACCACCGTGACTATGTAGGTAAAACAAGAGAGAGAGAGAGAGAGAGAGAGAGAGAGAGATTTTAATTACTAAATAGATAATTAAGTATTAAATCTTAAAAATGTGAAAGAAAAATTAAAAAAAAAAATCAGGGCATTACAGTCATTTCATGTTACCGAAGGCAGGGTTGGCCCAAGAGGTATTCAAGATGTGCTTATGAACAGGGCCCCCTTAGAATCTAGGATACAAAATATAATTCATATTTTGTATTAGGTTTTGTTTATTAGGTTACAGAACGTATGATGGGGAGAAAGGAAACGACGTGCAGCGGGAATAAAAATCAAATGAGTGGGAATCGGAAATTCTTTGGGAAAAGGAATCAACGTTTTGGTATTTGTTGATAGTTATTACGATTTTGGCATGGGAAACAAACCATACTCCTCCAAAATTAGAAGGTAATCACCCAATCAGAAGGTTCCAATTCATACTTCTTTCTTCATGAATCTTAAAAATCAGTGGATCATAAAACAAGGATTGAGGCTTCGAAATTTTGAAGCAAACTGAAATTAGGAGTGAGGTTTCGGAAATCGGATGTCGGGATGGGTTATAGGGAAAAAATCAGAAGATATTACACGTTTTTTATCTCTATGATATATTGTTGATGTTGTTTAGAAGTAATCAGTTTTTTTCATTTTTTCTGGTTTGTATCTTCTCAAATTCTGAAGCATTGAAGCACAAATTTGTCGAATTCCAATCCAGATTGTCTTGAATTGGCGAAAATCAAAAGGTATTATACATATGATATATTTATGATATCTTCATGCTTAATAAAACACTCCTAAACCAGCAACGTGTCATCTTTTAAGCACTGTCTTATGTCACATGTCCTTCCACCATCATTCTGCTCTCTCATTTTCCCGCCTAATGATTTTCATCTGTCTTATGCCACATGTCCTTCCACCATCATTCTGCTCTCTCATTTTCTTGCCTAATGATTTTCATCGCCCATCCACATTCAATTCCTAAATATCAACATTTCGGTTATAATATTCAAAAATCAACCTAATTTAGTTGAACTTAATCCATAAAATCGGCAATCAATCTTCAAAAATCAGAAAGTAACTAGCCAGAAATCAGGAACCTACTCTCTTCCAAATTTGAATCTGATACCCCATGCATTCTGTTGAATTCATATATACCTCCAAACACACCATATTATTGATTACAAATTCACCTGCAACGAACGTAATTGACATCAATTTCTTGAGTTTTTCATTATACCAGGGTTAGTTCTATCAAAACATTGTAATTTTTTAACTTGCGTCTACTTCATGTATAATACTCAAAACATTAATTCAAGAGCAGCTTCAGAGAAGGTACCAAAAACTGCATGTAATTTTGTTTTGGTAGAAGACATGTTGTGTAAAGAATTCTAGGTTGGTGCTTATAAGGTATGTTATTCCCTAAAATCTATTTCTATTTTGTTTTTTATCATTTAGAGAATGAAGATGATGATGTAAGTGAAGATGAAACAACAATGATAGGGTTTTGGAGTGGGATGATTTGGTTGATATAGGAACATGAGTCGTAGGCATGAGCCACGAGATGCATACCATGTGTTTGATAAAAATCCCCAACCAATCGATAATTTGAAAGTCTATTTGAATTATATTGTACTCTAACTGTTTGACAAGAGTTTAATTATTATCATTTTTTTTTATTTCTGATGATTCTCATTTCTAATAAATAAAGCACACATGCTTTGTCTTTAGCATGTTAACATTCTTGTGCATTCCATCAGCTTAATACCATAGCTTTTTTACATATATGAAGTTGAAAATATGGTAAAACTGAAAAATGTTTTGACTGAATTACATAAATAGTTTGCTCTTTTGCAAGTTAAAAGGATCGTGCATATAAAAACCTGGTTACTTTAGTACAATTTCATTCTTTTTAAGCATGTTACCTAAGTAAGAAACAATCAAGTTCCAATAGTGATTGTTCCGTTAGCATTTTCTTTAACTGATTATCATGTTGTTCATTCATTATAATAGTGGCTTTTGCAAGGAACTAAAGCAATTTGACATCTGTTGATTAGTAAATGCTATTCATATATGCATTTCAGACCATCACTCTGCATGAGATGGTTATAGAATGGTGGTTATCTTTACTAATATATGTTTAAATTTGCAGCCTCCATCTACTGAAACACAAAGAGAGATTCAAGGTTGGAATTACTAAAAACATCTCATCTACCAGCAACATCATTTGTAGCATTTCTAGACTTCTGTGAAAGAATGATACTATAATTTCATAAATTCATATAATTTAGTTTAACAAAATAATAATTTAGATTGATAGGAAGCCTCAACTTTATGGGGCATATCAATGAGCTTTATTAGCATCATCGTGCTATGAATTGTTGGAAATGCAGTTGAGCATGTTGGAGTAACCATCTATGCTTTCAACAACAAACTGGTATTCTTTTTTCCTTTTTTTCCATCTTTTGAAATTTAGTGTTTTCCCACAAGAGGTTCATGACTTAAATATAAACCACATAAATTAATCACCTTGATTTTGATTATTTATTGTGTTAATATTTCATAACTGTAGGATATAACTTTGGGTGTTACCTTTCATTCTGCAACTTAAATTTCTGTCTTTGTGGTAAGTATTCTTTCAAGAATTTTAAGAAATGATGTATATTTTTGGATTTAATTCATTTGAATTTTGGAAATATTATTTGATTTTAATTTTTTTATATGAATTAGGTACCAGTGAGTGTTATTGTTTTTGGACAAGACTCTTTATATATTATAGACAATATCAACCTGAGAAATGGATCACCTTTGTGTTTTCATGCTTGGTGTATTTCTTTATCCGATATGAAATTTGCACTTTTGTGAAATCTTGATTTTTTAGAAATTATATTGATGGTATCAGTATATGCTTGGTAAGGGTTTCCTGTAGCCAATCAACCACTTACTTATCTCAAAATCCATATCTTTAACTATATATATATATATATATATATATATATATATATATATATATATATATATATATATATATATATATATATATATATATATATATATATATATATATATATATATATATATATATATATATATATTATACTTCATTTAAGGACTAATATATTTCTTATTATTTTAATTTCATTAAAACAAAAACCGATCATTAGTTAGTTTAAGAAGTATATATGTCGTGACCATGACTTAAAAGGTTAGATTGGAATTTTTGTAAAGTTATTTTTATAATCAATTTAACATTACATTATACAATATTATTATTTGTTCATTAGCTAAACAATATATCTTGAAAAATAATTTCATATATTTATTTGAATAATAAAAGTTTAATTTTACATAAGTAAAAAACATAAATTTATTAATTAATAATTTATATAAAATAAATGATTAATGATTATGAATTTTTATGATAAAAAATTAATTATTTGTAGATCCGTGGTTCCCACGGGTTATAACCTAATTATTTAGAAGTAAATCCGTTGTCTTTCATTCTTTTTGATTTATATTTTCTTGAATTTAAAAGTGTTGAAACAACAATCTGTTGACTTTTCATCCAGCTTTGAGGTTTAGAAGTTTTTGACTTTCAGATTTTTTTGAAGTGTTGAAAACTAGAAGGTAATTTTTTATTTTTTTTTTATTTTTATCAGAAGCAAATTAGAATTTTTACATATATTTTATATAGAGTAATGTTAACTATTCCTACTAGTTTTGTATTTGAGGACAGAAAATGAGAAGAGTTATATGTGTTGATTGTTTTTACATTAATTATATATAAAGTAATGTTGATTATTCCTATTATTTTTGTATTTGTAGAAAAGAGGTTTTTCAATTGGAAGATATTGAAGTCTATTTACGATCTATAGTGATTCAAAAATGATCTAATAAATTGATTTTTATGACGACACTTAATGGATTTGTTATGATGATTGAAAACAATCTTTTGGAAAAAGTTATTTACGAAATTATTGAAAATTTTGTTTCAACTAATATTAGAAGAATGGTTGTTTACAAGTAGAATTTTTTTTTTAAAATACTTTGAATGAAGTTTTATTTTATGTATATTGTAAGAACATCCACAATGCATAGTTCAATAAGAGAGTTGAATTAGGTGACATGTATAATTGACATTCAATTGGTTAAACTCTATAATTGTGGGATGTCATGATGGCATTGAAGTTCAATAAGTTCAATGACCATTGAATTCTTCAATAGGAAAAAGAAAACCTTTTAAGTATTAAATAAATATTTCATTGAACTAACTCTATTGAGTTGAATGCATTGTAAATTAATGTAAAGTTGTATAGTAAGTAAATGATAATGTGTCAATCTATTAAATTCTTATAAGTTTAATGCATTATAGATGTCCTAATAGAATATAAAAGTTTTAATTTATTCGTTTAAATTTTTAGAATTTTCAAGTTTTTGGGCCTAATTTTTATTAAATTGCACAAGACCTTCCAAATCTCGCGGCCGGCCAAGGACCAAAACCATAATCAAAGTTGCTCAAAATGATCACAAATCCAAAAATATTGTGTTTTGAACTAAATCTCGGAAAAAACACATATCTTAAAAAGCATTTTAACAGTTTTGTCAAGATTTTATTCAACAAGCAAGCAAACAACTAACAAAAAAAAAATGCAAAAACATTTACTATGGAACGCTAAAAATCAGGTTTTGAACCCACACGGACGGATCAACTTTAATCTTATTACTCATGTTACTAAACCAATTAAACCCATTAATGACTATTGTATCATAAATAACATTTTTTGGGAGTTTAAACCGGTCAAACACTAGCACATTTCATTGCGACATTGATCTTGTATCTAACAAATCCAACAAATTCTTCACCACCAAAAACAAAGGAAACGGGAGGTCCAGCCACTTCAACACTTTATTCCAAAGTTGAATAGCAACTTCACATTCATTTTGGGCATTACAACACATACAATATGTAACATGTAAATCTGCACATCTACTGAATAAATTCACTCTAATAGGATTTCTATCCAACAAAACTCTCCAACGAAGAATATTGATCTTTATGTGCACATGTTTGTTTCAGCGAGTATGGGTACCTCCATCATCTAACATCATATCTTCTATGTAGGTAATACAAATATATCACTATTGATTTATTTATGGATAAACTGTGTAAAAGATGAACGGTCTTCCAGTTAATTTTTATTTTATAAAATATATACAAATCAATATGTATATGTTTGCATTACAATTTTACAATCAAACTAAAAATCCCGATAAGTCAATATAAATATCGGACTAAATTTCAAACCTAATATATTTAGATCCACTTTGACTTCCATTTATTTTGCAAAAGTCTAAATAAGCATGCAACTTTATTTTGGCCTTTTGGGTTGGGTGGTAGTTGGTCAATGAGTGGTTCAATTACACATGGTTACTCACAATTTTTCTATTGCACCCATCCGTTTATGAGCATCAAGGACAAATACGCAAAATTAGTGTATTACTATAGAGGAACATTGTATCGTAAAATTACTTCATTATTTTTTTTAGCAAAATGCAGAAAAAACATAATCATTTATCGATCAGTATTCAGAAAAACATTTATATTGCGTATATACAGGAAAAAAAACTTACATTTTCAGTTACCTTCTACATTAACACAAATATCTTATTTTTCATTTTTAGGTTAACATGAAAACCAACAAAATAGACGGTGGCTCTTGTCTAAGATAAAACGTAAGAAAATAGATCATTTACTTAAGGAAAAATAAGTGACCATCTTTTTTTTTTCCATGTAAACCTAAAAACGAACAAGATAAATATGATGTCAAAAAACAAACGGTAATTTCTTTTAAAAAAACAGATATTTAGGTAAATCTAAAATATAACTGAAAATGTAAAGGTTTTTGTCCATGTAAACAAAATAAAATAGATTTTCTAATTGTTGATAGATATATAGTTTTATTTTTCTTTCACCTAACATTATTTAAAAAATGATCATAATATCTACTTTTTCTAAAAGGTTTTATCATAAAATAGTTAAAAAAAAATAGAAAATAACTAAAATAACTACAACTTCTACACGTGTACCACCTATGAAATATAGATTTTTGTAGGTGCCTAAGATTTTATTTTATTTTTTATTTTTTTTAACAACTTCAAACCTTCAAACTGTTTCATACCAACTTCATTTGAGCATATATTTTTTTCATTTTTTTATAATATTGGCTTTCCATTGACATATTACACTTCAAGTTTAAATTTTGTGAAGTTGTACCTTTTTAGCTTCAAAGTAGATTAATCGTGTGTGTATATATATAAACCAACTTTGACCATTCATAAAGTTTGTATACGTTTAAGCTTATTTTTTTCATTGTGTCTGTGTAATGAAGACATTCTATGGACATATTATATTTTCAATTTGGATGTTGGAAAGTCATATTTTCTTAGCTTCAAAATAGGTTATTCGGTAAAATTATATATATATATATATATATATATATATATATATATATATATATATATATATATATATATATATATATATATATATATATATATATATATATATATAATTGTATTCGCATACAAACTTCATAACAATTATCATATCATTTGAGTTCTTCTTATCATAAATATGACATATAGTAATTTGAAGTAAAAACAATAAAATAAAATAAAATAAAGACATTTTCACGTTAAACCTAGATTTTTACAAACACCAACTTGGGAAAATCTCAAAAAAAGAATCTTGTCAACCATATTTTTGCAAATGATTAACTACGAAAATATTTGCTATTTGATTCATTATTCACTTTTATGATAGAAAGTTTTAAAAATAGTTATTATAATCGTTTTGTCTTTTTTTTTTTAAAAACAAACATATTTTTATTTACAAATTTTCTTATTAGTTTTTATAACATTTTTTTTTATCTTGGGCAACATTCCTCAATTAGTTTTATAATAAATTTAGGGTATGCATATCTTTTCAATAAAGTAATCTTTATCCTATATAACTTAAGCAGATTTCTCTTGAGTTATTGCAGCAAAAGTGATTCAAGGCCACATGATTTGCCTAATTGAGCTCTATTTGGGAATAATAGCTTTTGGCGGGCCTTCGTTTTCTGATGTGGTGTTCAGTTGTGAGAGATACTTCGTTTGGTTACGGTTACAAGTTGTATTTGTTCGTTTAACGACAACTTTTTATCATCCGTTCTTATTAAGTTCCTACGTAACCGATGATTTTTGTGTTTATAAATGAGTCATCATCACCATTTTATTCATCACTTGAGTCTTTTTTGTATTTATCTTGGTTTATGTTCTAAAGTTTAATATGCATTGTTTTGATCAAGAATTAAAAGATACTTTCGTGTAGCTTCGAACCCCCATTTTTCTATGGTTAATTTCAAAACAAATGATTAATTACATTGGTTACCAAATTAGAGGTTACTAGTTATCATGATCAGATTAACTAGCATATGTCAATTTATGAACTTTAACCACAATGATCATGTAAATTAAGAACACCAAATTGATTTTAAGATATATTCGGACTATGAATGATTAGATCTAAAGATTATCTATCTATGATCAATATATGCAATCAAGCACATATTATGATGTAATAATGCTCTTTAACCTATATAACTTAAGTAGACTTTTCTTGAGTTGTCGTAGCGAAAGTGATTCAAGGATACATGATGTGCCTAATTGAGCTATATTTGGGAATAATAGCTTTTGGCAGGCCTTCATTTTCTGATGTGGTTTGCAAAAGTCTAAATAAGCATGCAACATTGTTTTGGCCTTTTGGGTTGGGTGGTAGTTGGTCAAGAATGAGTGGTTCAATTACACATGGTTACTCACATATTTTTTTTATAGCTAAAATGTATTAAAATAATGCATAAATATATGTCTAAATATAGCAATATCAAATACTCCACACTTATGATTGTCCCCAAGTAAAACTTTATTTCAATACATCACATTAAAACTTTGCCCACCAATACCTCGCAAAACAATCCAATTTGAACTCACTAGTTATGCTTTGCCACAATGCTTGTATTTGTATAGATGATTCCTAACTACTTCCCACGTCCTAAATATTCACTTTCCTCATAAACATTTCTTACTCAATTGAACAACATTCATTTTCGTAATTCTTAAATTGATACCCTTTTATTACCCCCCCCCCCCCCCCCCCTTTGTTTGAAAATTTATTACCAAGCTTCCAAGAAACACGACTTAAAAGAAAATGCTAAATAATATAATTGTCCAAAAATGTAACTACATTTCAATGCAACTTTTTATATTTTTTTGGAACTTTTTCTCTTTTTCACTCTTTTTTTTCATAAATTTCTCTATTTTTTTATCTTTTCTCATAACTTCGACTTTCACAAATAAACACACAAGCAAACAATAAATTTTAACTTTATTTCAACTAATACTATAGTTCGTAACTTTCTAAGAACTTCATTGGAGTACTCGAAATTTCAAAGGTCACTAATGGAATTCATGACTTTTGATGAAACCCATGTAACAACCTTCTTCTCATCCATCCAAGTTTTTATAAATAGGTGGATAAATGAAAACATTCCCGGGGGAATTACTTATCGAATCTCAAAGGCCACAGATTGGTTACACTCTTGAACTGTTAATTTATATATATATATATATATATATATATATATATATATATATATATATATATATATATATATATATATATAGACTCAAATGAAAAAATTAAACATATAATACTTGGAAACTTGACTCGCTCTATTTTGGCTTTTTATGGGATCGAAATATATATCTAATATGAAACATATTATGTCTCTCAAACTACACAAAGTTGTGTTTTTGTCTCAAGATTTCAGTAAGACTGGAAAGCCACAAATACATTATAACAAAATTGCTCAGCTAAATCTTAGAGTTATCCGCGAACCATCCCGTACCACACTAGCAAACTAGTCCAAACGAAATAATATAAAAATTTTAAAAATACACTAGATTTTTAAATTAGACTATTTTTGCAAGTCTATATAATATAATAAAAGTTTTAAATCTATAACTTTTCAATGAAAACTTGTTATTCTTGAAATCCTTTTTCGTCCCCTTACCACACTTATTTTATACAATGTCCTCATTGTGTGTATAAAATAAAATTAAGCAAATAAAATCAATAAAAGGGACAAAAAAGAACATACTCCTCTAAGGTAGTAGCGGCGAGATCGAATTTGAATGTTGTGGGCAAGCATGACATCTCGAAAATTGCTACAAACTGGAATTTTTCTGCTCTTGAATGTACTGGAAAAATAAAACCAAGAACATCGACTTCTGAAATCTGGTGCAAAGGATTGCAAAAGGTTGTAATGAACAGTGGCCACGACATGGGAAAGCGTCGACCACATCGTGGAATTAAGTATGAGAAACTTTTGAATCACGATCAATGTAGTCGTCACGGCATGGGAAAATAATTTCCATGTCTTGGGAATGAAAACTATATATATGATCGTGATGAATTAAAACGCCAAGACATGGCAATAGTGCTTCCATGTCGTGGGAATCAAGCATCTCATAACTAGAAATTCTTCAAAACTATGTACGCGATGTTTCCATGCTAAATCTTCATAAGGCTCCAAATAAGCTATATGAATCCATCATAAGTGAAAAATCTCTCACAAACTCGACACTCACCCCACACTTATCAAAAGTTGTGGCTCTCGATTATAGTCTTCAAAATTCTCTCACGACTTTTTCTCTTGAATATTAAGCCTACTTTCTGCACAACCAAAAATAAACCACACTCCTAGTGTAAAACAAGGAAATAACATTATCATCCGATTACAAATTCAAAACAAAACACACCAAAACAAAAATAGAAATAGTCTAAAGCAAACAAACCACACATAAAACATAAAAACTGAAAATAAAAGGATAATAGTCACTCGTCATCCTCCTCATCACTTGATCCACTAGTGCAAGATCCAACATCACCAACTACCCTCAACTCTTCCCAACTTAGAATTTACAGGAGTTGTTGTGGCATGTTGACCAACCTCTTGATCTTTAAATCCATAGAATTTCCAATGTAATTCACACATCCACAAAGGTTTTCAAAATACATCCCAAATCGATTCTGAAATGGATCCACTAGAATTTCACCAATTTGTACATCGTGTTGTGGTAGGAATCGTCTTGCTACTCTACTTTGCACATATGGTTGCTCTCGCGATCTAACTTCCTTAATCATTCGAATTGGGTCATCCAAAGGTACCGTGTACTTCCCTCCGCCAATGTAAAAAACAATCCTAGCATCCTAAAATGAATGGGGTTGCGATAAACACCCGTTGATTCTCGTAAGCATGAAAGTAAGCGGATGTTCCATCAAACCATAAGATCGGGCCAAACGTGTCACTAAGTGCCCTCCATAAGTTGGTGCTCCCACTCTTCCTTTTATTGCTTTCTCAAAAAGGAAATGTTCTATATGAAAGGGAATATTGCAGACTATATCGGGAGTAAGAATGCACTAAAGGATAAAGAACTCCACTAGGCTATATTGGTGATCACCCCCACGAAGTCTAAAGGTCAAAGTTTTCTTGTCGTTCAAATCTCCTTGAAAAGTGAGCAAGATGATGGAAAAGAATTCCATACACAACGCTTTGTATATTGGCTCTTAAAGTCGGAATAAACGCCTCCATCCATCACAAGTAATACAACAACCCTTTCCTTTGAAGACTCTTTCTAAATATGGCTCAATTTGAGAAGCAAGCCCTGTTTCTTCAATCGAATCCTAATCTAAAATGGGAGGTCCAACAATCTCTCTTGCTTGCAGTGAATAAAATTTGGCTCTGTACCATGCAAGTCTTTCCGAATTGATATTGGAAGGCCATTTATACCATTCATGATGTTGTGGCTCAATCGAGTTTTTGTGGTTAAATTGGGGAAGAACTTCATTCCCAATACGTTTTCGGTGTCCCATTTCCTGTACAAACAAGAAAAGAAACAAACAACCAAAGCATACCAAACCCTTTAGAAAGAATAACAATTTTTGAATTCGCCCAGTTTCCACGGGATGGGAATAGCTCTTCTACATCGTGGCTGAAGAACATATCGAAAATCAAACTTGTTTTCAACAACCAAAATTCATCCAAGTCATAAAGGTTTTGTTCCTAGCAACTATATATATTGAATAATTAACTTAAATAATAGAATAATAGGGACCTGTATGATCTCTACATTACTAATCCCTAGATTCCATAATCACATCTCAAAGAATTATGTAAATTAGCAAAAATATAATGCATTTGTAAGACTAAATCCAGAATTGGAAGGATTAAAGTGAATAACACATACCTTTTATGAAGATTAAACACAAAAATTTGAGAAAAATGAAGGAAAATTTGAGGAATTACTCTAATGATGATGATGCACGACATGGGAAACAAAGAAATGGGTAAAGTAAAAATAATTTGATCTTTTATGGCTGATAATTTTTTTTTACCTGGTGAAAATTACATGTCATGGAAATAGACTAGCCACGCTGTGGGGTGTGTTCCATACACACAAGAACGGGTTAAAATCCGTTTCCGTAGCATGGGAACAGCTCATCCATGCCGTGGGAACAAGAATTTAAAAATTTTCAAACTTTTAAATACCAATTCACTAATCCCCCACTCATTAAGAAGTCTAGATTGACACGAGAAGAAAAGATATCCTAGACAAAATTAAATGAAAATCAAAAAGTAAATTAAAGATAATTAAAAGAAAATGCAAACCAAACACGGGTTATCTCCCGGAAGCACTTCTTTTGAAGGAGTCATGACTCGGTCTCCTTCCTGATCTACGTTGTTTTAGGTGGGAGTGAAATCTCCCTAAATCTCTCATCTCTAGTCTCTTCCTCTTCAAAGAAACTATCCTTCTTTTGTAAGTCCTTTTCAAATTTTCTTTCTTTCTTAGGTTGACATTTTCCTCGTGCATGTGCTTTACTCCAATATTTACTCCGACTTCCTTCTTTTTGTTTATTTCAGGTTCTTTCATTCCTATATATTCCTTGCAAAGTGTAGTATCATTGCTAACTCGCTCCCCCTCTTCATCATTAAGATCTTCATCTTTATATATCTCCTTGACTTGATCTTGAGGTTTTGTAAATGTAAATACTTCAAAAATCATAGGAATTGAGGCTCTAGGTTTGGTACATTTCACCTCTTGTTTTTGTTCCTCTGCTTCTTGTAAAGGCTTGTCCTAATTTAGTAGCTCTTATTCCATCATATTCTCTTGCTCCACAAATTCATCATCTTTTTCTTTTTGCTAATTCAATTCATCAACCTTTTTCATCCCTTCATCTACTTCCTCCATAAATAAAACATCATTCTTGGCTTCCACGTTGATGGACTTCTCCTTGACTCCAAAAGTTATTTCCTCGTCTCCAACTCATAGCGTAAGTTTCAAATCGTGGTTGTATACCAAATCATGTGTAGTGATTAGGAAAGGTCTTCCTAAGATTATGGGCAATTCCTCATCTTCCTTCATATGTAAAACTACAAAATCCACCAGAAATACAAATTTCCCGACTTTAACCAACAAGTCTTCAATGATCCCGCAAGGGTATGTGATTGAACGATCTGCCATGTGGATAGCCATTCTAGTGGACTTTAGTTCCAATGAATTCATATTTTTTTAGAAATATTAAGGCATTAGATTTATATTTGCTCCTAAATCGGCCAAGTCATTTGCTTTGTTGAATTGTCGAACTCACAAGGTAATGTCAAATGCCCCGGATCTTCCATCTTTATTAGAATACCTTCTTTTATAGTAGTTTAATATTGTTCATTGAGTACCACTATTGAAACTTTATCCAACTCCTTTCGGATTCCAATTAGATCATTAAGTAATTTTTAGTATACAAGCATCTTTGCAACCACTTCAACAAATGGCATGTTAATTTAAAGGGCTTTCACTTGCTCCATGAAATTCTTATGTTATTGATCCAATGGGTTACGTTTAACTATAGAAGGATATCAAAGAGGTGGCTGATATGGTTTAACAGGAGTATATTCATACAAAAATTCTAGCGGAACAAAACATGTTTTCTATTTTGATTCTTTTCCTTCAGGATGTTGCCCGGTATGCTTCTTGGTTTTCCCAAGTAGCACCAAAGGCTCTGACTTATCTCCATCTTCAGTTGTAACAAGCAACACTTAAGCTCTCTTGTTTTTCTCGGTATTATTTAAAGTTGTTACCGATAAACGTGTGTGTATGATCTTGTCTAGTTTCCTAACTTCCATTTCAATGTTCATAATGTATGCTTGTTAATTTCTCAGGGTGGCATCCATATTGGTGTGTCTCTTCTTACTATCATCCATGAATCTAATCAACACCGATTCGATATTGGGTTTCTTTTCAACTTGTACTTGTTCTTTTTGGTAGAAACTGTGTCCTAGTTATTGGTATTTTTCTTCTTTATCCTTCCTATACTCTTTATAGGGCTTCTACTCTTTCCTTGGCTTTCTATAATCTACATCAAACCTATCTCCACTTTAATAGCACCCTTGAGCTTTCTTGTTTCTATTCTTGTCTAAATCACAATATTTTGTAAGATGTGGCCCGCTATAATTGTCGTATCTAATTTGAATTACATGAATCGATTTCCCCATATTCGAGATTATACTACCCATGGTGTCGAGCTTTGCAATTATAGAAGCAATACTATCTTGACCTCCTTATTTATTCGATTTTCCTCTAGTAATATCCTCCCTTGGGTTGTGGTATTCCCTTGAGTGCTTGGAAAATTCTTCAATAAGAGCTTTGTTCGTGGCGAGATTCTTCTTTGTCATATGACCTTGAGAATCCAATAGTTGTCTGGTACTCACATTTATCCCATCATAAAATGTGGCAATCTCATGTTTCACATTCAAATTATGTTCATGGCAATTTCTTAGTAATCCCCTGTAGCGCTCCCAAGCTTCATATAACGACTACCCATCATTTTGTTGGAAATTCATGATGTTCTTCTTCAATTTAGCAATCTTTGAGGGTGGACTAAATTGTTGAATAAATTTTGTTTTTACCTTTTCCCATGTCGTGATAGCCTTAGGTGGAAGTGATTTCAACCAACCCTTTGTTGCGTCCTTCTGTGTGACCAGAAGAAGTCTTAACATCACCGCGTCCTTGGTAGCATTTAGAATATTAAAATAATTTTTTATCTCCAACACCTCATCAATTGGCTTGTATACGTCCTCATGGTTCTTCTCAAAGAATGATATGTCCTTAAGCATGCTAAGGATGTGTCCTTCAAGCTGAAAATTTGTTGCGGCTAGGATTTCGAGTGGCATGAGACCCGAACCATTGTCATCTTGCATATGTCGATTGTACTCCTTCATCATCATGGTTATTATGTCCCCCATCGTGTTGTCGGGTTCGCTTTTTCCATCCTCTTCTAAGTTGCTTTCTGTTTCACGTTCGTACACGTTTACGTTTTTCTAGAGATCTCTCAAAATTTGATACTTTGTCCCCCTTGAAACCACTGCTCGATTCGCCTTTCTTTTTGTCCTTTTTCTTGTGGAATTGAGATTCTGGATTATCGAAGGGTGGAATAGTTTTAAAAGATGACCACTAGTCATGTAGTACTGAAACAAAACAAAGAAACACGCGTAAAACAAATAAAAATGAAATCCAAAATAGAAACTGAGAATGTCAGTTTCCACGTCGTAGAAATGATATAGCCACGCTGTGTAAACTAATATCACATAAAATAAAAACAAACAGAAAAATAACTTTTTTCAGATTTAACACCACAAAAAAGATCAATTAACTAATAGAAATTATATCTCAACAAAAACAAGTCGTTCCCTGACAACAACGCCAACAACTTGATGTGTTTTATTTATATCGCTTAAAAATCTTTAAATTTATATCCCAATTATTCAACTCAGTTAAAACACAATAAGCAGTGTGCTTAGTCGCGTTGTAGTAAAGTAGTGTAAGTAAGGATTCGATCACAGGGAACGATATTCTAATTAAAAAAAACAAATGCTAAAATTAGTTTAAAAGAAGTCAACTTTTGTTTGGGGGGGGGGGTTATCTGATTTTTCAAGTTCTAGAAAAACTTAATTAAAGCAATCTACTAAAAACACTTTAAACTAAAGCAAACAACTAGAAAACGAGATTTGATCAAGAATTAAAAGATACTTCTGTTAGCTTTGAGTCCCCCCTTTTCCTATGGTTAATTTCAAGACAATGGATTTCGTTGGTTACCAAATTAGAGGTTACTAGTTATCATGATCGGATTAACTATCATATGTCAATTAATGAACTTTAACCATAATGATCATGTAAATTAAGAACACCAAATTGATTTTAAGATATATTTGGATTGTGAATGATTATATCTAAAAATTATCTATCTATGATTAAGATAAACAATCAAGCACATATTATGATGAAATATGCTCTCTAACATAGTTAAGAAAATAAATTTACCACTGATACTATGATTTAGTCAATTACTAGCCCTAGCAATTTAATGGTCATAAACAACTACGTAAACAAGTTCATACAATCAATGACCATCTAACTATACAAAAATTGAGGGCAAGGCAATAAAGATTGAAACTTTAACATGTCAGGGTAATGATCTATCACACGCAAGCTAAAACAAACTTCAATTATCCATAAACTAGAAATTAATACATAGTATTATAGTTCATCTAATCTAAACGAAAGTAAATGGTTATTAGCCCATGATTATAGTAGAAACACACATAAAAACAAAGTAAACAAGATTAAACATAGTAAAAACTAGGCAAGCCGAATGATTTATGATTAATCTTTACTTTACTCTCTCTAACTATTGTTATTTAATTGAAATAAGGCCTTTAAGGATTTTATCAGAGGTTTTTGGTTGCTTTTGGTTGAAGAAAACAACTGTTCCTCTCCAGATTTTGTTGGATTAGGTGTCTAAGCTCATAACTATAATTGGTATGTACTTAACCCGAGAGTAGCATGGTCCATTTCCGGTTGCAGATCACTAGGACAATTTGATAGGACGGATACTTGAGTAAGAGGTTACTTATGATTTATTAATATATTATTGGTTCTAATATATTAATATGAAATCCTATTATTTAACTAGTATTGATCAAGAATTAATTTGGAATTAATTATGTGATCAAAAGAGACTAAATTAATATTTGGGGATTGATTTGGTAAATCAATGATTCTTATAGTGTGGGCCAATTGTTATTTAGGATGGGCTAAACCAATATGGTGGTCCATGGATAGTCCATGGATGTTTAACCCATGGAGCCTAAGTAATATGAAAGGTCATTTGCATTAGGGTTTTCATGGTTGTCACCCTAGTTTTGCCACAATATAAATGGAGCCCCTAAATCACCAAATCGGCACACTAGAGTTCTATGAGTTCATATAAGCCGATTTTGAAGCTAGCAACCACATACTCAAGTTCTCCTTTGTCCTAGGTGTGTTGTGAACTGTTTGAGGCATCACACATGGGGTGCTAAGTTATTAAACGACAAATATGTCACACCCCCAAACCAGAACGACGAAATCGTTTGAGGGCGGATGACTTCATGTAGTATCGTAACAGTTGAATACTTAGTAAAGAAAGTAAAAACAACCATCATATATATAATTAAAAAGTTACATTGTTGAAAGATACTTGTTTCGAAACAAATTACAATATGATGACAAAATGAGTTTTAAACCGACGCCTTAGCCTCACTTCTCCAAAAGCTGAAGTTTACATGTATTACTGACTCCCTGAGAAATACAAGTAGATTTGAAAGAGTAAATCAGCATTTAAGCTGGTGAGTTCATAAGTATTTAATGTCAATGTTTGTATAAATTTGAATGAAATTGTTTATAGATGTTTGAAAAATCCTAGAAAATCCCATATTTCCTACTAGTATAAAAGTAGTCTTCTACCAACACCCGACTGTTTTGAATGTTTGCTTCTAGAAATCCAATATTTTTCCATAAATGTGAAGTAGTTTAAAAGTTCCAAAACTGTAATGCAATAATGTTTTTCATGCCTAGAATAGTAGATTTATGTATGTATAAAATCACTAAGGCATTTGATAACCCCGTAAATCAACGTGTTTTTAATACTCCATGTGAGTTTTATAACCATGCTATTGACCCAAACTGCCTGTAACAACGTTCTTCAGGCGTTGGAATGTTACGACGTTTGTTACCCCAGACCTGCTAGTCTAACTGTAGCTAACAGTTTAGGTGCGGGATTGTCAATCCCGTATAGATCTATACACAAGTATCACGCTCTCCCTACAAGAGATTACGGTATATAATACAGGGCTTTAACTACATACTTGAAAGTACTTGAAGTTTGAATATCTCACAAAACTTAGTATCAGATAGATTTACGTATGAAAAGTCCATTTGTTCTTGTATATGAAAGTATTTCCTTGATATAGTACTTATAGTATGTAAAATCTCATGAATATCTAATAAACTATACCTATTATAGTTTTTCCAAATGTGTGATTTGTTTGTATGATAAACCCTAGTGTAGTGTCGACTTTATATGTAAAGTATAACATTTGTAATAACATTACTGAACATTTATACTCAAAATATAAATAAAGTGTTTGATATTTATATAACAACATGTTTCATTCCAAAAGGACAAAGTGTTATCGTGATATGTTGTATGAGAAAGTTTTCGTATGATAGTTATAAATCACATATGATTGATTATATAACAAAAAGTTTAGCATAAGATTGATGTTTTTCACACGAGGATAACCGTGTGTTTACTTGGATTCCCCCATAAAAGTATTTAAAAAGCATTTAAAACGTATTTAAAGCGTGTTTGTAGGGGCATGAACTCACTTGATAGATTGAAGAAGGTGAGACGAAAACCGAGCAGAACTTTGACTGGAGAGACTGATTTCTCAGGATTCTCGGGAATCTCAAGAGTGTAAAACCTTCCTTCGGAATTTGGACGGGACTTCGGGATATTTCTTGCACGCAAAACGAGGTAAAAATGCGAGAGAAGGAGAGAAAATGAGCAAGGAAACTCGAAACCCTCACATCCCTTTTATAGGGGCTGGAACCCTCGCATACGCGGGGCGTACCGAACGTCATGCATGACGCACTTCGGATGGGAGGTGCGATGGGAGAGCCTGTGGCCGATGGGACGAGGCTCCTATCCTCTGGTACATGGGGCGTAAATGGATTTTCCCAACTTCTAAATTCTGTAACTTTTGCGTACAATCTTCGATTTTGGCATTCTTTATATCCACGCGTAGGTGATACTGTACTCTAAATCTTTCATTTAGACTTCTTTGGCTAGTTTTGACTTTATTATTAATAATATATTTTTAACAGGCGGGGATACGAAAAGTCCATTTAAAATCCATAACTTCTTCATCCGATGTCCGTTTGAGATCTTCGATTCTCATTCAGGTTGTTTCGGCCAAAAATCTCTGGATCTCTATTTCGAGTTTTTAGTTGTCTACTGCTATCCTGAAACTTAGAAAAATCATAACTTCCTTATATGAAGTCAGATTTGGGCGTTCTTCTTATATATGATCATGGTTTGGGATAATCTACGACTTTTGTTTAGATACTTAAGGCTAAAAAGTGTTTTATTGAAACTTCGCATTTTTACGTTTAACGGTGTTTTACCGGTTTTTGCTGCGGGTCTTCGGTTGGTCATAACTTTTTCGTTTTCACTCAGATTTTTATGTTTTATATATTTTTGAAACCCTTGATACGATATCTATCATTTTATGCAACCCAATAGAGACTTTTGAATATATTTTTTTTGACGCTAATTTCATTATATCAAAAGAGATTACAATTCTTGACTTTTAGGTCATTACATTGATTCGAAATATCGGGTTGTCACATCATCCCCCCGTTAGAGGGAATTTCGTCCCGAAATTTAACGTAAGATAAATATTTGTGGATTAGGGAAAGAGATGCGGGTACTTTTGTTTCATCTGATCTTTGCGCTCCCAAGTGTATTCAGGTCCCCACTTTGCATTCCAGCGGACCTTCACAATGGGTATGCGACTTTGTTTTGTTCTTTTAATTTCCCTATTCATGATCTCAATTGGTTCCTCTATAAAGTGGAGACTCTCGTTGATTTCGATTTCGTCTAGAGGGACGACGAGGGTCTCATCGGACAAACATTTCTTCAAGTTTTACACATGAAAGGTAGGATGTACTTTATTGAGTTCCTGCGGTAGTCGAAGTTTGTATGCTTCTGGGACGATCCTTGCAAGGATCTCGAATGGTCTGATATACCTTGGGTTCAATTTCCCACGTTTTCCGAAATGTATTAACCCTTTCCAGGGCGAGACCTTCAATAGCACTCGGTCCCTAACCTGAAATTCCAAGGGCTTCCATCTTTTGTCCGCATAACTCTTTTGTCTGTCTCTTAAAGCCTTTAGTCGTTCCTGAATTTGAACGATCTTCTCCATTGTTTCTCTTATGATTTCCAGGCCTGTGAGAGTGTTGTCGGGTACTTGTCCCTTGGCTAGTTGCGTGTCACCCATTTCAGCCCAGCACAGTGGTGATCTGCTATTGTGGCCATAGAGGGCTTCGAATGAAGCAACTTTAATGCTGGAGTGATAGTTATTGTTGTACGAGAACTCGACTAGTGGCAAATAGGTATCCCATGCCTTACCAAAATTGATTACACAAGCTCTTAGCATATCTTGCAAGGTTTTTCTGGTCCTCTCACTTTGACCGTCGGTTTGTGGATGGTAAGTGGTACTCATGTCTAGTCTCGTTTCTAGAGATTTTTACAGCGACTGCCAAAATCGCGAGGTGAACCTACTATCTCTGTCGGAGATAAAGGATATTGGTACACCATGCAGTCGTACAATCTCTCAGATGTATGTTCGAGCTAGCTTCTCCATCTTGTCGGTTTCCTTTATTGGTAGGAAGTGTGCATATTTTGTTAATCTATCGACGATCACCCAGATGGTGTCTAGCCCACCTGTTGTCTTGGGTAATTTGGTTATGAAATCCATGGTTATCCGCTCCCACTTCCACTCGGGTATTTCAGGCTGTTGTAGTAATCCCGAGGGCTTTTGGTACTCTACCTTGACTTTGGTGCAAGTCAGACACTTGCCCACATAGGTAGTGATCTCTGCTTTCATGTTTGGCCACCAATACAATTTCTTGAGGTCCAAATACATCTTGTCTGAACCTGGATGCACGGAGTATCAAGTCTTATGAACTTCGTTCATGACAAAGTCTCTGAATCCACCAAGTAGGTAAGTTTTAACCCTGTTGCAACACCATATAGGTAGCGATCTCTACTTTCATGTCTGGCGTTCTCTTGACTGGTGTTCTGGTAAGTTTTAACCCTGTTGCAACACCACATCATTCCCAAACACATGTTCGTCACATCTCGAATGAATATAGTTGATCAGGCTATATTGATCCTAGCTATGATTACATAACTGTTCGGGTTGACGACAGTGCCCAACCTTTAAATACTTTTAGTTCTGTTCTTCTCGTGACCCTAGTTCTATTATGTACATGTATGAGCAAGTAGGTATATTTTTATAACTTGTAGTTATACTCTAAATATATCATTATCCAGAGCACTTAAGCCCCATTGTATTTATAGACGTATATCTTTTATTGGTTGATATACTTAGTTCACAATAAACAATGCTCTGATACCAATCTGTTACACCCCAAAACCGGAACGGCGGAAACATTCGGGGATGGAGGACGTCATGTCAAGTATCACGAGATACATAAATATGGTAAGCAAGTAATGAACAACCATTTCATTTAGAAAGAAAGTGTTTACAATGTATGTGTTCACAAAACATAAAAGTCATAAACAAATAACAAAACAAGACTTGAAGCTATAATGCTCCATCTTCTGAATCCCCAGCACGAGCACCTGTCTAATAGTCTCCTGAGAATACAAGTTATTTGAAAGAGTTGATCAGCAATTAAGCTGGTGAGTTCATAAGATTTTAGTGATGTGAGTAAGCTGTAAAGTGTTGTTGAAAATGTATATGTAAAAGTGATGTAAGCTGTAAGATGTGGTTGAAAATGTATATGTAAAAGTGATGTAAGCTGTAAGTTCTGTTTTGAAAAGTTTGAATGTTCCTCTAGAAAATCCTATATTTCCTACTTTAATGGAAGTTAAGTAAAATGACACTACAAGCCTTTCTATGCGTACTAAGTGGGTACAAGTTATATATACTTGGAGTACATAAACAATCGATTGTGCGCATCTGCCCTCACTCACAATCCAACGGGGTACAGTAAGATAAGGCGGATAGCACACATTCCATTGGTTGTTAGATCGTTGTCATATATAACCTTGGTGTATTCACTTGTTACTCATGGAGTTATTTGTAATGGTTCCTTTATAACTAATGGAGAGTTCCTTAAGAAAACCTATATTTCTTATAGTAAAATATTGACCATGGTGATTACTTTTATAATAGCTTTGTTTATACTGCTATATATAATCTGATATCGGGTAGATAGTTAATTGGGGGAATCTGATCTAAGCCCACATCCAACGGGAACAAGACGTCGGGGGAAAACACACATTTAACTATCTGTCGGATATTAGTCTTGTATATAAACATGGTGTATAAACTAAGGTGTTATAGAGTTAACTCGCTTAAAGTCTTTTAAAAACTGTACTGGCTTAATAAAATGGATTAAGCCCTTAACTGGGAAATCGCTAGTTTTGTATACCAAAAGTACTGACTTTGAAAATTAAGTTTTGTACTAGAATAACTGTGTGTTGACTCTGTGTCCTATGACCTGATCCATACCTGGTACCCTTATGAAGCCTTAATGTATACTAAGCATATATATATATATATATATATATATATATATATATATATATATATATATATATATATATATATATATATTCGGGTAGAAAATAGATTGGGTGACCTCGGTGTAAGCCCACATCCAACGAGAACAGGACGTAGAACGAAGAGCACACATCCTATTAGTTGTCGGAATCTACTTAGCATATATGTATCCTATAGTGTATACATTAAGGTATCATAAAGTTAGCATCATGATCCTAACTTTTATAAGTAGCCTACTACCAAGACTCGACTGTTTTGAAAGTAGACTTCTACCAAGACTCGACTGAAAGACTATTATTAATTAAATCTAATTTACCTTATCGGTTATGTGAATAATACACATGGTAAAGGTATTAATAATATTGTAACTGGAATTTTATATCCTTCTGTAATTGTCATGATGATAGTGTAAGTACTGTAGTATTTGTAATAAGTGACTACTTTTAGTACTATTGTGCCTTAATTGAGGGTTAAGGCATAATGTGATGGCTAGATCCTATGCTAGACGCTCCTTTCTCAAGAGATTCTAGGAACTTTACGCGACACCTGCATGAGTGCATGCCGCGAACATCCTCATTACTATGATCATGTATACCCAATATAACTATCACTAATGCGGAAGTGATTCATTGGTATAGTTAGATCCTGAACTTGTTCCATGCTATAGCACCTTATTATGTTCTGTTCTGTTATCGTGTATTGTTATTATGCTTATGTAAATGTATTCCATGTAAGCGTATCTATGTGAATGTATTTATGTAAACGTATACCATTAGTATAGACTCGTGAACTGAACTGACTCTTTGTGTGCTTCATTGTACTAGAAGTAATGAATAGCATTCTCCTAAACTATACCTATTATAGTTTACTAATGTTCTAACTGTACTGTTACTGAAAAGACTCATTTATCTACCAAGTTATGCTTATACTTTAAAAACGGAGTTTTGTATAACTATAAAGTAATATAACCTTTAAAAGAGTTTTGGAATGTATTGACAACTTATAAATTACATAAGTAACATTTTGAAAGATGTTCATAACATACATTTACACAATTATCATTGTGTTCAACTTGTAATCCCCCCCCTTAAAACAGTTAAAATAGATAAAAGATTCAGTATGGGGTATGAACTCACCTGATATGGGTGATTCAAATGGGTATGCGCGTACAGATGAGAAGTTCCACGAATGAAGTCCCGAGACACAATAAGTCCTAAATGACATATAAGGACACATATTGACATGAATATAGTGTTTATAACATCTATATGAAAGGAAACACATTACGGGACTAGGAAACACCTTGGCTAGGTGTTGGAATCACATGTGATTCAATGTAGGAAGGTATAAGGCACACACATGTGTTTACTACCATGAGTTCACGGCCCAAGGGAGTTTACGGCCGTAAACTCATGGCTACTCATGTGTGAAGGCAAGTTTGAAGGCTAGGGAATGATTTAGGGACATTAGCTCTAACCTAGGATGAGAAAGACCACCATCTTTGGAGTTTTTGAGGTGTTCAAGGACCAAATGAGTTTACTACCATAAACTCATGGCCATTTATGTTTATGAGGGTCCTAAAGGTCATAAGGAAGCATCCTAAATTCAAGCCTAAGCCTTAGGAAGTGTTTGTGGCATCAAAACACTCATATCTTGAGTTTACGGCCCATAGACCATTTGGTCATGAGCTTGCGGCCGTAAACACCTATGGGTGTTGGTATTTTGATTGTTTTGGGTCCTAGGCACATCAAGGTAAAGGGCTATGCTAGTCTCTTGGCTTTAGGAAGGCATTTAGGGCATTTTCGCACTCAAAAATGGAGTTCACGGCCCAAGAACTTCCTTGGCCGTGAACTCACTTCTAGCCTTTGTTTCTTAATGATTTTGTGGTCTAAACATGTCATGGTAGTTTCTAGGTTTAGTTCCAAGGCTTGGAGGGACATTGGGCACACTTTGGCCCTCAAAATTATTGTTCACGGTCCAAGAAGATCTTGGGCCGTGAACACCATTTCCTTGGTGTTTTGGCTTGATTTTCATGTTATTAAGGCATATAACACACTTATATACACTCTAGGTTGAAGTACTTACAGTTGCGGGTGATCAGGTGAAGATCCTTGAGAGAGAAAATCGACTTTTCTCTAGCTAGAAATGTAACAAATGAATCCAAAATGGCTAAATTTTCTTTATATATCCTTGAGGGATTTTGGTCCGAATACCTTTTTTTTGGACTGCAATATTCCAAACTCTTGAAGGTTTGGGCACTTATTGCAACATATTAAACCCTAGTGTATCCTCTCTCCTGATATCCTCTGGAGTACTAACCTTAAAACACTCAAACTTATCCTAAAAGTTTGATAGTTACTTGATACAAATTTGACTTCAATTGTAGTGGATGGTTTTAACGAATGGAAATCTTTGGGTTGTCACAAAGACCTTGATTAGATGCATCACAGTAGACCAAGAAGTCTTCTGTTCCTTTTGGAAAGGACAATATAGGTGCGCTGCATAGTGCTTGCTTCAGTGTTTGGAATGCAGCGTCTTGTCTTTTCTCCCAATTGAAAGTCACACCCTTCTGGGTCAAGGTGGTAAGGGGTTTAGCAATCTTCGAGAAGCTTTGTATAAATCTTCGGTAATAGCCAGCAAGGCCGAAAAATTGTCGGATTTCCGTTGGGGTCCTTGGAGCTGACCAATTCTCGATTGCCTTAATTATTAAAGGGTCCACGTGTATCCCGTCTTTGCTAACCACGTGACCTAGGAAATCTACCCTCCGAATCCAAAATTCACACTTTGAGAATTTTGCATATAACTTCTCTTTTCTTAGCATTTCCAAGATTTGTCGGAGGTGTTGATTATGTTCTTCTTTACTCTTCGAATAGATGAGCATATCGTCTATGAACACGATCACAAATTTGTCCACGAATGTACGACACACTTGGTTCATTAAGTCCATGAACACCGTCGGTGCATTTGTTAATCTAAAGGGCATCACTACAAACTCGTAGTGACCATAACGAGTTCGAAAGGTTGTTTTAGGAACATCTCCTTCTAGGACTCACAGTTGCTGATATCCGGATATCAAATCAATCTTTGAGAAATAACTCGCTCCTTGGAGTTGGTCGAACAAGTCGTCAATGCGTGGTAGGGGATACCGGTTCTTGATAGTGAGCTTGTTGAGTTCTCAGTAATCAATGCGCATGCGGAAAGATCCATCCTTCTTCTTTACGAAGTGGACTGGTGCTCCCCAAGGTGAGAAGTTCGGCCTGATAAATCCTTTGTTGAGTAGTTCGTTTAATTGGCTGGATAATTCCTGCATCTCAGCTGGCGCTAGACGATACGGCGACTTAGCTACCCGGGAATTAAATCGATCCTAAACTCGACTTGTCGTTCTGGTGGAACTCCTGGAAGATCTTCAGGGAAGACATCGGGAAAATTGCAGACTTCTGGAATGTATTTGATGTCTTTCGTTTCTTTTTCCTTATCTGCCACGTGGGCTAAGAAGGCATGGTACACCTTACACAGGTATTTCTGGGCTTTGATGCAATAGATGATTTGTAAATTGGTACCGGGTTTGTCACCATAAATGACAAGAGTTTCACCGTTTGGCAGATTAAGGCGATTGGCCCTTTCGTGACAAAGTATATCGGCATGGTGTAGGCTTAACCAATCCATACCGCTGATGACATTAAAGCTCCTTATAGTGATCGGCATTAGATAGATTCGGTAGGAATGTTCGTTTAGAGTTAGTGTGCAGCCTACGTACATATCGTTTGTGCTTTCTGTTTTACCGTATGCCATTTCTATTGTAAATATCTTATTGAGTGATTGAGGGTTCTGATTTAGTAAGTGTTTGAATTTATGACTCATGAAACTCCTCTCTGCACCACAATCAAAGAGTATGCATGCATAAGCGTTATTGAGGAGAAACATACCCGTAACCACTGTGGGATCAGCTATTGCTTCGTTCTGCCTTATTGCCAGCACTCTTCCGATGCCGCCAGTATTCCTTGCCTTAGGGAAATCTCTCTTGTAGTGTCCAGCCTCACCACAAACATAACACGCCTGGCCCACGCCGACTCCAGGAACTTGAGTGATTGGTCGTGTCGGTACCTTATAGAAGCGGGCAGTGTGCCCTTTCCTGTTGCAGTTGTTGCAGTGCATCTCCCGATAATTTCCATTATGATGGAAATTGCATTTTCTGCACTTTGGTAGGTTCCCAACATATTGTTTTGCTGGTGTAGGGGTAATAGGGACAATAGTGGGGGCAGTAACGGCATGGACTGCCACTATCTGTTGTTTCTTGGAAGGCACTTGCGGAATTTAACCCTTTCTCTTATTCCAAAACTTATTTTTGTTGTTGTTGGTACTGTTGTTGTTTTTGTTGTTGTTGTTCCCTATAGGTTGCTCCGGAATGGAAGTCGCGAAGCCTTGGCAGATTCCATGGTCAACGAGAGCTTGTGCCAACTGTTTTGCACTATCGAAAGTGACTGGTTTGGAGGCTAGTACACTTCCTTGAATCTTGGGCGACAGTCCCCAGATGTATCTCTCGATTTTCTTGCTCTCTAGAGCAACCATCCCCCGGAAAACGATTGCCAAATCAATAAACCTATTGGTATAGGTTGTGATGTCCGAGCCTATCATAGTAAGGCCCCAAGGTTCCTGCTTGAGCTTTTGTACTTCGCCCCTTGGACAGTACTCTTGCATTAACATTTGCTTTAGATTCTCCCAGCCCATAGAATTAGCCACTACCAGCGTTAGTGACTTGACATGGCCATTCCACCACGTCAGAGCTCTCTCAGAGAATGTGCAGGAAGCAAACTTTACCTTGCTCCCTTCCATACATGAACAGATCTCAAAAATCGCTTTTGTTTTCTCTATCCACTGCGATAGAGCCATTATCCCTCCGGATCCATTAAAAGGTATGGGCTTGCTATTGGTGAAGTCCTTGTATGTGCAATCCCATCAACGACGCTGATGTTGGCCATTTGTAGAGCTATTTATTCCCCCTCCGGACCCATTATTACTCATCTGTGCCATTGTTGCTGTAACTGCAGCTGTTACAGCAGCTATTAAGACAGCATTATCTGTTGATGGAGGTGGTGGTGGTAGAGGTGTTGCGTTGTTGACACAGCGTGTAGATCTACGAGGCGGCATCGCGCTACTAAAGAAATAAAATGAATACCATAAGTCTTTAATGATTGGGAGTCGTGTATTAATTAGCTATTTTCACCAATTCATGAATTTGATTGACCTACCCAAAGTTTTGAACATGATTCATAATAACAGTTTGCAGCATAATAGATAATCTTATGAATCTGAGTGGTATTCAAAGAATTAACACACAAAGGACTTTCTTCATATATATTAAACATATGTTGAGTTACATTTTGAAGTTAGGAAAAATTTGACCCTTCTAAGGGTCTCCGATACAGAAGTTAAAGAAAAATAAGACTTTTAGCCGAGTTCCTATTCTATAACAAAATTTTGGGATTTGGGCAAGTACTACTTGCGACGTAGGTTGCGCTTGGAGCTCGACTCCGTGTCTGATTGCTTTGCCTCCATAAGGCGCCTATCAAAGGCGGCTTGCTGTTCCCTTATTTACCTTATCTCGGAGAGAGCTGCTATTAGTTTTTCTTGGAGTGCATCGGTGTGGATTTGGGCATTATCCTTCAACATGTCCAGACAACGGATGTCGGAAGTGTGAACTTGTACTTCCACGTTGACTTCACGAATCCGGTTTGCTTGAACCCCAGATTGATAGGATTGGTTGGCTAGTTTGCCTACTATGATCGGGAGTGCTCGGTCGGCTGAACCTCCGCCCCTGACGTCGTAGAAGTCCCAACACATGCCATAGGGAGGGAATCCTTGTTGTCGACTCCAATGGTGAATGTGACTTCCCCAAATGGGAGTTGGTTCCTAAAAATTTCCAATAAATGCGGGAGGTTGAGCAACTGGTGCGTTGATTACATCTGGCTCTGAGTCTGTCCCAGAGTCTCCCCCTTCCTCTAACTCTATAGGTTCTTCATCTTCTCCAGGGTCCTCCTCTACCCATCCTCTATTGCCTTGATTCGGGTAGTAGGGATCCCCGGGTGGATAGAATCAAGCCATTTCGACTGTACGAGAAAAGAGATATGAGAATTGTCTAAAATTTAATACATGTAAATCTAAACATGTAGCTTAAACTATTGTAATTACCAAATACTCCTATAGTATTTAAATTTGTATGTTTGATACTAGTGTTATTTTGGTAAGTTTTGACTTGTTGCTCACTATGACTATTCCTCAACATACATTAGTCCGATCTTGGATAAATATAGTTGATCAGGTTGGATTGTATTCACCGATGAAGTACAAAAGAAAATAGTGGCGAGTTGTAACATGATATGGAGGTGGGGTAGGGTGGCATAAGGCGATAAAGGGGAGGGAAACATGGCTAATTTGGGTGTGATAACTTACTAGTGGTGCATAATTGTCACCAATCTAACGTGGGGTGGAGATGGTTTCTAGCCGAAGACTAATCACATGATGGTGGTGGTATCTTGAAGGAAAGGAAATGAGAGAAAGATGATGGGGGGAAAGGGTACACAATGAATGTAATGAAAAGAAGGGTGGGTTTTATTTGTTGTAATGGTTTGCTTATAATGAATGTAATAAAAAGAGTTATTTACTGTAATGTATTTCAAGGATGAAATCTAATTCAAGTTTGGAAGAATTGTAACATCTATATTCTAGGTATAAGTCTTTTTTATGATTAAACAATTGAATTTTTCCTCTCTCCACGGTGCGGTAAGGTTGCACTACGACATATGACACGTCTTTAATGGCGGCACGATCAGGTTCTCACCACGACATGGTGGCGACTGAGGCTCAAAACCTAGGCCGCGGGCCTCATGCCCTATTTAAAGGCTCTAACTTCTATGGTTTTTGAGATAATTTTGTGTGTTTTTGGTGTATTCTTGAAGAAGAATAAGATGGTCTCTAGTGCAAGAAGAAGTTGTTCCATCCAAGCTCTTTCATTCTCCTCATCTTTTGGATGTTTGTGAGGTATAAAGTCCTCACCTTTTTAAATTTTATCTTGGAGAACTCACTAAGCTTTGTGTTTACGATTTAAGTTTTTAATGTTTTAGTTCCTTCTAGTAGGAAAGGGAAGAGCCAAGTCTGATTGCATCGTATGCACTAGAGATTTTGCACTATCTATTTTTATGATTTACTCTGATAATTACTGGAATTCGTTACTGATGTTTTGAATATTGTTGGTTTGGAATCATATCGAGTGGTCATACTTTATTTTAAAAATGCAAATTTTACTTTATATTTTGGGACGTTACAAGTTGGTATCAAAGCCTTGGTTTGAGGGATTCGAGCTAGCAAGGGGTATGTTTGAACTCAAACAGAGGACTGAGAAAAACCTTTTTAGAAGAAAATGTTTTCTAATAGAAAAGGGTGTGATGTGTGCAATCAACCGAAGCTCAAGTAAGTAGTTCCTAGAATACCCATACATGAGTGATATGACTATGAAATGATGTAATTTGTATGATAAAATAGGCTAAGAATATGCTCAGGGTTGCATGCTAGAATGCCTGTTTAGTAGAGATGAATGTTTATTCCTTTTGTATGACTACCTTGTACTTGTTAGGGTTTATGTTAGTATTGATAAATTGTTTGATGAATTCTTTAGGACGGTACATGGCTAGGACTAAATAACCTTAGAATCTTTGATTTAGCCTTATTGCATGTTTTTATTCGATGGAGGCCTTATCGTAGATACATATATTTGAATGATTGTCTTATCTTGATTATTTACGATCTGCATTCATGATACGATTCCGTTTGAAGATGGGTTGAGCACAGGAAAGGATGAAGAGACAAAGGAAAGGAGGGTGGAAGCTGATCAACCATTCACTACTAAACCTAAAGCACGAACCATCGCGAAATATGAAGTAATTAAATTTAAAGAGAAGGAGGTGCAAGAGAAGGTGAAAAAGAATGGGGTAAAGAAGAAAAAGAGGAAAAGGGAAGCCCAAGCAGCTGAGGATGATGCTGTGAAAAAGAAAAGAGATGCATTGAAAAGGGCTTACAAGAAGAAGATTCACGCTTACAAGACCAAGTACAAACCACAAAAAGTTAGGCGTGCGTTCCCGATGCTCGAAGATGACGAAACGTAGATGGGAAGGAGTCTAGCTAATGACTCCTTAAAAAGAAGCGCTTGACGGGAGGCAACCTGTTTTTAGAGTTTGCTTTCTTTTACTTTTTTAGATTTTTGGTTTTGTTCGCTTATTTTTTTTTTTCTGAATCATCGAACATGTCTACTTGAAAATATGCATGGACTAAGTGTGGGGTGAAATGAAGATTCTTTTCTAAAAAAATGATAAAATTTTTAAAAATTTTTAATGGTTTGCAAGACACTCGCCGAGTCTGACCATGACTCGACGAGTCCATTTAGAATTCAGAAGGAAGTATCATCGCGACCAGACTCGCCGAGTCTGACCCTGACTCGACGAGTCAGTCTTATTCACAGAGAAAAAATATTAACTTTTACAATCGGTAATTAGGGTTTTCACCCTAAAGTTTTCAGTTTTCTTTCACACACACTCGTCGTGCCTCCTTTTCTCTCCAATTTCTCAAGCATTCATCTTTTTCCTTCAATTATTCTTCGAATCTTTCAAGTACCATCTAAAAAGGTAATGAATTTCTTCTTGTTTTCTGTTAAGAACATGATTATAAGGCTATCTATGATAGAAATTGCATGAAAAAACCCGTTTTTGAAAAGTAGTAAATTTCTAGGGTTTTGATTTTTCATGAATTATGTTGTTTTGAATGCTTATTCTACCCTTAATACCTTAATAATATGTGCCTAGACAAAACCCTTGACGTAATTTCCAGGTTCCATGGTTCAATTTCCATTGACCCGCCGACTGACTCGTGCAGTTCTTGCGACTCGCCGAGTCGGCCATGGACTCGACGAGTCGAGTCGGGGACCATCTGCTTGATACGTTTTAATCTGTGTTTTCTGGGTTTTGCATTTTTGTTTTGCAGAAATCATGTTCAGAAGGGGGCAAAGTTCCAGTGGCCACCAAGGGGACTTTCCTTGGTTGAATTTCCCACAAATCGAGTCCGCTTCAACATTGCGGAAGTGGAAGAAGAAGTTGGCTGACATAAAGAAGAAAGAGATCTACGTGCCCAACCGGATAGATTGGGATTGGTTGCAAAGTGTACGCTATGAGGAGGAGTTAGCTCCTTATCTTTTAAACGAGTTTCACCATGAAGGCGAAACAATGATTTGCAACGGGTGGAGTCGGGTCTTCCGTATTCAAGAGCCGATTTATTTGGGGCTTTGTTTGGAGTTCTTCTCCATGGTATCTTTCACTGGGGGAGTGGATGTTTATCACCCGTCAAGCTTTAGTTTCTGCCTTGGGGGAGAATTTCATCAATGCTCTGTGGTGGATCTTGCCTGTCGATTAAGGGTTTATGATCAGCCCTTGGTCTCAACACCCATCTTTCGGGCCTTTTTGGCACAAACCCATATGGTGTTTCCCGAAGGAGTTACATGCGCGGGCTGGTGGAATACAATTCGTAACAAGGTCTATATTCCGAAGTCGGCACAAGAAGGGAGCATTCGATCCCCAACACACCGCCTCATTCATCGTCTCATTTCATCCACCATCAACCAAAGGAAGGATGATGACAAGGTTTCTAACCTTGATGTCTTCTATTTATGGAGCATTATCACACCCGGCGTTTTTTGCAATATTCCTTGGTGTCTAGCTTCATATCTCTCAGAGGGTGCGGTCAAGGATCGCAAAACTTCTCGAATCAATGGTGGGATATTTGTCACCTGGTTAGCCAACTCATTCGGGTTGATGAACCGCGGTGCATGGAACTTCATGACGATGATCCCTATACCTCCATTCAATCCAATTCTTTTCCAGAGAGCGGGGATTATTGAAGACTATGGTGGTGGCCATTATGCCATTCCGAATGATGATCCGGTGGTTGGTTCCGAAGCACCGGGAAGAAGGGTTAGATCGAGGAGAGAGCGGGATGTTGAGGAAGAGTCGCCGGTGATTCCGGTTGACAACGATGAAGTACCAATGGATTGGTACAATGTGGAGATGAGGCGGCTACAAGATCAAATGGCGCGGAGCTTGAATTTTAGTAACCAATCATATATCCGACTTTTCGACCACTTTAACATTCCGCACATCGATGGTGGCAACTTTCCATATATTCCATCATGGGAAGAGGTGATAAGTGCAAGAAGAACTGGTGTGGTAGGAAGTGGAGCAAGGTTAGATGATCATGATGATGATGAGGATTAGTTTCATTGCGATTTTTTAAAAAACAATCTTTTTATTTTTGTGTCTGTTTTTATTTGGTTTGTTTAATGTTTTTAAAACTTGCTTTTGATGTTTATTTGATGTTTGATGCTTTGACAATTTTTCAGAATTGAATTAGGAGTGCTAGCTTCAAAAGGGTTTAGAATCATAGAATCAAAGTGAGAAAGAGAGTCAAGAAAGAGGAGCGTTAGAGTTAAAGTATTGACTCCGGTCCTTGGAGATGTTGGCAAGGGAGTCTAGAAGTGAATAGAAAGTATAGAGAGTTTATTGGAAGCTGGATCAGATGCAGAATGCTATTAGTTTCATTCAGTGACCAACTCGTCGAGTGCATTAAGCTGACTCGACGAGTCTCCCTTAATTCTCAAAAATCCGAAGATTTCCCAAAGTAACTCGACGAGTCTGGTATATACTCGACGAGTTGTTTGGTTTCATCTCGAAGGGGCTGCTAATTTGATGCTGATTAGAGTACCACTTGACTATCTATTCTTTCCATATTAATTTTTGAATATCTTATACTGTTTTCCGCGTATTTGGAGCTACCCACAAGAGAATTGACACCCAAGGCATGGAAGAGTTGTTCCCATGTCTAAAGTTAATTGAAGATGGAGCTAAAATGAAGATGATCAGCCTCGCCACTGCTATCCCAGGGGTGCTTGTTCCAATTCCCTCTTTACTTTAGTATTTGTCTTTATCATGCATAGCATGTAATGGGGACATTGCATGAATTAAGTGTGGGGTAGGGGGTTGGTAATATTAGTTGAATTAGAATCTTAGGGGGTTGGTCATATTAGTTGAATTAGAATACTCTTTTAGGTATAATTTTAAAATTTTGCATACCAAAAATGTTGCTTAGGACTTAATTTAGAAAATTTTGGTAAAAGTAATTAGGATTCCATGCTAGTATTATGTTGATGATTGCATGAAAACCCAAATGTTTAGTTGAGCCCATATACGTTCTAGTGCATTTGTGGCTTCCTTATTCTAGTGAAATCATGGGACAAAAACACGATCTCGCTTAGTTTGAAGGATGCAATATGTTTAGCAGCCTAAACCTGAAATGTATCCAGGAAGATTGTTATCGTTAACCAATAAAGGTTGAAGTTGAGCGCCCCTGCTTAAGCATGTAGGATTTGAGTGAAAAAAGAGAGGTACATGTAAAAAAAAGAGAGAGAGAATTACAAGAGAAGTTGTAAGAATTTTGGAGCAATCAAAGTGAAGATCAAAAGATCAAAATTCCAAAGATTCAAAAAGTTGAAGATACCAAAAATCAAACAATAAAGGTGGTGAATTCAAAGAGATCAAAGATCAAATTATTAAAGGAAGTGAAGAATTCCAAAAGAGCTCCATAGTGGTATCGAAAAGTTGTAATTTTAGATTATGTATGCTTGGGTTGCTCAATTAAAAACACCTTGAGGGTAAGAGGTTTTCTGAGGATGGATTCGGAGGGTTGCATAAAATGAGCATTGTTCAAAAGAAGTGGGCGAGTGTTTATGAGGATTGGGAGTATTTGGAGTATGGGAGGTCTTTAGGAAAAAATTTAGACACAAATGCATGCGTTGCGGTCTTGGCATAATGGCTGGGTTAGATTGGAGTTGTCATATGTGATTCTAATATGTTTAAAATTTAGTTTTGCTTGGGGGCAAGCAAAAGACAAGTGTGGGGTATTTTGATATGTGCATAATTGGTTCATATTAAGTATACATTATTATTCATTTATTAGCTAAATTATTGCATATTATGGACAAAAGGTACCTAAAAGTGTTTAAATTATGTTTTTCAGTCCAAAGATGAAGCTCGGAAGCGAAAGGAAGCGGGAGAAACAGTTAGAAGATCGAGGATGAAATAAAGAAGAAAAACACAAAAAATGGCACTGACTCGGCGAGTCAGATCGACTACTCGGCGAGTCCAATCGAAGAATAGAGAAGATAATGACTCGGGATCCCAGAGAGTTATCACAATACGGGGAATGTGAGAGGGACTCGACGAGTCACCACCTGACTCGACGAGTCGGTTCGTATATTTATAGATAACTCCACAGATCGATAGAGGGGAGTTCTGGAACGATTCAGGAGAGTTTAGCTGTGATTGAGAAGGCAGAAAAACCCTAGAAGACGACGAAAGAAGCTAGAATTCAATCCCGGAGAGTAATTGAGGCAAAATTTCATCATTCCACTTATTCTTTTGTTTTAACATTATGGTTAAGCAATTTGACTTTGTTTGATTGCTGTTATTTACTTCAATTATGAGCTAAAACCTTTAGACTTCTGTTTGGGGATACAAAGTTGACAGTATGGTTTGATTGATTGGTAGGATTAATTCTAAGTTGGTGAATTTTTGTTATTTTAGCTTGCTAAAGAACCTTGTGTGTGAATAATAATTAATTTTCTGTTAATAGGAAGATAATTGATTAGCATGAACATCTATTGATTATTAACCTCATATGCTATGTGATCACTATGCCATATGTCTAGGATTAATGAATATGAAACTAGAATTAATAAGAAAATTGAGTAAATCCATGTGCAAGCTTGTAAGATGAGCATCAAACAAGAAGTTAATTAAAAGAATAAGTTAGTTAAGTATTTCAAGTCTAACTTAACCCGAATAATTAATCTAGTGAATTTAATTAAATTAGACAATTGGCCACTGTTTAAGTTAGTTTATTTGCTAAGGATTAGGGTAGTGAATACGAATCTAATCACTTGAATCGGTAATCAACGAAAGAATTAATCCATTGCACCATTACCTTGAAATCAACCATAGAATCAACTAAGTTGAACTAAACAGAAGTTCCTTTCCAATTATTGAATCTAGTTAAGTCTTTATTTTCTAGTTCTTAAATTAGTAATAGTTAGTAAGTTTCTAGTCTTGTAAAACTAGATAAAACCCCTATTTATTAATTAACTTAGATAAAATTAGTTTTTTTAATTTTAATTTACCGTTCCTTGTGATCGATACCCTGCTTATTTAGTTATACCACAATTGATAGGTTCACTGCCTTTTGTGTGTTATTTGATAATTAAAAGTAGGTTTAAAACTAAGTGAGTTTGCACACATCAAGGATCCCACTGTTAGTATGAGATGGATTTCAGACATTGAGAGTGACTTTCTTATTAACTTCTATCTGGAAGGGGCAAAGGATATGTCACACCCTAAAACCAAGAACGGCGGAAACGTTTTGAGACGTCATGTAAAGTATCACAACAGTGTAAAGTAGTAAACAAGCAACAACATCATTCATTGCATTAATAGTATAATTTTTATACAAGTGTGTTCTTTCATAAAATAATACACCAAAATAAATAACTAAAATAAAAGACGAGTCTTGACTGCTCCGTCTTCTCAAAACCTGGTCATCGTACCTGTCTACTGGTGACCTGAGAATACAAGTTATTTTGAAAGCATAGGTCAGCATAAAGTGTAACGTCTGTGTTTCTGGGCTTGTCATTAATGTTGATATAATAGTCTAGGTTAACCTTTGCAACCTGTTTTGAAATAATATAAGTGTATTATTTGAGTATTATGTGTTTTGTGCTTAACTGCTTGATTATGTGATTTGATTAATTAAGAATAAAATGAGCGTCAAAATTTAAGTGTAAAATAAACTTGATATCTTTGGATAATGTTGTAGTAGTTGAAACGAGGTTTCCGAATATATATAGAACGCCCAAATCTGACTTCGTATGAGGAAGTTATGATATTCTGAAGTTTTGACTTAGCGGTATGCAGCCCGAATACTCGATTTGAGATCGAACGGTTTTTAGCTGAAACAATCTAAACAAGAATCGAAGATCTCGTTGTTAGTAGCGAAACGATGAAAAGTGAGGCGAGAACGGACGTCAAACGAAGAAGTTATGAATTTATAACGAAGTTTTTCTGTCCCGGCCTACTAAAAATAAATAATAAAAATAAATTCAAAGTTAGCCGACGGAGTCTAAACGAAGCAAGTCCCGAGGACCCGACGATCCCGAGAAGTAAGATTCCCGAGCCGAAGCTCTGCCCACGAGGAGTCCGGTTTTTGTGAAGATCTTCCAGATCTGCCGAAGAATACTACTTCTACAAGCTGTAGTGCTGTCCGATCATCTTCTGATCAAGTGAGTGTGTAGTTACTTTCTTCTAACGCATAACTATGAAGTATTTTATACGAAATACGTGTTATGTGTATAATTTTGTTGTTATATATGTGAATATATATTCATTCTCTTCTATCTCATAGATCTGATTTATTTTCTATGAAATACGTGTTATGTGGGTGTGCCTCATCTGTTATGTGGAATATGTTTTGAATGAAAATGCTATACAGGTTTTAAACTATGTATGAAAATATATATTTTTATCTACTAATATGTTGGGTAGAACGTGGGTAGATAATTGGTGTGTAATAAACAAATGAGAGGCCTCAATGTTGTTGTTGTTGATCTAGTTATTCGGCGGAGTATGGATAACGACCACGGAATCTTTCTAGACAGTCCAGTGGAACGCTAGCAGGTTCATAACCTGTAGGTGTTGTGAACGATGTGTTCACCTGTGTACTCTATCCCCCTCGGGTTGCCTTTAGGATATCTATTGTTGAGGAAACCCCTTAGCAGCAATGTCCGTCCCGATGAAAATCCTAGTTTAGGTCCCTTGAGATAGATGTTGTTTTAGGGACGTAAAGTGAGGATAATGGGAATGGGTAATCGGGATATTGTTGGTTGGTGAAATTAAATATAATTTATTTATTGTGGGTTGAAAACCCTATATGCTCACCAGGCTCCCAAGCCTGACCCACTCAGTTTTATTTGTATTACAGGAAGTGGCGCAAGGGCATAAGATGGATGAATCATCGAGTTGTTTTGTTTACAAGTCTGTATATGTATATATTTGTTGAATGACTTGTAATGTTATCGTTTATGCTTTATGGTCTGTATCGGAACATGACATCCTGAGTTTTGATTATATAATGAAAATGCATCTCTTGATGAAATGCTTTGATAAATATTATTTTATCATGTTTTGTTTTGGGAACAAATTCTGCAACTCTTTCAAATCAAAAGGATTTACTCTGAAATAATTTTAGAAGCATAAATGAAAATCGGCCTTTTCTGCCCGTGATTTTGGGGATGTCACAGTTGGTATCAGAGTATTAGTTTAAGCGAACTAGGAATTTGTAGAATTTCTAGACTTAAACTTAGAATGCTAAGTGGAATTTTGAGATCTGTTTCTATTGGATTTTAGACACGAGCACTAGTTTATTTTTAGGAAAGTTGCCTAAAATGCTTTTATGTGCTAAATGTTATATGTTTCCATATATGATATTATTTGTTCGGATCTACGGTTTGTTTCCAACCGGATCTGAAGGTTTATGTGTTTAGGATTCTAAGCGTATGTATACGATATTAGAACTAGCATGTAATCGTTTCGGAGTGATAAGGATGATTTGAAATCTATCGTGAATGAAGATCTAAATTTCACCTTATTCGTTGTGTAGATCAAAAATGGTGAGAACAAGAAGTGGCGTTGGAAACGCGGATGAAAACAGGAATCAACCGCCAGTGATTGAGCAAATACCTGTTGTAACAGCAGCACCAGAACCAATAACAATGGTTGGGGTGTAAGCCATGATTCGGGCAATGTTAGCCGAACAAAGGGATGAGTTGCGACAGATGTTGCATGATAATAGGGACGAACCTATCATACCTATTCAGGAACCCGAATTAATTCCCGAGCAATCGGAGGAAGGGAACAATAGTCGCATTATGAGTCAAGTTGGGACTCAAGGAGAACAATGGAACGATCCGGAAAGGAGAAACAACAAGGATGGGCGAATGTACAAGAACTTCTTGGGCGCCAAGCCGCCAAGTCTTTCTGGGAGCCCAAAGCCTGTTGAGATAATGGATTGGATCTCCGAAATGGAGATGGTATTTGAAAGTTGCGACTGTAGCAACAAACAGAAGACTGTCTTTGCAGTTAGACAACTGAAGACTGGAGTATTGAGTTGGTGGAAGTTGTTGGCAGATACTATGCCACGAGGGGAAGCCCTGAAAATGTCATGGGAGGAGTTCTTGGAACAACTAAGGGTGCAGTATTGTTCAGAGATATATATGATTGATCTGAACAATGAGTTCCAAAACTTGAAGAATGGGAGGATGAGCATAGATGACTATGCTACTGCATTCACTGAGAAAATGAAGTTATTTCCGTACCTAGTGCCAACGGAACTCTCCAAGATTGAGAGGTTTGCTAATGGACTGCCTGCCGACTTTGGTACGACAGTCAAGATGGCAACTACTCTGAAAATGGTTGTTCGCACAGTTAGGAATGTGGAGGCCCGGCAGAAGGAAAAGGGTCTGGAAAGGATAGAAGTTGGTGAAAAGAGGAAGTTCGAGGGAACTTCAGGGTCCAACAAGAAAAACAAGTTCTCGAAGTCTGGTTCAAGAGGAAGCGGAGGCGAAGCCAAGTGGTGCGACAAATGTAAGAAGAAGCATCATGGAAAATATGAGGTAGCGACCACATGCTACAAATGTGGAAAGCCAGGGCACTATGCCAATGAATGTACCCTCTCTAAGAAGGTTTTCTATGGTTGTGGTGAGGAGGCACACATGTTGAGGGACTGCCCGAAGAAGAAGGAGGCAGCTAGACCCAACACTCAACCAAAGCCAAAGGCGAGAGCATTCCAGATGACACTGGAAACTGCTAAAGATGAAGCTGATGTCGCTTCAGGTACCTTTCTCGTAAACACATTGGCTGACCAAATTTTATTTGATTCTGGAGCCAACTACTCCTTTATATCGCATGAATTTGTTATAAATCTAGCTTTTCCTGTTGATAGTCTAGATAGTGCTTTATTAGTCGAAGTTGCTAGTGGCAAGTTTGTACCTATTAGGCATCGTATGAAAAACATCTTAATTGATCTGAATGGGAATAAGTTCCACGAGGAATTATTGCCTATCGAACTTAACGGTTTCGACATCGTTTTGGGAATGGATTGGCTTAGCGCCAATGATGCCGAAATTTTATGCAAGAAGAAAATAGTGAAAGTGAACCCGCCTGGGAAGGAATCGTTTATGGTGTATGGAGATAAACGCAGAGTAAATTCTGGAATCATTTCTCCAATGAAAGCCAGAAAATGTTTGACCAAGGGGTGTACATCATACTTAGCATTCGTGATCGATGCTAAGAAGGAAAAGAAGATGATGCAGAATATTCTCGTTGTGTGTGATTATCCGGAAGTATTTCCCGAAGATCTTCCTGGATTACCGCCTGATCGACAAGTGGAATTTTGTATTGACTTGTTGCCCGGAACAACGCCAATTGCAAAAGCACCTTATCGATTAGCACCGACGGAGATGAAGGAGTTGATGATGCAACTTCAGGAGTTATTGGACAAAGGTTTCATTAGACCTAGTTCATCACCCTGGGGAGCTCCGGTGTTATTTGTGAAGAAGAAAGATGGAAGTATGAGAATGTCCATTGATTACCGAGAGCTGAATAAGGCAACAATAAAGAATAGATATCTGTTGCTGAGGATTGATGACCTGTTCGATCAACTACAAGGTTCAAGTTATTTTTCAAAGATCGACCTAAGGTCAGGATATCATCAGCTGAAAGTAAGAGAGCAGGATATAGAGAAGACTGCATTCAGAACCCGATATGGACACTACGAGTTTTTGGTTATGTCATTTGGACTAACCAACGCTCCAACAGCATTCATGGATTTGATGAACAGGGTTTGTAATCTGTTCCTGGATAAATTTGTGATAGGTTCATAGACGACATTCTGATTTATTCAAAGAGCCAAGAAGAGCATGGCAGACACTTGCGAGAAGTGTTAGAAGTCTTGAAGAAGGAGAAGATGTATGGTAAGTTCTCCAAATGTGATTTTTGGATTCGTGAAGTCCAATTCTTGGGTCACGTGGTCAACCAAGAAGGGATAATGGTTGATCCAGCGAAGATCGAAGCTGCGATGAAATGGGAACAACCGAAAAGTCCCAAGGAGATCCGATGCTTTTTGGGATTAGCCGGATATTACCGAAGGTTTATCCAAGGCTTTTCTTCGATCGCTACTCCGTTGACAACTTTGACCCGCAAAGGAGCTACTTATGCTTGGAATGATAAGCATAAAGAAGCATTCGAGAAGCTAAAGAAGAACCTATGCGAGGCACCGATACTTTCTCTACCCGATGGAGTTGAAGACTTTGTTGTTTATATCGATGCATCTGGGGTTGGATTGGGTTGTGTTTTGACCCAAAGAGAAAAGGTGATAGCATATGCGTCTCGACAGCTGAAAGAGCATGAAAAGAACTACCCGACTCATGATTTGGAGTTGGCAGCGGTAGTTTTCGCTCTGAAGATATGGAGGCATTACCTCTATGGCACAAAGTGCAAACTTTTCACTGATCATAAGAGTCTCCAATATCTCTTTGGTCATAAGGAATTGAATATGAGGCAACGACGCTGGCTAGAATTACTTAAAGACTATGACTGCGAGATACTTTACCACCCCGGTAAGGCTAATGTTGTTGCTGATGCTCTCAATCGGAAAGTCAATCTTGAAAGGAAAAGGCCAAGAGCATTGAGAATTGAAGTTGTCTCGACCATTGTGGAAAGTATAAAGAAAGATCAAGAGGAAGCTTCTGAAAAGAATGACCGAAAGGAGGAACGTTTGGTCAAAACGTTGGTGTTCGGTGTAAACAGTCATGGACTGAAGGTGTTCCAAGATCAGATTTGGATACCTAAGACAGGAGGAGTCAGAGATCTTCTGATGGAAGAAGCTCACAAAACCATGTACTCGATTCATCCTGGTAGCACTAAAATGTATAGGGACCTAAAACCCTACTACTGGTGGCCGACGATGAAGCTTGATGTTGCAAAGTATGTGGCTGAGTGTGTGACTTGTGCGAGAGTAAAGAAACAACATCAGAAACCGTACGGGAGTTTATAACCATTGCCTGTGCCTATGGGTAAGTGGGAAGACATTGCTATGGATTTTGTCACTAAACTGCCCAGAACAAAGAATGGTCACGACATGATTTGGGTGGTCGTTGATCGATTTACTAAGAGTGCGCATTTCATAGCAGCCAAAGAGAAATGGTCTATGGAGAAGCTTGCAAATTCTTACGTGAAGGAAATTGTGAGGCTTCACGGTGTTCCGTTAATGATTGTGTCGGATCGTGATAGCCGTTTCACCTCGAGGTTTTGGAAAAGTCTACAAGAGGAATTGGGTACCAAGTTGTGTTTAAGTACAGCTTACCATCCGCAGACTGATGGTCAGAGCGAACGAACGATACAAACGCTTGAAGATATGCTGAGAGCATGTACTCTAGAATTCCTAGGTAACTGGGATGAACATTTACCTTTGGTAGAATTTTCCTACAATAATAGTTTCCACTCGAGCATTAAGATGGCACCTTACCAAGCTTTGTATGGATAGAAGTGTCGTACGCCGTCTTGTTGGCTTGAGGCTGGGGAAAAGCAGTTTATGGGACCGGAGATGGTTCATCAAACTGCTGAAAAGTTGAAAATAATTAGGGAAAGAATGTTAGCAGCTCAGGATCGTCAAAAGAGTTATGCTGACAAAAAGCGAAGACCGATGACTTTTGAAGTTGGGGATTCGGTTTTGCTTAAAGTCTCGCCGTGGAAGGGACTTATAAGATTTGGTAAAAGGGGAAAATTAAGTCCAAGATTTATTGGACCGTTTAAAGTTCTTTAGAGGATTGGGAACCAAGCTTACAAGCTCGAACTACCAAAAGAACTGAATGGAATTCATATCACTTTTCATGTATGTTATTTGAGGAAGTTCACGGGAGAAGTTCCCGACATGAATCCACTTACGGAGTTGAGAATCGATGTGAACAAAAGGTTGACTGAAGAACCAAAGGCAATCGTTGACCAAAAGACTAAGAAGTTGCGACACAAGATGGTCGAGTTAGTGCTTGTCCAATGGAAACACACGAATGGGCCGAATCTCACCTGGGAGACGGTGAGTGACATAATGGGTCGCTATCCACATTTGTTTGTTGATGTGTGATTCCGGGGACGGAATCATTCTAAGGTGGAGAGAATTGTAACGCCTGTGTTTCTGGGCTTGTCATTAATGTTGATATAATAGTCTAGGTTAGCCTCTGTAACCCGTTTTGAAATAATAGAAGTGTATTATTTGAGTATTATGTGTTTTGTGCTTAATTGCTTGATTATGTGATTTGATTAATTAAGAATAAAATGAGCGTCAAAATTTAAGTGTAAAATAAACTTGATATCTTTGGATAATGTTGTAGTAGTTGAAACGAGGTTTCCGAATATATATTGAACGCCCAAATCTGACTTCGTATGAGGAAGTTATGATATTCTGAAGTTTTGACTTAGCGGTATGCAGCCCGAATACTCGATTTGAGATCGAGCGTTTTTTAGCCGAAACAATCTAAACGAGAATCGAATATCTCGTTGTTAGTAGCGAAACGATGAAAAGTTAGGCGAGAACGGATGTCAAACGAAGAAGTTATGAATTTATAACGAAGTTTTTCTGTCCCGGACTACTAAAAATAAATAATAAAAATAAATTCAAAATTAGCCGACGGAGTCTAAACGAAAGTTGTAGAGCGTAGTCTCACCTACGTGTGGATATAAAGAACGTCGAAAACGGAGTTTGTATGAAAAAGATATGAATTTCCGAAGTTTATTAAATATTTAATATTTAAATTTAATTCCAAAGCTTGGTATTATCCGAAGAGGAGTCATCGGACTCATCCGTAGTACGCCCAGCGTACAGCGAAGTGTGACGTCCCTCGCACTCGAGTTCTTCGGATACGTAAGCAATGACGAATTCGGACGCGTACGCCCCGCGTACTGTTGTACGCCCAACGTACTCCGAGGCTCCAGCCTCCTATAAATAGGATGCGAGGGCAGCCGGCTCATTTGCTCTTTTTCTCTCTTCTCTCTCCCGTTTTGCATCGTTTTGCATGCCAGAAGTACCCCGAAGCCCCGGTATCATTCCCGAGCCCCGAAGCAAGTCCCGAGGTCCCGAAGATCCCGAGAAGTAAGATTCCCGAGCCGAAGCTCTGCCCACGAGGAGTCCGGTTTTTGTGAAGATCTTCCAGATCTGCCGAAGAATACTACTTCTACAAGCTGTAGTGCTGTCCGATCATCTTTTGATCAAGTGAGTGTATAGTTACTTTCTTCTAACGCATAACTATGAAGTATTTTATACGAAATACGTGTTATGTGTATAATTTTGTTGTTATATGTGTGAATGTATATTCATTCTCTTCTATCTCATAGATCTGATTTATTTTCTATGAAATACGTGTTATGTGGGTGTGCCTCATCTGTTATGTGGAATATGTATTGAATGAAAATGCTATATAGGTTTTAATCTATGTATGAAAATATATATTTTTATCTACTGATATGTTGGGTAGAACATGGGTAGATAGTTGGTGTGTAATAAACAGATGAGAGGCCTCGATGTTGTTGTTGTTGATCTAGTTATTCAGCGGAGTATGGATAACGACCACGAACTCTTTCTAGACAGTCCAGTGGAACGCTAGCAGGTTCATAACCTGTAGGTGTTGTGAACGATGTGTTCACCTATGTACTCTATCCCCCTCATGGTTTCCTTTAGGATATCTATTGTTGAGGAAACCCCTTGGCAGTAATGTCCGTCCCGATGAAAATCCTAGATTAGGTCCCTTGAGATAGATGTTGTTTTAGGGATGTAAAATGAGGATAACGGGAATGGCTAATCGGGATATTGTTGGTTGGTGAAATTAAATATAATTTATTTATTGTGGGTTGAAAACCCTATATGCTCACCAGGCTCCCAAGCCTGACCCACTCAGTTTTATTTGTATTACAGGAAGTGGCGCAAGGGCATAAGATGGATGAATCATAAAGTTGTTTTGTTTACAAGTCTGTATATGTATATATTTGTTGAATGACTTGTAATGTTATCGTTTATGCTTTATGGTCTGTATCGGAACATGACATCCCGAGTTTTGATTATATAATGAAAATGCATCTCTTGATGAAATGCTTTGATTAATATTATTTTATCATGTTTTGTTTTGGGAACAAATTCTGCAACTCTTTCAAATCAAAAGGATTTACTCTGAAATTATTTTAAAAGCATAAATGAAAATCGGTCTTTTCTGGCCGTGATTTTGGGGATGTCACATAAAGCTGGTGAGTTCATAAGTATTTTAGTGTCATTGATTTGTAAAGTTTTGAAGAAAAGACTTGTAAATGTTCAATGAAAAGTTTGTATAAATATGAAAACCCTATAAAATCCTATATTTCCTATTAGTAAAAAATGTAGTCTTCTACTAAGACCCGATTGCTTTGAAGATATACTTCTTTGTAAAAATGACAGTTTTTCCCTTGTATAACTATTATTATCAAAATATAGTCTACCTCATCATTTATGTGAAGGTATCACAAAATAAAGGTAATAGGGGAAATTATATAAACACTGAAATCGTATCAAAATATATTTTAACTCGTCGTTTATGTGAACGTGTCACAAAATAAAGGTAATAAGGAACATTGTATAATCTTTGAAACCGTATCCATTTGTCTAGGATAAACACGACGCGGTAAATCTCCGAACAGTACAACCGAGAACATTCGAAGATGAACACATCCTGCTGTACCTAGCAGCCAGGTGTAGGATGGTCAATCCCATAGTATGTAGTGTATGTCTTCCCTGATCCTCATCATATTAAGTTATCTAGTATAGTATATAGTGAGTATGAATAGTATGTACTAGTGTATGTTCTCTCTGTCTCTCATTATAGTACGCTCAATTTGTATAATGTAGTGTATGTATTAGAGTAGTGTATGTACTAGTGTAGTGTATGTATTAGTGTAGTGTATGTATTGACTCGTGTATGAACTGACTCTTTGTGTGATTCCTTGTACTGGGAATAGTAAATAGTATCTCCTAAACTATACCTATTATAGTTACTAGTAATGTACGTATATGAATGAAAGTATGCCTTTGCTACCCAAAGGTACTGAACTGATTGATAGAACTTTTATGTCTATATATGTATACATAATATATAACTAATATTTAGACGACATTCGGACAAATAACCGATACCCTAAGGCCACATCCAAACAAGGAAAATGAATTAAAGCGAGTTAGCAGTCCTAAGTCCTTTAAACATTACTTATATAACTATACATATATAGGCATGCATTTGACAATATAAAAGTTTAAAAGAAGTTTTGTAAAACATTTGAAGATTTTAATAATAAAAATCGATGACTTGATGTCAATTTATAAAATGATTTAAAAGCAGTTTGTTTGATATAAACAGTTTAGAGTGTAAGAAATCCTTTGTTTGAAACATAGTTATAATAGAATTTGAAAGGAAAGATTTAGCATATAAGACAGTTTGATAAAGATTTTAACATGTAAAAACATTTGAGAAAATCATTTTGAAGTAGTATGCTTGGTAAAACAGCTAAAAGTGTAGTAAATCCATTTGTGTACTAGTTATTAATCACATGTGATTGATATAATAAATTGTATGATTCAACTTGTATCCCCCCCCCCCATAAAAGCATTTAAAAACATTTAAAAGGTTAATTAAGGGGGTATGAACTCACCTGTAGTGAGTGGATTGGATGGAAGTGTTGGACAAGGTGTTAGGTGTCAAGTGAAGACTTGACACACACATTGATCCTATTAACATATAAAGACATATATAAATACATTTAATGTATCTAACCACTAAAATTGATAGGTACATGCCTTAGGGACATAAAAACACTTAGAATTAAGTGTTACCAATACATATGGTTGCACAATAGGGTTGTATGGTCCTATATTGGAGTGTAAGGCCACAAAACCAAAGGTTTAGTGGGTGTGCGGCCAGAGTGTGTGTGCGGCCACACACTCCCTATGGCGTTTTCATGAATAGTCAGAATCGAAGTTTGTTGCTATTTTGGACCCTTAAAAGTGTGTGTGCGGTTACACTTGGTGTGTGCGGCCGTAAACACTTGAAAATCATGTGAAAATGGCGTTTTCATGCATTACTTCAAGGATCCTTAGCTTATATCAAGCTATTTCAAGTGTATACCTGATTTAGGGGATTAAAAGTGTAGTTATAGTCCAAAAAGGTAGTGTGTGTTCTTGGTGTTCTTGAAGATTTAACACCAAATCGATGTTTTAATGGATCAAAGTAGAGGGGAAGGCTAGTTATGGTCGTGTATTAGCTAATCCAAGGATGAATCACTTACTTGTTTGAAGATTGGAGAGAAAATTTGGATGATACTTGAGAGGATTTCGAGTTCCAGCTTTGAAGGAGTGGTAAAAGTGTTCAAAAATGAATAAGGGTCATATTTATAGGTGGGAGTGTGTGGCTGGAGTGGGTGTGTGGCCGCACACACCTGTGTGTGGCCGTACACTCAAGTGTGTGGCCGCACACTCCATGTGTTGGAGTGTTTGGCCCGATTTTGCTTGATATGCATCGTGTTATCTCATTTCTAGGCTCCTACCTTAAGTGTACTTCGTTTAGAACACTTAGATGGACCCTAATAGTGCTAACAGGTAGCAAAACGAGTCTAAATTTGATAGATTTTGAACAAGTGTACAGGATAGAAAATTTCGGGTTGTCACATCATCCCCCCGTTAGAGGGAATTTCGTCACGAAGTTAGAGTTTAAGCAAGGAAGTAGTTACGAATAATTAATTAAAGAGATGAGGATACTTCAGTTTCGATTGATCCTCATGCTTCTAAGTGAATTCAGGTCCTCGCTTGGCGTTCCAGCGAACATTCACTAATGGGATGCGGCTTTGCTTCGTTTGCTTGACTTCTCGGTCCATGGTTACTACGGTTCTTCCACGAAGTTGAGGCTCTCATTGATCTCGATCTCGTCGAGTGGGATTACAAGAGTCCTGACGGAAAGGCAATTTTTCAAGTTCAAGGGGTGGGAAGTCGAATGTACGTTGTTAAGTTCGCGGGTAGGTTGAGTTTGTAAGCTACAGGGCCGTTGTAGCAAGAATTTCAAAAGGCCCTATTTATCTTGGATTTTTCCTTCTACGCTTTCCGAAGCATATTCAGCCCTTCCAGGGTGGGACTTTCAAAGGAACGTGGTCCCCTCCTGGAATTCCAAAGGTTTTCTTCTCTTGTCAGCGTAGCTTAGAAATTTGTGAATTTTTGTAGGCGTCCTCGGTGCTGACCAGTTCTCAACGGTTTTGATTTTGGAAGGGTCCTCATGAATTCCCACTTCACTAAAGTGTGCCTTAGGAACTCGACTCTTCGAATCCGAAACTCGCATTTAGAGAACTTCACGTAAAGATTATTTGATCGTAATGTTTCCCAGATCTGGCGTAGATGCTTACTATGCTCTCCCTTACTACGAGAATAGATAAGTATGTCATCTATGAAGACAATGATGAACTGATCCAAGTAAGGATGGCATACCCTATTCATTAAGTCCATGAATACTGCGGGCGCATTGGTCTTATCCCTAAGGTATCACTATGGACTCGTAGCGTTCGTATCGTGTTTAAAAGGCCGTCCTCGAGACATCCTCCTCTAACACTTGTAACTGGTGATACTCGGATCTCAGATCCATCTTCGAAAGGTAATTTGTTCCTTGAGGTTGGTCAAACAATCCATCTATGCGAGGGAGAGGGTAATGATTTCTAATGGAAATCTTGTCGAGGTCTCCATAGTCGATGCGCATACTAAACAATCCGTCTTTCTTCTTGATGAACCAGACTGGAGTTCCCCAAGGTGAGGAGCTTGGTCTTACAAAGCCATGGTTGAGCATTTCGTTAAGTTGACCGGACAGTTCTTGCATCTCTGTAGGTGCTAGACTGTAGGGCGATTTGGTTCAGGGGCAGCCCCTACAACTAATTTGATTCTGAAGTTGATCTTGACGTTATGGAGGTAATCCTGGGAGTTCTTCTGGAAAGATATCGGGAAGATCCAAAAGAAAGTATGGTTACTCATGAAGTAAGGAGTAGGATAGGTGCTTCCATTCTATTTGTATCTCTTGTCCTCACTCGGAGAGAAGGCATTTGATTGGACTCTAATTTTATTTGCATAGCAGCACGATCACTCATAGTCTTGAGCAGTCTCCGTCCTGAAGTTCATATCAGAAGTCATACATGGTTCATCAATCACAATCACGCGTATACGAGTCGTATATAATTAAGATTGAAAACGTAGTAAAATAAATGATTCTCCTTTAAGCTCACATCCAAACAAGGAAAAGAAGTTAAAGCGGGATCATCAATTCTAAACCTGTAGAACCTTGATTATATACCACCCTTGCGTATATACTCCTTAGCGATAGATCAACCGTATGGGTCTTCGGATTAAACTTGACGTACTATACGAGTGGTATTCCGGGTAGGTTTGCTGAGGTTTCTTCGGGAAGGATACGAAACATAAGTTACTCTTGTGAATGAGTACCTCAGAGTTCTGGAATGACGGCTTAACTAGAAGGGCGATTACGGAGAAAGAGATTTACACATGAAATTGGCATTGTGGGGATCGAATTAACTTGAGTTATATGATAATATCGGACTCACTTTGGAAATAAAGGCATTAGACTTGATCATAAAGGCGTTACAGACAAAACACAACAGTGCAACTTTTAACAGAGTTTCAATACTTTAGATTAACTACAAGACTACTGCTGCGAACAAGGTATACTACAAAAAGCAAGTATACGTAGCACGAGAGTCCCTTGACTGACAGAATCTCTCAAAAGATAAGACTCGAGTGGCACTAGTTTTTAACAGTTTATAAGTCTACTATAACAAAACGCCCTAGTATTTCAATGTGGGTCCGAAGTAGTCTCTCCTGCGGCAGTGGTCCTTAGTATCTTCCCGTCTGCGCCAAAGTTCTTTGTTATTGGACAATCCTTCTTGAGGTGTCCCATCTCACCACATAGGTGACATATCTGGATAGCACCAGCATCGGTGGTGGAAGTGATGTGTCGGGTCGGAGTTATGTGGACACGGGTGCTTTCGTTGTTCCTCCTTTTCGAACAATTCCTTTTAAAGTGTCCGATTTCACTGCAACCATAGCAAGCTTGGTTGACTCCGACGCTGGGGACTTGAGTGATGGGTCATGTCGGTGCGCTACAGCTACGAGCATGGTGCCCTACTTTGTGGCAATTGTAGCATTGCGTTTCATGGCAAGCCCGGGAGTTTTCCTTCATATTGTTTGATCGGTACATAAGTGGCAGGGGTTGCCACTTGTTGCTGTTGCATGGCAAGTCTTTGGGATCGCTTGCACTCCTTTTGTGCTCGACGCCTTCGTTTCCTACCCTCGGTTTTACGGCTTTGCAAGCCTGTGACTGTTATCGTTTGTTGACTTCCCGGGTCAATACAACAATCGGAATTGTCAACTCCCTTGCCAGCCTTGTTTGTGTTGCCAGAGTTGAGGTTTGCAAGGACAGCTGCCACGGCAGCTGTTACCGCAGCTTGGAATGTAACGGCTTCGATATGTAGGATAGGGGTTTCGTTGCTCAGCTGACTATTTCTGGATGATGACATGATTATGTTATACAAAAGAAAAGGAGTTCATGAGTGATTATGGTTGAACCTAGATGTATTCTGATCATTCATGTAAAGAGTAGAAGCAAGTTCTCGAGGGTTTGACCTACATCCCTATGATGCAGTCTAGTAAAGAGTAGAAGTAAGTTCATAGAATGGTCACAAGACGTTTGTCGTCCAAACTATGGTATCATTGGTTGGTGGATAACATGATCCAACTTTTGAAAGAGAATTGGAAATGATCCCGGAGCTAAATTACAATAGTCCAATAACTTGACTAGAGTGAGCTTCAGATAGAATTCTAACGATGGTATGATGAAAGTATTTGAACAAAGATTGACACAGAAATTAGCCGACTGACAACATCATTGATATTAATGATGTAATTGTTGGATAAGGTGTCTAAGTCCATAACTATTTCGGGCTTGTACTTGACCCGACCCGGCATGGTCCATTTGGGTTGCATGGCACCATGCAATTGGATAGACTAAATGAGAGAAATAACACTTGGAGATTATTAATATATTATAAGTTCTAATATATTAATAATATTATTTAATTAGTTGATCAAAGAATTAATTTGGAATTAATTAAGTGATCAAAGGATAACTAATTAAATATATGGGTTGGTTATGTAAATCATCCATATCTTGTATAGTGGGCTAAAAGGCTCCATGGATTATCAAGTTGGGTTCTACCCATAGGATGCTCCATGGGAGTTACAAACCCATGGGTCATGGAAATGAAGAGTCATGACACATCAGGGTTTACATGGTGTAACCCTAGATGTGCCAACACTATATAAGAGTCCCATTCTCCACAAAATTGGCTACATAAGTTGAACACTAAGAAACTAGAGGGCTTGGCTGATTTTGAGAAGTGTGTGTGTTATCTCAAGAGTCTTTCCAAGAGCATTTGGTGTTGTGTGAAGCATTTGAGGCATCACACTTGGGGTGCTAGGCTCACAAGGTTTCAAGGAACACAAGCAACAACAAGGTAAGTTATTATATCTATGATTCAAGTTAAAGTTGTTCCCCATGTATGCTAGATAGGAATATAACCTTGGAATTCAACTTTGCATGATAATTAGACAAACATAGATCCAAGGTTATTAGGGTTGCATGTACACTTAAGAAGTGTTAGAATGCTCAAAACCCATCAGTAATAAGTTGGGAAAATTGACCTTGTAGTAGGTCTTATATCATATCCGGAGTAGACAAGTTTTGACAGCATAATGGCCTAACTAAAAGTACTTGCGGTACTGGGGTAGTTACATAGAAAAGTGCTACATAGGGCATAGACAGAAAAACGACTCCTTAAAACAAGGAAGGAAAGTAAAGCATCTCCTACTGGTGACGGTCATCCCTCTGGTGAACCCTTAGTTCAGCCAGTTGACGTTCCATATCAAGTAGGTATCTGTCGTACACCCTCTGGCGTACTCGGAGCTCTATGACTTCGGCTCGAGTTTTAGCTAGTGCTTGCAACAGAGCCTCATGGTCTCTCCTAGACCTTTCACAAGAATCTTCAAGACGAATGGTGCGGATGGTATGCATTCCTGCATTGGTATCAACCTCCGTGATACTTTGGAGAGCTGTTCTACCCTGGATTTCGTTTCGGGCAACTCTACTGATCAGGATTGGCAGAACACTGTTTGCTGAGCCTCCTTCGCTTAGGTTATAGAATCTTCGGTCTCCATTAAATGGCATAGGTTGATCTTGCTATTCGCTCCATGTCTCCAAGCATTCTACCCAAGGAGGCGTCGGGCCACTACTAGAAAATAGACCTTTAATGACGCGCTTTTTACGACACACACTGATTAATGATACGCAAAAGGAAATGCGCTTAAAATAGTGTTATCTCTCCAAAAAAAATTAGGATTCACGTCACGCGTTACTGCGTGCCCTTAATTTAGTGCCACAAGAAAAAAATTAAAAACACAGAGTGCGCTTTATCTTAAACGCGCGTCGTCTGTACCTGTCACTTTATAATTTTAATGAAACGCGCTTTTAGTAGACAAGGGGGAAACCAAATCCCCAAAATTTTGAAAACCCGCCTTGTGTTTTCTATCATCTATCTATCTTTCATCCTTGCAATCCACTCTCCTCTCTCTGATACTCTCTCCTCTAGATCTCCCTTCATACTCTCTCCTCTAGATCTTCCTTCATTCTCTACCTCCCGTCTCTCTGTAAACCCTAAGCCATCGCCACCTCCCTTCTCTCTAGCACGTGTTAGGCCAGGGTTTTAGTAGATAGTGGGGAAAATGAAATCCCCAAAAATTTGAAAACCCGCCTTCTTTTTATCGTTCATTTTTGTTTCCCTCTTGCCCTAGTTACGATGCTTCCTTCCTTCCCCCTCCTGAAGTTCAAGCTCTAGAAATCATGGTTTTCGATTTGGAATCGGTAGGGAAGCATGATAAAATGGGGATGAATCATATACCTTTGAAAGATCTAACCCCCGAAGAACCAAAAACCCTGACTCACAATCTACTCAAGAACATGGATCTCAATGATTCACATATGATAAATCACGAGGTCAAATCGTGGTTGAATTCATGTACAAACCCTTCGGAGAAGACCAGATGCTGACTGGCGTTGAAGAAGTTAGTGCGATGCAGAAAGCTCCGGAGGGTGGCGACTTGCTTGTTGTTATAATCCATGAAGGCGGACATATCGAAGGAAAACATCATACACATCATTCGGTTTGTGTGCTTTTCCATGGCGAAGAAAAAAGAACTAAGGTTTGTTTCCCCAATTCAAAATTAACGCTAATTGCTTCTTAAATTGCATGTTATTTTACAGCTTTTTTGGGTGATTTACATCCGACGAATTTTGTAAACCCTAAACTTCGATTGTATGATTTAGGGTTTTAATTCTTCTGTTTTTCAGGAATCTTTAGGTTATGTTCGAAATTGTCACTGGAGGAAGTAAGGGCAGTGGCAGATTATGGAGGGCCTTCAACGGTGCTTTGTTTATTACACTGTACGTGTCAGTTCTAGAGTTCTTTTAAAAAATTAGGTCATTTGTACCCTTGTAAGCAAGCATTTAGATTATTTACATGCTTTCACTATGAAATTTTTAAATATAATTTATGTTTGATGTTCCTATAGGAGGTTTGAGGGGAATTCTTTTGATGGTTCAATACCACCTTCATTTTCTAATCTCAACCTTTTATAGGAGTTGTAAGCCTTTATTTTATTTATAATTGATTATTACACCTGGGTGTGCCAATTATGTACTTACGTCTTGCCAATCGCTTTCTCTCGATCTGATTATTTGGATTAATTAGGATTCTCTTTTTGTCTAAATTCGGCATAGGACCGGCGATTGGCTTTGTTTTACTGATTTTGTTTGTGGTAAATCAGCTTTACGTGTCACAACTGGAAATTTTGTGTCATGTAATCTATACATTCAAGCTAATGTAAATCAAAAACTTCAATCAAATACATCATACAAGTACTACAAATAGTCATCAAACAGTTGGGAACACTAGAAGTTCTCATTTAGGTCCATTTTGGACTAGAACTTCCTTATTGGACCTAATGGATCAATAAGCTTCCAATTTGACTATCAAGGGCTTAGAACCCTAATTGGATCCAAATTGGACCCACATTTATTTAATTCAACATTTTAGGTCATGTTGGACCTAGAATGAAATGAACTAAAAGCCTTGATACATGAATAACCTAAACTAGTCCAATAAAAATATGAAAATCCTACCACATTCTTTTAGGTATAAAACACACCCTAACTAACACTAATATTGGGCTTGGGAGCAAAAAGCCCAAATTTCCTTTTCCTTCCATGTTTTCGGCCCACATCAAGCCCAAGAGGAGGGTTTGACTTTCCCATGCCACCTCATTTTTATCCATTGGACATCCATGCAATATTTCTCATCCTTCCATGCACATCACCTCAAATATCACTTTTTCTTCTCTTCTCTCTCTCACTCTCGGCCACTAGCACACACACACACCCACAAAAATCTCTCAAATTCTCTCTAGATCACTCAAGAACTCTCCTTCCTCCCCTCTCCAAAAATCTCGAAAATTAGGGGCTTTCAAGAGGATCTTGCAAGTTAATCATCATCTAAGGTAAGATTATACTTGGATCTATGGTTTAGATTCTTTTTGTTATCAAAATCCTTTCCTAATCTATGCAAAAATCGTGATCTTGCACCCTAGAACCATCTCAAACTCGAGATCTACCAAGGAAAGGTGCTAAGGCCAAAAATCATCAAGTTTTCCTCCATCTTTTCTTCCAAAAACCGAAACCACACCCAAGGTGAGCTTCATACCCCCAATTTTCTGTTTTTATGAGTTTTGTGGGGGGGGGGAATACAAGTGAAAGTGTAGATCTATATGTGTTTTGTATGCCTTGTATGATTTCCATGCTTATATGTATGCATTTGTGTGTTATAATGTTGGATCTAGCCATAAAACCCCTCAAAACCGAGATATATCTTGTGTTAAATGATTTTAGCTTCAAATATATTTCTAACTACAAAGTGTTTCAAGAAAAATGGTTAAGTGGTTTAATAACAATTTTCTTTGGGTTAAAAACACAAATTTTGGACCTAAAATGTGAAAAATACAAAATTAAGGGCCCAAATTGACATATCACGAATTCTGATGGATGAAGTGTGTCAAAACAGTTTCAATAAAACAATTTCTGGAAATTTACTCATTTAGAGGATTAAAAACATAAATTTCAAGCTTAATGGGCTAAAAATGACATTTTCGGCCCAATGAGGCCCATTATGCGAATTTTTCTGTTTTGGAGGGCCAAAACTGTGATTTTCTGTAAAACAGTGGACCATAAGTGATCCAAGTCCTTTTCAAAGGTTTAAAATGCTTTTTAAATTAAAAAGGGCCAAAGTTGCAAAAATTTTACAATTTGGGCCAAAATTGTCAAAGTTGCGAAAAAGAAGGGTTAAAACCGAGAAAACTGCATTTTCAGGGACTTAAACTGTTTTCTATGAAAAATATGCTGAAAAATATTAATTTCAATAATTTTTGGTGTTAAAATGTCAAGAAAATTAATTTAAGGACCAAACCGGGAAGTATTCAATAAAAGGGTTGAAAATGTAAATTTTACAAACAATGAGGGGCTGAAAACAGAAAATTTTCAAGGCTAATTCAATATACGCAATTTGATCAAATAATGACACCGCGACTATCGACGAAATACAATACACTACAATACCAAAATCGTTGTGAAACGAATTGGTTCGGTCTCGAACCAATAAAAATCTGAAACTACTAACACGACGACACTACGATTCATACAAATAACGTTTGGGAATTCAATATACATGCGAGTGTGTACAGACGTCTACGCACCATCTTTGGGCCCCAAAAGTGTAAAATCTTGTTTGTTGGGCCTAGCTAGCCCAATGACCTGATCTTAAGGCCCGAAGACATTTTTTTTCTACGGAATGTTGGGTTTCACCGACTTGGCACGACGTAGAGGGACTTTCAATGGCTTGTATACTACTGGTCCCCAAGGGTCCTTTGGTATTGCTAGTAAAGTCTACATTTCATGCGAGGCGGGTCTGGGACCCCTCGTACATTTTTATCCCCAACCGGTTAATGGAGTCATCGAGGCCTTCGTGTCCTCTTTCTCTTCGGATGTGGGACTACACCTAGTCAGGGCGATTGGATAACGTGATTAGTACGGACGACGCCTTCGGGATCGTTAGTATAGCTATAAACTGGGCGTTTGTGTAATGCGGGTTTGTAGTAATTAATCATGCTCAAAAACAATCCAACGTCGCCTGGGACTGACACTATACGCTATGCAATGGTTTCAATGTAACTTCATGTAATTCAAGGAATTAGGAGAACATCGGGTTTTCCTAGGGTTTTCAATACATACAGATTTGAAATGCATACAACTTCAATGAACAAATTTTTTTTTACAAGTATAGAAACAAACAAGCATACCTATGGATCTTCACAAACGTTTTCAAAAGCTTTTTCTTTTCAGAAAATATCGGATTTTCTGGTGGATTTTCAAACAATACAAACATTGGATTTCAAACACTACTTATGAACTCACCAACATTTCATATGTTGACGTTTTTCAAAATACTTGTATTCTCAGGGAACCAGTGAATCAAAGGAAATCATATTCAGTGACGACTTGCAGTTTATTTATGTACGAACCGAACAATTTAATTTTTGGGAATGTAATGTTTAAACAGTGTATGTCATGTAAACGCTACTGGTTGTACTATATTAATGAATGGTGACGAATGGTGTTATGTTTCATATATATTCAATGTTATGGTATTCAATTGAGTCACGACAGGCCCCGGACGTTTCCGTCGTCTGGTTCGGGGGTGTGACATTACGATGCATTTTCTAGTGGTGTATTTGAAGAAGGGGTCTTTGGTTTGCATCTAGTTTCTCATCAACTGATAAGAGTGATCTTGATATTTTACTTCTTTTGAGTTTTCAATGTAGTTGATCTAGATCTGAGTAACGGTTGAGGTGAAGTGTTGTTGCTTGCTAGGGCGGTTGACCATCTGTGTTGACTGTTTGATTTTGAACAAGAAAATGGAACCACCATAAGCTAAATAGAACTTGTCAGCCAATATCGAACTTGTGTTTCTAAAAGTTCAAATGAAGTTGATATTATATTATTGTGTCTGAATGCAAGAAGTAACATTAGTCCCCTTTCTATGTTCTTGCGATGCTTATGCCTATAATTTAGTTATCATTATTCTCTCTTTTTCTGTTTGTCTAATTGCAAGTTTTGCTAACTTAGATGTTTCATTTTAAACATGGTTTGGGCTGTATGCTACCAAATCTCATTAGCTAAAGTTGGCTCACCATTAACCTTAACTGTAATCATGGTTGCTTATGTTCGAGTTATCTCAGTGGGGTTTTCAAAGTGCCACGGATCCCCATTGATTTGTTGATTGTTTTTGATCTACGTTAGAAACTCCTACTAATCTTAAACACCATTGTGAAACTTAGTTATGACTTATGTGTAGACACGAGTTGTTTGTAAATTGCCTTTCAGTTTTCTTCCTTGAAATGTTTGCTATGCTTTTCATATCATGATATGTGAACATAGCAGTGAATTTTAACTCTTCTTATTTGACAGGTGTGGGCACTGTAAAAAGCTTGCTCCTGAATATGAAAAACTCGGTGCAAGCTTCAAAAAATCAAAATCTGTTTTGATCGGAAAGGTAAATATTCGTGATTCTTGAATATGTCTGTAAGATAAGTTTTCATAATAGCTCAAATCTTTACTTTGTCTGTCTTGACAGATGGATTGTGATGAGCATAAGGGCGTTTGCAGCAAATTTGGTGTCACTGGTTACCCAACTATCCAGTGGTTTCCTAAACGATCTTTGGAACCCAAAAAGTAAGTTTTTTTTTTACTTTTTATCATCTTGTTTCATGTCTTTTGGAAATGTCTCATTTGGCAATGCATTTTTCATTTTCTTTATCCCTTATTTACAATCCTATACTCTTTTCCTGTCAAAACCCTTTTTAATATCATTTTTTGTTACTAAAACAAATTTGTTTTCCCACTTAATAATATCATTTTTTGTTACTGTTTTTCTAGTAGTGTTTTAGCCTATATGCTTGAAAGAAGAATCTTTAATTTTTTATTTTTTATAAATATTCATGGTCTGGCGAATCTCAGTCGTTGCTCACCACCACTTCCATATATGTTGTTGCTCACCACCACCTCCTTGAACTGTCATCTCTAAAAAAAACCTCAGAATTTCAAGGTGACATTCTTATACTCCAGATTTCATCATCTTCTTGCGATTTTCCCAATTAAAACCATGATTGCTCCTTTGTTTTTCTTAATTGTCAAGTCATCAAAATAATCCCCTATATCCGTCTCTCATCACCTGCTCCTATTCTCTCGGCTGGAGAGAATCCATTGCTGCTGATTACATTTTGCAATTTAAAGTTCAAGCTTCATACTTCATTTCTTTTTGTTGGTAGGGTTCATAACTTCTCTATTTTGTTGCTTATTTTTTTAGGGTTCATAATTCCATAGTCCAAGCTTCATTACATTGCATCTGAATACACTTTGTGTTGTTATTATTCAATCTTCATAATTTTATGTTCGAAACATTAATTGAAATTGAAGAAAATGATTCAATTTTGGGTGAGGTTCACTCTTTTTCCTAAAAACTTATGAGACCGTTTTTGCGGACGAAATGCCCCTGTGTGCCTAATATTAGAGCCAAGTTGTTAGTCCTTCAAAAGGGTTTGTGTCATACTGTCATTAGTCGTACATTTAAAAGGTTGTTAATTAGGTAAGTATGTTAAGTTTAGTTTTTCCATAATTAATATGTTATATTGCAAATGGTATTTATAACCCTTAGCGCTAAGTAGCAACTATGTTATTACCATAATTGGGTACACCTCTATGTTGGGAGTGAAGACCGTCTCTCTAAAGCAGATGGATTTTGTATGTTGTTTCTCATTGTCTTTTTGTTGTAAAATATCAATTGGCTCCTATCAAATTCGTATACTATTGAATTAATGAAAATACAGACAAAGTACAAAATCAATATGCCATTGAGAGGCCACCATCTCTCGAAAATTATTTAGTTAACCTTAATTTGTGGGTCTAGCATGTTCTTAGGATATGTGAGTGTAACATTATATATAGTCTCCTTACTTATGATTTTCTTTGTGTTTCAATTTCAAACATGGTTACTCAACATTTTATATGGTCAAAATTGTTCTCTCCTAGTACAAGTCAAATATTCAATCAGTGTCTTTACTTTGTTCTGTGTGATGTTTTTATAAAACATGCTTATAAAGTTTTCATGATGACTTGTTTTATTCCATGTATTCTATGTTTTCTACATTTAGGAACTGGTGGAGAAGTTAGAAATGCCACCAGATGCCAAAATAATGCGATAAGGTGAACATATGTCTATCTTTAGGAAGCTAATCTGTATATTCTATCATTCTATGTTTTCTACATTGAAGAAGCTTGTCAGCATAAAGGCCATAAGGTGAACACACATCTATCTTTCTATAAGACGTAAATACCCTCCTCGTCTTCTTCTAAAAGGCTCTTTATTTTTGGTGACAGATACTCTTTGGTTTCTATGACCCTAGTCATCTTCCAAACAACCCTGGATGGCCTCTTTGCAACTTTCTTGTCTTCATTTCTGCAGAATGGAACCTGAAAAATATTCAGTCTTTATGCTATCATGAGAACCATGGGTTTGCTGATTTGGGTTTATCCCTTGTTGGTGAAGCTTTGATTCAACCTTCACAAGGTGGATCAGACAAAATTGGGTAACAACAACTCTTTTAAAAGTCAAATTCTTGACTATTATAGTCTTCAAGTGTTTCTTGTAATATGAAATGTCTTTTTTTTTGTTTAATTTTATTTGAATCAGCAAGGCAAGATGTCATGCAGAGCACCAAACGAGCCTGGTTACAGGTTTGTTTTTTCTAGCAAGAAGGGCAAAATGGTCATTTTACCTTCTTCATATCATTCATTCAAACCTTGTTCCCAATGAGGTTGTAGAATCAGAAACCAAAAAGGTGTGTGACAATTACTTTTTTGCCCTTTGACTTTGGTTTAAGTAATTTGACCATATTGTTATTATGTGTTATAGGTTTCTGATGAACCAAGATTGTTTCTTCTTGAGATTGGAACAGAAGAGTTACCACCAAATGATGTTGCTACTGTTGGGCAGCAAGTATGTTCTTTTCTACAGACAAATTTTTCTCATTTCATGCTCTCATTGAATACAAGTATCTGAAGTTGATTATGGTTTTTTTACTTGTTGTTATTCATTTCAAATTATTGTTTTATAATCTATTTGTTTCAGCTCAAAGATCTTCTTGTTTTATAATCTATTTGTTTTATAATCATTCCTGTTTATTTTTAACTTGAAGAAGGGTAGTTTTGTCTTTTCACTTTTGTAGTTAACTTATACCGACTGATGGTTTTTCGAGCAGTAGAAGGGTTTTGTCGTAGAAGTTCTGTACCAGTGGACTCGTAGTATAAAAAAACTGAAGGTATATCTTTATATAATCATCACTTGGACTTCAATAAAACTTATTTTATGTAATAAAAAGATTGTGTGTTTTTAAATTTTTTTGCTTATTTGATAGGCAAGACAGAGTATGATTATGTTCGTGTGATGGAGTCTGCATAGCTTGCTCTGGAGGTACAATATACAATATGCAATTAGTTAAACATTTGTTTGAGTTCTCTTTTGTTTCATCTATTTATAATCAAATATTGCGTAGATGCTTTTATTTATAGGTTTTATGTAATAATATCTTGATCAAATTAATGAATCTTATAATGCATTTATTTCTGATAGGTTTTATCAAAAGAGTTGCCTGGTGCAATTAGTAAAGTATCAATTCCAAAGTCCATGCGTATACATATGTTTAGAACTCCGAGGTGTGTCCCTGCTACATTTTGACTTTTGAATGCAAAACTTGCTGCTTAATATAAAATCACAGATATACTCTTATTACCAGTTACAACATAGTTTTTTTTCTCAAATTTGTTGTAAATGACATAAGATATTCGTATATATGTTTAGAGCTACCTTTTCTGTGAAGATTTCTCTTTCACTAAATTACAAGTTTATCATGCTTATGATCTTGTTAGGTTTCACTTTCCCATGATGTATGCTAAAATATTAGTTTTGTTTTTGCATATATGTGAATGGGGATTGAAGTTGCAGTTGGCATTATCATTATGCATTCTATTTTGTTTCAGAAGGGGTGGGGCTGTATGTCATATAATTGAAATTTGAGAAAGAAATACTTCAGTTTTAGGGTTTATTTAGCCTATGCAGGTAGGTTCATTATATATATATATATATATATATATATATATATATATATATATATATATATATATATATATATATATATATATATATATATATCCATGATTTTGTTTTTCTTTTGAATTTTGATTGAAGGTATGACATCAAACTAAAGGAACAACAGGAGTCTCAAAGAAATGAAAGAAAATCTCAGGTCACAAGAATTATCGGAGCAGGGGTTCATTAGTCTTAAATTAAGAATTATGAAAGGCAAGATGCAACTCTATTTAGTTGGAATTTGATGTTTATCATCTTTTTGTATATCTTTTTAGTTTCTATAGCATTACATTGTAGAAGGTGTCCCTTAATAGCAATGTAGGAGTATTAGGTTAGATAGTTAGGGAAAACCTCTTAATAACAATGTACAATTAGATCCCATTAATATCAATGTATTACAATTTTGTGACATGATGTTATTGGATGAAATTGATTGTTTTTGTATATATTTGTTTACATATTTTTGTATTATGCGTAAATGAGTATCGTAAAGACGCGTCGTAAATGCATATCAAAAATGGTTACTGAAGTTTATGACACGCAAATGCATTTCATCTTCATTTATGACAAGAGCTTCCTTGATACGCATTGCGTGTCATAAACACGCGTGTCGTAAGGTTACGACACACAAATGCGTGTCGTCTTCCTTATGACAGGGCCTTCCTTGATACGCATTGTGTGTCATAAACGTGCGTCGTAAATGAGCATCATAAATGTGCGTCGTCTCTCTTTATGATAGGGCCTTCCTTGACGCGCATTTCCGCGTCGTCTGAGCATTTTACGATGCGCAATGAGCGTCGTAAAAGGCTATTTTTCTAGTAGTGGGCCTTGAAAAATCGGACGAGGGTTAGGATTTGGAATGGGAGCTATTAGGGGTAGGTTATCAACCTTAGGCTCAGAGTTAGCACCATCCGAAAGGCCTACAGCATGGTGATCATCCAAAGGGATTGGATGATCATCAGCCATGTTATCTACGTGAGAATTGGGATAAAGAAATAATTATTAGACGTACTAACTAGATAATTATAAGATAATCTTCATCAGTTACTTTAATATTTGTAAAGTGCATACCAGTTATATGTAATCAAAACAGGATACGCCTTCGAATAAGTGACCATAACTCCAAATTCACAAGGAACAGGGGTAAAGCAAAAAATTCACAGATTCTAAGTCTATGTCATCCTAGTTACCTATAACCTTAGTGTATCCACTTAGAAACTATTGACCTACTAATGAAGATCTTTAGTTCTCAGATAAGCAATTACGGTAATACAAAATACTTCTAATGTTTTCATTGTGGTAGTGTTGGTAAGTTGTTAGACTTGTTGCCATATCACAACCATTCTTGGGCATATGCTAATCACTCCTCGAACCAGCATAGTTGATCAGGCTATGCCACTCCCAGGACTGACCGTACATCCTCGAGCCTACTTGTGACATTCTACAATCGTAACACTTTTGTTTTTGTCATTGTGACACTGATTTTAGTATGAATGCAGGCATGTATACTTAGTTAAATATTTTATTATTTAAAAGTATAAAATCTTGGTGAGAGTATTTTAATCCCATTGTATTTATAGTCCGTATATCTTTTATGGGTTGATATACTCTATTCGCTATAAACAAAGCTTTGATACCAATCTGTCACACCCCAAAACTAAGAACGGTGGAAACGTTCTGGGGCGGAGGACGTCATGTAAAGTATCACAAAAGTGTAAAGTAGTAAACAAGCAACAACATCATCCATTGCATTAAAGTATAATTTTTATACAAGTGTGTTCTTTCATAAAATAAGACACCAAAATAAATAACTAAAATAAAAGACGAGTCTTGACTGCTCCGTCTTCTCAAAACCTGGTCATCGTACCTGTCTACTGGTGACCTCAGAATACAAGTTATTTTGAAAGCGTTGGTCAGCATAAAGCTGGTGAGTTCATAAGTATTTTAGTGTCATTGATTTGTAAAGTTTTAAAGAAAAGACTTGTAAATGTTCAATGAAAAGTTTGTATAAATATGAAAACCCTAGAAAATCCTATATTTCCTATTAGTAGAAAATGTAGTCTTCTACCAAGACCCGACTGCTTTGAAGATATACTTCTTTGTAAAAATGACAGTTTTTCCCTTGTATAAATATTATTATCAAAATATAGTCTACCTCATCGTTTATGTGAATGTATCACAAAATAAAGGTAATAGGGAAAATTATATAAACCTTGAAATCGTATCAAAATATATTTTACCTCGTCGTTTATGTGAACGTGTCACAAAATAAAGGTAATAAGGAACATTGTATAATCCTTGAAATCGTATCCATTTGTCTATGATAAACACGGCCCGGTAAATCGCCGAACAGTACAACCGAGAACATTCGAAGATGAACACATCCTGTTGTAGCTAGCAGCCAGGTGTAGGATGGTCAGTCTCGTAGTATGTAATGTATGTATGTACTAGTGTAGTGTATGTCTTCCCTGATCCTCATCATAGTAAGTTATCTAGTATAGTATATAGTGAGTATGAATAGTATGTACTAGTGTATGTTCTCTATGTCTCTCATTATAGTACGCTCAATTTGTATAGTGTAGTGTATGTATTAGAGTAGTGTATGTATTAGTGTAGTGTATGTATTAGTGTAGTATATGTATTGTTTACAGTATGTATTGTGTAACACCGTAAATTTCAAAAAAAAAAATTCGCATTTTATAAAAACATAATTCATTCATTACTCATAAAAACATCTTTGTTTAAAACTCAATTCATAACATATATCAATCCCAAGATCTCATAACATAAAAATCCCGTGTGTGTACTGATCAGGCTGACGCCTTCCCGCGATCCTCGCTAGTTCCTGAAACACATAACACATAACACTGTAAGCACGAAGCTTAGTGAGTTCCCCAAAATACCATGTATAACACATATCAGCCACTCAAGGCTATAACTCTGTGGGTCCGTGCACCCAAACTCTACGAACCCTCAGGTTCTAACTCTGTGAACCTTCCGGTTCTAACTCTGTGAACCTTCCGATTCTAACTCTGTAACATGCACAGCATAAATCACATAGAATAATGCAGTGCAACACATAACACATATATAGCATACAACACTGTATCACATAACTTTGATTACCTAATGAAGGTAAAGTATAGTGAGAAGACTCACCTCGGACTCTCGTAAATCCCTGACTCGGTAGAAGTATTGCCTATCCTCTACCTATTCACACAAAGTAAATATCCTCATAAATATAACACTCAAGGCTAGACTTGACCCTCTATTGTCACCCTCAGAAGGGTAAAAGACTATTTTACCCCCTTCTAGACTCAAGGACTCCGTTGTTGACCAAACCCTAAAAGTCAACAAAAGTCAACGGTCAAACTTTGACCCAACTCGCCGAGTGCACTCCGGTGACTCGGCGAGTACACACATGACTCCTAACTCTTTGTCCCGCTTGTCACGTCGAGTCCCTCCCTAAACTCGACGAGTCTCATCAGACATGAATCGTGGGGCCACCCCGACTCAACTCGTCGAGTTTCAAGAACAACTCGGCGAGTATAGTCTTGAACTTCAGTCCTCTAATCCCCTTCTGACTCACTGAGTCATCCCCCAACTCGGCAGTTCACTCACTGAATGATTAATGGGCAACCTTCATACTACTCGCCGAGTCTGTTCTTGGGACTCGGCGAGTTCATGCCATGCACACTCTTAAAACAACTTCTGAGGTCAGATCCGTCCCATACAATCATAGATCTGGCCTCCCCAAGCATGATAGTCACGTAAAGCTAACATCTTGGTGCTCATGCAAACGCTTAAAGGCCTTATTTGAAGATATGACCACTAAAATGACATCCAAAGCTCATAACCCCCATTAACACTCATAAAGCTCAAGGGAAAAGGGTCTATGGACCTCTTTGGGTCCAGATCTATAGCACCAACACGAGAAGGGACCAATTACTCAATAACCTTCCTCTAAAAGGGGCTAAAAAGCCCTAACTCTAGGAATTACACCATAAACTGAAGAAGGGTCGAATGAATACCTCAAAATGAAGTATCTGAACCCTGGAATCACTGGATTAGCACCCTCTTTAGCCTCCTCTTGCCTTGGTCCTCTTCTATTTGCAAAAACACCAACAAGTGATCAAGAAATGGCTCCTTTCCTCTCACAATCGCTCTAGCTCACTTAGGGTTTCTCTCTGGGGTCTGGTAGTCGCAAATGATGGCCATAAGGCCCCTTAAATAGGCCCCAAACCCGAGGAATTAGGGTTTCATTAAACAGCGTGGACTCGCCGAGTCCACGGGGCGACTCGCCGAGTCCAGCCGTCCACCCGGATAATGATTCGCGTCTCTACTCGACGAGTCTACACACCAACTCGCCGAGTTCTTCCACCAAATTTGAAATAAAATGAATAAATATAATACCTGAATTTCCGGATGTTACAATTCTCCCCCACTTGAATCAGACTTCGCCCTCGAAGTCTCATCCCTGGAATAGCTCTGGATGTTGCTAACGCACCTCCCGCTCTGGCTCCCAAGTCAACTCGGATCCTCTCTGATGTTGCCATTGAACCTACACCAGAGGCACCTCCTTGTTCCTCAGAACCTTGATCTTCCGATACATAATCGCAACTGGTCTCTCCGCGTAGTTCAGGCTCGCATCCACCTGAATATCCCCTAACGACACTACCGCCGACTCGTCGGCTATACACTTCCTCAACTGAGACACATGGAAGGTGTTATGAATCCGCTCCAACTTCGCAGGTAGCTCCAAGCGATACGCTACCCTTCCCACCCTCGCGATCACTCTAAACGGCCCAATATACCGGGGCCCTAGCTTGCCCCTCTTCCTAAATCGAATCACTCCTTTCCAAGGAGATACCTTTAGGAGAACATAATCACCGACCTGGAACTCAAGTTCGGATCGTCGCCTATCTGCATAACTCTTCTGGCGACTCTGAGCGGTCAACAATCTCTGCCTGACTCGCTGTATATGCTTTGTCGTCTAAAGCACAATCTCCGTGCTACCCATCACTCGTTGCCCTACCTCTCCCTAACAAATGGGAGTCCGACACCTCCTGCCATACAACAGCTCAAAGGGCGGCATACCAATGCTCGAATGATGGTTGTTGTTGTAGGAGAACTCCGCTAAGGGCAAATACGTGTCCCAACTTCCGCAAAAATCCAACACGCATGCTCGGAGCATGTCCTCGAGCGTCTGAATCGTCCGCTCACTCTGACCGCCAGTCTGTGGGTAGTATGCGGTACTAAAATGCAGCCTCGTACCCAACTCCTCATGGAATTTCTTCTAGAATCTGGAAGTGAAACGCACATCTCGATCTGACACGATCGAGATCAGCACCCCATGCCGCGTTACCACCTCCCTCATATAGACCTCTGCTAACTTTTTTGTAGAAGAACTCTCACTAATGGCGAGAAAGTGAGCACTCTTTGTCAAACGGTCTACTATCACCCAAATCGTATCGACACCCCTCTCCATTCTCGGCAAGTTGGTGATAAAATCCATGGATATCTGCTTCCATTTCCATTCTGGGACTTCCAGTGGCTGCAACTTACCATGCGGCCTTTGATGTTCGGCCTTAACCCTACGATAGGTTAGGCACCTCTCAACAAACCACGCTACATCTCTCTTCATACAGGGCCACCAATACTCCCTCTTAAGATCCAGAAACATCTTATTGGCCCCGGGATGGATCGAGAATCTCGATCTATGCGCCTCCTCCATCAAGATGGTACGCGTTCCTCCAACAAACGGTACCCAAATCCGACCTTGGAAGGTCATAAGCCCTCTGCTATCGGTCACGAACTCTGACACCTGTCCGATAACTTGCTCTCTCTTACGGTTCTCCGGTCTTACTGCCTCGGCCTGAGCCCCTCTGATGGTGCCCAACACCGGGGTCATCAACGTCAATCTCATACAAATATCCCGAATCGGGGTGCTCTCTGCCCTACGACTCAGGGCGTCGGCTACCACATTAGCCTTGCCCGGGTGGTACAGGATCTCGCAGTCATAATCCTTTACTACATCCAACCATCTCCTCTGACACATGTTCAGGTTTGGCTGATCCATCAAATACATCAAACTCTTGTGGTCCGTGTATATCGTACACCGAACCCCATACAGATAATGGTGCCAAATCTTGAGGGCGAACACCACAACCCCCAACTCTAGATCGTGAGTGGGATACCTTGCCTCATGGGGCTTCAGCTGCCTTGATGCGTACGCGATCACATGCCCCCTCTGCATCAACACCGCGCCCAACCCATATATCGATGCATCACAATACACCACGAAGTCCTCCATTCCCTCTGGAAGAGCCAACACCGGGGCTTCGCACAATCTCTGGCGAAGAGTCTCAAATGAGGCCTGCTGCTCTGGGCCCCAGCTGAACACCACACCCTTCCGGGTCAACCTGGTGAGAGGAACAACAATCTTGGAGAAATCCCTAATGAATCTCCGATAATAGCCGGCCAACCCTAGAAAACTCCTGATCTCGGAAGGAGATTTCGGCACCTCCCAACTCAACACCGCCTCGATCTTGGCCGGATCGACCAAAATCCCATGTTGGTTAACGAGGTGACCAAGGAATTGCACCTCTCATAACCAAAAATCGCACTTGGAGAATTTGGCATAAAGCCTCTCCGATCTCAGCACACTGAGGATTTCTCGCAAATGCTCCTCATGCTGCTCCTTGGATCTCGAATATACCAAAATGTCGTCAATGAACACAATCACATATCGATCCAGCATCGGTCTGCATACCCTGTTCATGAGATCCATGAACGCTGCAGGAGCATTGGTGAGCCCGAATGGCATCACCACGAACTCGTAATGCCCATAACGAGTCCTAAACGCGGTCTTCTGGATATCCTCCTCGCGCACCCTCATCTGATGATATCCAGATCTCAGATCAATCTTGGAAAACCAAGATGCTCCATGCAGCTGATCGAACAAATCATCGATCCTCGACAAAGGATAACGGTTCCTGACCGTTAACTTGTTCAGCTCTCGATAATCTATGCACATTCGGTGCGAACCATCCTTTTTCTTTACAAAAAGAATCGGTGCTCCCCACGGCGAGCTGCTCGGCCGAATAAACCCCTTCCCCAGCAGCTCCTGAAGCTGCGAGGATAACTCCTACATCTCTGGAGGTGCAAGGCGATAGGGCGCCTTGGCAATAGGTGCTGCCCCTGGAATCAAATCAATGCGGAACTCAACCTGCCTCTCGGGAGGCACACCCGGTAACTCCTCGGGAAAGACATTCGAGAATTCCCGCACTATCGGAACTTCCTCAACCGTACTCAGTCTCTCTGCACCAACTCTCGTATCCATCACATACGCTACAAAAACCACTACAGCCCTGCTGTAAACTCTGCCTCGCTCTAGCAGCCGAACAAAACGCTGAATTGGGACGGGTACCCTCGCCGTACACCGTAAGAACTCCCCCACTTAGGTCTCCTATAGTCACTAGCTGCCGCTCGCAATCGATAACGGCTCCAAATCTGCTCAACCAATCCATGCCTACGATGACACAGACGTCCCCCATCGCAATCGGGACCAAATCAATAGGAAACTCTACACCGAAGATCTCGAGTACACATCCTCGAATCATCTATGTGGCATACACTGCTCTCTCGTCGGCGATGGAGACTCTCAGAGGTTGACTCAACGCCTCTTGACTAATACTGATGTGCTGACTAAAAGCCAACGATATAAAGGATCGACTCGCACCCGAGTCAAATAACACCAAAGCAGGTACAGAACTCACAACAAAAGTACCTACGCATATCATAATATAAGCACAAAATCTCAAACATTAAAATAAATACATGAAAGAATACATACCAGCCACGACATCGGGCGCTGCGCGGACCTCTTTCACAGTCAACTGGAAGGCTCTCCCCCGAGCCTTCGGCGTCTCAATCTTCACAGGCCGACTGTTAGAAGCTCTAATAGCAGCAGGGGCAGACCCCTAAGAATCTCCATGTGCTGACCCTCACAGTAGCGGACACTCGGCCTTCCGGTGTTCGGTCTGGTTGCAGTGGAAACACACTGCAAACCCCTTGGGGCAGTCCTTGGCCATATGCCCCTCCTTGCCACACTTGTAGCAAGATCCAGCTCTACAAACTCCATCATGACCCTTGCCGCACTTTCCACAAGTGCGGCCCTTCTGGCTCCCTGCTCTGGGATTAGCGAGCTTGGCCTACTTGGTTGTCGGCTGGGACTGTGCCGGTCACCGATCCTTCCCCTGAGACTCCGCCTCCTCCCTAGCCTGAGTCTCTAGCTCGATCTCCCTCTTCCGGGCATTTGGCTGAAGCTCGGCAAATGTCTGGTACGAGGAGTTCGCCACGAACTCCCGAATATATCTCCTCAAAATACTCAAATAACGGCTCATACGTGCCTGCTCAGAAGACACGTGCTCAGGGCAGAACATCGCCCTCTCATGAAACATCCTGGTGATAACCGTTACAGACTCCGGGGGAATGTACTCATCACGAAACATGGCGGTGAACCTCTCCCAGGTCACCGCAGCAAGCTCTGCTGGAGAATAGTGTGTTGTCGTGAACTTCCACCAGTCCTTCGCCCCCTGGCGAAGCTGGTTCAGCGCAAACCGAACCCTCAAGTGCTCCGGGCACGAGCATGTATAGAAACACCCCTCAATGTCAGATACCCATCTCATTGCTGCAATCGGATCCTGCGTCCCATCAAACTCTGGTGGCTTCGTGTTGCAGAACTCCCTGAACAACAACGAGTCACCCCCCTTGGGGCCTAGCAGCAGTGATGGTTGCGGTGGCCGCTGCAACAGTAGCCTCAGAAAGAGCGGCATAACGCTCGTCAAAAGTCTCAATCAGCATGGTCTTGATAGATCCGAACATCTCTGGTATCTCTGCCCTGATGGCCGCAGCCACCTCCTCATGAATGATCCGACGGATCTCCTCATCACTAGTCTCGCTGCTCTCTGGCGCATGACGTGTCCTCACCATGATCTACCTCTGAAATACAACATATGATATATTAGAAACTCACTCGAGCATACTCGCACTCGATAACTCATCCCTCCTTGATCCCTGGCATCCCGAAGATTCTTACTTGAACTGTACACCGTCCCGGTGTTTTCAATAGTACGGGCCCAATACTACCGTCCACACCGTGTCGGTATACACCCCAAGTCCTCCTCCTAGGATCCAAAGTCCCAAGTACTCTATTATGCACAATCCATTCTCTAACAGATCTCTAATAAGCTCCTCACTGCTACCTACTCACTCTCAAGCATCTCATAGCAGCTCACCTCCCTCTAGGCTAAGACATCACAAATCAGGCCACTCTAGTCCTAATAGGAATACCTAGCTCACTCTAGCACGAGAATACATCATATCAATCTCATAAACATATAACATAAGGGTATTTTGGGAAATCACCATTCGGGCGCTGACTGATCGTACACACGACTCTGCTCTGCGTTATCCAAAAATCTTTTACTCTTTTTAGAAAACTTGGTTCTCTTTTTGAAAATATTTCTCAAATCCTCAATTTGAGTTCAAATACGCCCGAAGGTGTACTCGAATCCCTCAAACCAAGGCTCTGATACCAACTTGTAACACCGTAAATTTCAAAACAATTTTTCGCATTTTATAAAAACATAATTCATTCATTACTCATAAAAACATCTTTGTTTAAAACTCAATTCATAACATATATCAATCCCAAGATCTCATAACATAAAAATCTTGTGTGTGTACTGATCAGGCCGGCGCCTTCCCGCGATCCTCGCTAGTTCCTGAAACACATAACACATAACACTGTATGCACGAAGCTTAGTGAGTTCCCCAAAATACCATATATAACACATATCAGCCACTCAAGGCTATAACTCTGTGGGTCCGTGCACCCAAACTCTACGAACCCTCAGGTTCAAACTCTGTGAACCTTCCGGTTCTAACTCTGTAACATGCACAACATAAATCACATAGAATAATGCAGTGCAACACATAACACATATATAGCATACAACACTGTATCACATAACTTTGATTACCTAATGAAGGTAAAGTATAGTGAGAAGACTCACCTCGGACTCTCGTAAATCCCTGACTCGGTAGAAGTATTGCCTAGCCTCCACCTATTCACACAAAGTAAATATCCTTATAAATATAACACTCAAGGATAGACTCGACCCTCTATTGTCACCTTCAGAAGGGTAAAAGACTATTTTACCCCCTTCTCGACTCAAGGACTCCATTGTTGACCAAACCCTAAAAGTCAACAAAAGTCAACGGTCAAACTTTGACCCAACTCACCGAGTGCACTCCGGTGACTCGGCGAGTACACACATGACTCCTAACTCTTTGTCCCGCTTGGCACGTCGAGTCCCTCCCTAAACTCGACGAGTCTCATCATACATGAATCGCGGGGCCACCTCGACTCAACTCGTCGAGTTTCAAGAACAACTCGGCGAGTATAGTCTTGAACTTCAGTCCTCTAATCCCCTTCTGACTCACTGAGTCATCCCCCAACTCGGCAGTTCACTCACTGAATGATTAATGGGCAACCTTCATACTACTCGTCGAGTCTGTTCTTGGAACTCGGCGAGTTCATGCCATGCACACTCTCAAAACAACTTCTGAGGTCAGATCCGTCCCATATAATCATAGATCTGGCCTCCGTAAGTATGATAGTTACGTAAAGCTAACATCTTGGTGCTCATGCAAAGGCTTAAAGGCCTTATTTGAAGATATGAACACTAAAATGACATCCAAAGCTCATAACCCCCATTAACACTCATAAAGCTCAAGGGAAAAGGGTCTCTGGACCTCTTTGGGTCCAGATCTATAGCACCAACACGAGAAGGGACCAATTACTCAATAACCTTCCTCTAAAAGGGGCTAACAAGCCTAACTCTAGGAATTACACCATAAACTGAAGAAGGGTCGAATGAATACCTCAAAATGAAGTATCTGAACCCTGGAATCACTGGATTAGCACCCTCTTTCGCCTCCTCTTGCCTTGGTCCTCTTCTATTTGCAAAAACACCAACAATTGATCAAGAAATGGCTCCTTTCCTCTCACAATCGCTCTAGGTCACTTAGGGTTTCTCTCTGGGGTCTGGTAGCCGCAAATGACGGCCATAAGGCCCCTTAAATAGGCCCCAAGCCCGAGGAATTATGGTTTCATTAAAGAGTGTGGACTCGCCGAGTCCACAGGGCGACTCGCCGAGTCCATCCGTCCACCCGGATAATGATTTGTGTCTCTACTCGGCGAGTCTACGCACCAACTCGCCGAGTTCTTCCATAAAACTTCAAATAAAATGAATAAATATAATACCTGAATTTCTGGATGTTACATATTGACTCATGTATGAACTGACTCTTTGTGTCATTCCTTGTACTGGAAATAGTAAATAGTATCTCCTAAACTATACTTATTATAGTTACTAGTAATGTACGTATATGAATGAAAGTATACCTTTGCTACCCAAAGGTACTGAACTGAATGATAGAACTTTTATGTCTATATATGTATACATAATATATAACTAATATTTAGACGACATTCGGACAAATAACCGATACCCTAAGGCCACATCCAAACAAGGAAAAGGAATTAAAGCGAGTTAGCAGTCCTAAGTCCTTTAAACATTACTTATATAACTATATATATATATATATATATATATATATATATATATATATATATATATATATATATGCATCCATTTGACAATATAAAAGTTTAAAAGAAGTTCTGTAAAACGTTTGAAGAGTTCAATAATAAAAATCAATGACTTGATGTCATTTTATAAAACGATTTAAAAGTAGTTTGTTTGATATAAACAGTTTAGAGTATAAGAAATCTTTTGTTTGAAACACAGTTATAATAGAATTTGAAAGGAAAGATTTATCATATAAGACAGTTTGATAAAGAGTTTAACATGTAAAAACATTTGAGAAAATTATTTTGAAGTAGTATGCTTGGTAAACAGCTAAAAGTGTAGCAAATCCATTTGTGTACTAGTTATTAATCACATGTGATTGATATAATAACTAGTATGATTCAACTTGTATTCCCTCCCCCCTGCCCCCCCCCCCCCCCCATAAAAGCATTTAAAAACATTTAAAAGGTTAATTAAGGGGGTATGAACTCACCTGTAGTGAGTGGATTGGATGGATGTTTTAGACAAGGTGCTAGGTGTCAAGTGAAGACTTGAACACACACTAATCCTATTAACATATAAAGACATATATGAATACATTTAATGTATCTAACCACTAAAAGTGATGGGGACATGCCTTAGGGACATAAAAACACTTAGAATTAAGTGTTACCAACACATATGGTTGCACAATAGGGTTGTATGGTCCTATATTGGAGTGTAAGGCCACAAAACCAAAGGTTTAGTGTGTGTGCGGCCAGAGTGTGTGTGCGGCTGCACACTCCCTATGAAGTGTGCCAAAACGTATTTCCAAGTCTTAGGAATGTTCTAGGGAAGGTGTTTTGACCTTTTCTTAGTCGAAATGGAAGTTTGTTGCTATTTTGGACCCTTAAAAGTGTGTGTGCGGTTACACTTGGTGTGTGCGGCTGTACACACTTGAAAATCATGTGAAAATGGTGCTTGCATGCATAAATTCAAGGATCCTTAGCTTATATCAAGCTATTTCAAGTGTATACCCGATTTAGGGGCTTGAAAGTGCAGTTATAGTCTAAAAAAGTAGTGTGTGATCTTGGTGTTCTTGGTGTTCTTGAAGATTTAACACCAAATAGGTGTTTTAATGGATCAAAGTAGAGGGGAAGGCTAGTTATGGTCGTGTATTAGCTAATCCAAGGATGAATCACTTACTTGTTTGAAGATTGGAGTGAAAAGTTGGATGATACTTGAGAGGATTTCGAGTTCCAGCTTTGAAGGAGTGGTAAAAGTGTTCAAAAATGACTAAGGGTCATATTTATAGGTGGGAGTGTGTGGTTGGATTAAGTGTGCACACGCACACACCTGTGTGTGGCCATACCCTCAAGTGTGCGGCCGCACACTCCATGTGTTGGAGTGTTAGGCCCAATTTTGCTTGATATGCATCGTGTTATCCCATTTCTAGGCTCCTACCTTAATTGTACTTGGTTTAGAACACTCAAATGGACCCTAACAATGCTAAAAGGTAGCAAAACGAGTCTAACTTTGATATATTTTGAACAAGTGTACAGGATAGAAAATTCCGGGTTGTCACAAGATAGGCTTGTGTCATGTCTTCTTTGTGGTGAAGCTAGAGACTGGTGGTGTGGGGTGGTTTTGGTTCTTGGAGATGAGGCCATCGAGGCTATAACCTGGACGGATTTTGTTACAAGATTCTAAATGGAGTTTAACCCTACTATTGAGGTGTAGAAGTTGTCTCGGGAGTTCCAAGTGCCTGAGCAAACGGCGGAGACTATGGAAGAGATCACTGTTAAGTTCAGAGAGAGGGTGTTGCTTATTCCAAAATATGTTACGGTTAATGAGGTGAAGAAGAAGAGGTATCATGATATGTTGAGGGTGGAAATTAGGGAGTTCATCAATGCTTTAAGATACCAAATGCTAGAGAATATGACCGATTGAGCCCGAGAGCGAAAGATTAAATTAGAGCTTCAGAAGAAGCAGAAGGAACCTAAGGTTCAGACTGTAGCCGTTTAAGCTAAGAAGTCCAAGACTTCTAATTCATTTTCTTGGGGAAAATAGAGTTAAGGTATATGTGGCAGGTATGGGAAGTCGCACGAGGGAGCCTTTTATGCGATTGGTTCTGGTTGTTTCAGTTGCGGCCAACAGTGAGATTTTAGCAGGGTCTGCAAAAAAGGGGCAATGATATGTTTTCACTATAATCAGAGTGGCCACAAGATGGCCGAATGTCCAAGCTTGGCTAGTGAAGAGGTGAAGGTACCCCTTGTTGTGAAGAGTCAAGCGTTCTAGTTGACAACTTAAGAGGACAGAGCAACACCTGATGTGGTTACAGGTATGCGCCTTTTATTTTTTTTATGTTGCTTTCTTTATTTATGCTTATTATTGTTATGTTCTGATTAGGGATGTTCCTAGTCAATGATATGCCTGCTTTTGTACTTTTTGATTCGGAGGCCACCCGACCGTTTGCATCTCTTGCATTCAGCAAGAATTTCGATGTCACTCTGGGAGCGCTGGATCATTCTTGGTTGTGGAGATTACAGATGATCATATCATGAGCGCATCAAGGGTTTACCGAGATTTTGTATTGGAGATGTTCCGTGTACGGAGTTCTATTGATCTTGTTCCTATTCCTCTTAGAGATACGAAGGTCATTATGGGTATGGATTGGGTGAGCTATAATGGGGCTATTATCGATTGTGAGCATCAGTTGGTGCGATTTCGAACCCTAAGTAGGGGAGAACTGGTTATTCATGGTGAGGGTGAATGAGGCAGTCTGACCATCTATTCAGCGGCAAGGGCTAGGATGTATTTGCAACATCGATGCTCATGGTTCTTAGCTTATGTAGTAGATATTCTAGACGAACAGAAGAACACCATTGCAGACGTGCCTGTCATTCGGAATTTTCCTGATGTGTTTCCTGAGGATTTATCACGGGTGCCTCCTAGGAGGCAATTTGAGTTTAGGATAGGCTTAGTTCCGGGTGTGGCTTTGATAGCCAAGGCACCTTATCGTCTTGCACCTCCTGCGATGCAAGAGTTATCCATACAGCTTCAGAAGTTGTTGGGCAAGTAGTTTATTGTGACCATATTGTTTGTCAAGAAGAAGGACGGATTGCACCGGATGTACATCAATTATAGGGAACTAAATAAGCTTACGATGAAGAACCATTACCCGCTTCTGAGGACTGACGATTTATTTGATCAGCTTTAAGGTGCGTCTTGGTTTTCTATGATTGATTTGAGGTTGGGTTACCATAAGATGGGAGTCAGAAATAAGGATATTCAGAAAATGGCTTCAGGACTCGTTATGGGCATTACGAGTTTATGGTAATGCAATTTGGGCTCACCAATGCACTCATGGATCTCATAAACCGAGTGTATAGACCGAGATTGTTTAGTGATTGTGTTTATTGATGATATCTTGGTCAATTTTAAAACCAAGGAGTAGCATGAGGAGCATTTATAGGAGGTTCTCGAGACCCTGAGAAGGGAGAGTTTGTATGTAAAATTCTTCAAATGTTAATTCTGGTTCGTGAGGTGTTGTTCTTGGGACACTTCGTCAATAAGAATGGTATCTTGTTCGATCCAGCTAAGACTAAGGCAGTATTGTGATGGGAAGTTCGAAGGTATCCATCTGATATTTAGAGTTTCCTTGGGTTAGAAAGTTACTATAGGAAGTTTATTCAAGATTTCTCTAAGGTTTTATTTCCCTTGACTCGAATGAAGAACAAGAATGCTTCTTTTCACTGGAGCCCTAAGCAGCAGACGACATTTGAGGATTTGAAATAGTAGTTTTGCGAGGCACCAATTTTGACTCTTCCAGAGGGTGTTGAGGATTTTATGGTTTACTGTGACGCATCGATTTTAGGTTTGAGTGTTGCGCCTATCTAGAGGGGTCATGTGATTGTGTACACTTTGAGGTAGCTAAAGCCTCATGAGGCAAATTATCCTACTCACGACTTGGAGCCGTGGGTTGTAGTTTTTGCCCTCGATATTTGGCGATATTATTTGTATGGGTTAGATGTAATATATTCACGGATCAAAAGAGTTTGTGTTATTTGAAGGATCAGCCGATCCTTAACGTGAGACATCGTTAATGGTTAGAATTTCAGAAGGATTATGATTGTGAGATTTTTTACCACCCAGGCAAGGAAAATGTAGTGGTCGGCGCATTAAGTCGGAAGGTGGCTAGTGCATATTCTCAGGATCTGTGTTCGGCTTTGACTATTGTTTCTCCACTGTTGGATTTGATCAAAGAGGCACAAGTTGTCACACCCCTTGTCCGACTTTTGGTGGACACAACGAGTAGTGTGACGGTATAAAGAGCTCCAATCCTATTAACCTGAGAATACATGCATTTTGAAAGTCAACATAATGCTGGTGAGTGCACGAGTTTTTATGTCGAATTTTTGAATTCCTTTTAAGAATACTTTTCTTTAATGAAAACATTTATTATTTATTTATATAGTCTTCTATCTTTTAAGATATCTTTTATTGATCTTAAATGACTATCTTTTCAAGATATCTAATGATCTTAACGTAATATAATTAGGATTGTCTTTTGTTAATAGTAATTTACTAACTTTTAACGTAGTGGCGAGTTTTTGGCCGTGACTGTTTTTCATGTAGTTGCCACGACGCTGTTATGGGTTGGCTGCGACATGGTGGTTTGACGTTTTACTTTTGAGTAAGTTTGACCTTGAGTCAAACTTTAGAGTTTTAGGTCATCGTTTGAGATTTGACCTTTTATTTGATGTTTAGGTTGTTCATCGTACCAGTCATTTTGTTTGATGTGAGTTATGGTGTTTGTCTGCTTTGACTTTGAGATAAGTCTTCTCACTATACTATTATTAGACACAAGGTGTCATTATATACTTGTTGTATTTGTGACTCTTTCTAATATGTTTATATGATTATTAGTGGGGCCCATTATTATGCTATGATGGGGTCCAATACTCAGGGTGGGGCCTATTATTCAGGATGGGGTCCAGTATTCAGGGTGGGGCCCATTATTTGTGTTGCATGTGGTATTTTAGGGAACGCACTAAGTTTTGTGCTTATAGTTTAAGTTTTTAATGTTTCAGGAGCATCTAGTAGCAAAATGAAGAGTCTGGTCTGATTGTATCACATCCACCAGAGATTTCACACTATCTGTTTTTATGATTTACTCTGATAATTATTGGAAGTCGTTACTCATGTTTTAAATATTGTTGGTTTGGAATGATATCAAATGGTCTTACTTTATTTTAAATATGCAAATTTTACTCTATATTTTGGGACGTTATATAACTATTAGTATAATTAGTTCATGTAGATGAACATATATTATAACCATGTCATCTTAATGACTTATATATGTATGTTGCACACAAATAAATTTTAATATAATATATGATTTAGTGTTGTTTTTTATTATTGTTATGACTAATTAATTTCAAAATAGTTTATTGCTAACTTTTTTATTTGAATCATTATGGTTGTTTCAAGCAGTGTTCTAAAAGGCGCGCCATGGCGTAAAGCGCGACGTCGCCGTTACGAAAAGCTTCATAACGTTGTTATTAGGCGTGGTGTGTGGCAAGGCGTGATATGGTGTGTCATGGCGTGTTATGGCGCGTGTTTTTTCGTTTGAGACACGTTTTTTTGCTCTTTTTTATACCTTTTCTAATCGGACATACAAGTATTGTGTTTTTTATTAACTTTCTGTTATTAGTTGTTGATATAACACTTCTAAAAACTAGGTATATTTGATATAAATTTGTATTTATGCGGTAATATAATTATAAATGAATACAAAATCGCCGCCTTACATCACGCCTTGAAAAACGTCATGGTTCGTCATAACTCATTAAGCTTGAGGCTTGGCCTTGCCGTCACGCCACGCGTCACGCCTTTTAGAACCTTGGTTTCAAGTATCAAATATTGTTTTTATTTTAATTTTCAACTTAATTAAAAACAATTTTTTCGAAAGTTTTCATGGTTATAAAAATAGTTTTTGAATAATTTTAATTAATTTGTGTTACAATTTAGGTTTTATATTTATTACTAAATTTAAAAAATTAACTATTTAAAAAATAGTCTTTAAAAATTCTTTTAATTTTAGTTGACATTTTGATTTCAGTTTTTCTTTTAAGATTATATTTGAATAAAAAAATTAAGTATATTATATCAATAATTCAAAAGTTATGACATTAAAATGATAATGTTTTACATAAAATAAATAAGATATTTAACTAATTAAAATGATAATGTTTTACATAAAATAAATAAGATATTTAACTAACTAAAATGATAATGTTTTACATAAAATAAATAAGATATTTAACTAAGTATATTATGTTAAAAGTTATAGATTTAGCTTTAAAAGTAGAATATTAAAGAAACCTAAAATATTGAAAAACCAAATTAATATGGTTTGATTTATCTATGAAACAATATAACAAAAAAATCAACTTTCTTTTTCTAAAGAAACAACACATGTAAGAAATAAGTTAAATGATTAAACTCTTATTTACTTACTTTTAACATCTTCCAATTTTGTATAAACTAGTAGGTGAGTCGGGCGAGGCCCCGGGACGGTTTGTGCCCATTTAAATATAATAAATAACAAAATACAATAAAAAAGGTGAGATGAATTATCAGCAACAACTTTAAAATAAAATGTAAATAGTCCTCAATTTATAGGATAACAAAGTTGAGTATTAATCATATACATAATACATAAACACGTAATATGCAAATCACAAATTGAACCTCTTTTCCTACCATAAGAAGCCCCAAATGCATATCTATTTTCGGTTTTTCTCCATTGAATTCGAAAAAAGTCGTTTCGCATCAGTACTCAAGATTCTCTTTATTTTAGCTTTACCCAACCACTTGTATTTTCCATTAAAATCCTAGATCAATAAAGAAAAGTTCAAATTCTTTTGAGAATGTCGGTTAATGGCATTCCATATATAGGTAAAAAAAACTGGAATTTCTGCCTTTATGCATATGTTAGTAATTTAATATGCACAAAACATCAAGGAAATTGTGAGAGTAAATAATTGTGCTTCAAGAATGAGATGCATAAAAAACAAAATCAATTGATGTGAGAATACTTGTCCAGTGATCATCTTGAGAGACTTTAGTTTGAGATAATATCTGAGAAGTCGACACCTGAAGCAACCCAACTTTAGTGAATGCTAAGTGAAAGTAGGATGTTATGTTACTCAAATAAATAAAAGGATGTTGCTATTTCTTGCATTTATCCCTTGGATATCATAATAAAACCATTATTAGATGCTTGAAATGTTTACATAAGAGCATCTAATGTCTACCAGCTTGTAATTTGTCTTTTGAGCTTATTGCAAATTTCCAATGTAGATTGTAGTTTTGAGTGAGGAAACGACTATAATAACTTATAATATAGCTTTTTAAAATGTTGTTTGAGATAACATTAAAATAAGTAATGTTCGGTAATAAGTATTTGAAAAGCGTGGATGTGTGAAATAATAATAAACACAACATCAGAGCAAGTTTAGTGGGCTATTCTGGGTATAGAAACACACAAGAAAAGTGTAGGTAAAAAATGTTAAGGTTAAATCTTAATGGCCTTCTGAACATCACCAACATCCTCAAACTCAACAAAGGCAAAGAAAATATGAACATCTTGTATATGCGCAAGTTAGATTATATACTACAGAACATTTGGTAGCTAAAAAATAACAAAAAATAAGGATTACAACCTTTTGATTATTTAAGAAAACATCATCTGGTTTGATTCACCCGAAATTCTTGAATTCTTGAAAATTTTCAAGACTTGTAACAGGCATAGTGTTGAGATTGTTGATATCTTATTATCTTAATCTTCAAACTTATAATTCAATATTATATCCTTTTATGTTATTAATTTATGTTTATTATTTATTTGGAATAGTTGTGTATTAGATATTTGTAGGAGGGGTTATTTGTGCATAGTTGAAGAAAGATTTGGGCTAAGGAGTAAAGCTGGAGTATGGCAATAACACGCGGGTTATAATTGTTGTAGTCGAGTTGACCCGAGTATAAGTAGATACGTATGAGTGTTGTTTGGTCATAATTCACAGATCAATCTTCTTCAATAAGGGTTTTCTCTCTTCTCTAGAGTTCTTGATATGTTCTTCGATAGAGTCTGTAATATCTCACTAAGTCTGTAATCACTCATTATTGAGTTGAATGTTCTTGTTCTGTTTTGAGTTTCTTAGTGTGTAGAATATAGACTAGAACATATATTTGAGAGTGAGTGTGATTGTAGTGAGTTTCCTTGTGTAAGTAATTGAAAACCAACTGGTTCTTACTTGAATAAGAATCGTTGATGTTGTGATTTCTTGTGTGTTCATGGTTTTAGTTTTCTTGAGACATAGGCTCCTCTGATTGCAAGAGGAAACACCCAATCCGCCGGGTTGTGGATTCGTTATATGATAAGCATCACAATTTTTTGCACCTCCCAAGAATTCTGCAAGTATTGGTACCCCCCTTTTGATTGCATGTTCTAAACTCTCCATTACCTGCACACATGGCAAATTAATGGTCACTGTGGTATACTGATCTTTCAGCTCTCCTTGGTTTTAGTTTGTTGCAAATATGGTCTGACGATTGGAAGGAATTACATTTCCTAGCCCATCACCTAAAGAAAGTAAATAGAGTTTTTTTAGGAAGTTGAAAGTTACCTCATACTGTAGTTTCATGATTTGGAATGTTGATATAACGTTGATGGGTTGTTCTTTTCATGCATTCTTGTCGTTTGATACCATTTTAAGTATGTGATAACATGAATATCAACATTTCTAGCAAATTGAAAGGAACCACGACATCTTTAATTATTCATAAAACAATAAAGATACATTGTTTTCTTTCGAACAATCAAAAAAACAAAATACACTCATTATATGAATTAACTATAAACCATATGATCAAAACAAAAAGAGTTGGAATATGAAAAAGTAGATTAGATGAAAGCATATGATGCACTTCATGAATCACTCAACGAACATTTAAACTTTTGTTAAGAGTCAAGTAGTTAGGTGCAACACCATGTTGAATGGCTTCATAAACAAAATAATATCTATAGAATAAAAAACAAAAACAAATGGGAGAAGACTATAAACACTACCTTTCCAAAAGTGGGAATCATTCGTTGAAATTTTGCAATTATATCTCGTAATTACTCCATTTTAACCTGCTGAAAACATAGTCTATACATACATCAAGAGATGGGAAAAAACAAACCAACAAACACTTTTGCATATAAATTACTTATAACAATCTATCAATTCATTCTATTTTTCATATATCTTACCAAATTTCACAAATACATAAATACTTTATAAGAAATCAATTACCAATATAAAAAATTGTTGAAAGATGATATTTTCTTTGTATACACCAACCTGAAACATTACAAAAATCCATTAAAAGATGATACAACTCATAAGAACAACTTAAAGCAGCATTTACTCAAGTTATATATATTAAGTTTTCCATAACAATTGTAAAGTTATAGAAAAAATAGATGAAGGATGGAAAGTTTACCCTCATAACAAGCCAATGATGAAGGCACTGTTGATAGACATACTCTAATGTCCCTCTGCAGTTGTAGGGTGCACCAAAATCTCGGCCACATTAAAAAATGAAAGATGTAGATAACCTAAAGGATTATCAAATCATATAAGGAGTTTAGGTGTACTTTTCATTTTGAACTATCAAATAAGAGACAATAGATTATGACTGAGAATTATGAAGAAAGGCAAAACCTAGAAATGAATTACAAGCAACAAATTAAATAACACCTACCTTCAATTTTGAGACAAATTCTATAGTAAATTGGTACCCCGGGACCAGTTTCTAAAGCAGACAAACAAATATACATGATGGATCAACAAAGGGGAAATTCAAAAACTAATGGAATCCAAAATCATATGAAGATGAGTTGGATAGGAAGTGATGACGGTGGTGGAGATAATGGCGATAGACACAATTGATGTTCAACCGACATCATCTTTCAATTTGAGCTTCGTTCAAACCTTCAAAGCACTATAATTGATAACAAAAATTCAAAAAAAAATTGGGGAGAATAATAATACATGGTTATTTGGATTTGCAAACCTCACTGCAACAATGGCTTTAGTGAAGAAGAGACAGTGGCTCGCGACTTGCTCATCTTCAAAATCAAAGAACTACGCATAAGAGATAGTGGCTTTAGCCGGATATTACCGAAGGTTTATCCAAGGATTTTCTTCAATAGCTGCTCCATTGACAGATTTGACCCATAAAGGAGCTACTTATACTTGGAGTAAGAAGCACGAGGAAACATTCGAGAAACTAAAGAAGTTATGTGAAGTACCGATTCTTTCTCTACTCGATGGAGTTGAAGACTTTGTAGTTTATAGTGATGCATCTGGAGTTGGGTTAGGTTGTGTTCTGACCCAAAGGGATAAGGTGATAGCGTACGCATCGAGACAATTGAAAGAACACGAAAAGAACTACCCCACTCATGATTTGGGGTTGGTAGCGGTAGTGTTCGTATTAAAGATATGGGGGCATTATCTTTATAGCACAAGATGCAAACTCGTCACTGATCATAAAAGTCTTCAGTATCTCTTTGATCAAAAAGTGTTGAACATGAGATAACGACGCTGGCTAGAGTTGCTTAAGGATTACGACTGTGAGATACTTTACCACCCTGGTAAAGCAAATGTGGTAGTTGATGCTTTACGCCGAAAAGTGAGTCTTGAAAGGAGAAGGCTAAGAGTGTTAAGAATTAAAGTCGTCTCAACGATTGTGGAAAGCATCAAGAAGGCTCAGGAAGAATCTTCAGAGAAAAATAACCGAAAGGAGGAGCGTTTGGGAAATACGTTAAAAACAATCAAGGATTGAAAGTATTCCAAGATAGGATTTGGGTACCTAAGACGGGAGAAGTAAGAGATCTTCTGATGGAAAAAGCTCACAAGACCATGTACTCGATTCATCCCGGTAGCACAAACATGTATAGCGATCTGAAACCCTACTACTGGTGGCCGACGATGAAGCTCGACGTTGCGAAGTATGTGGTCGAGTGTGTGACATGTGCGAGAGTTAAAGCATAACATCAGAAACCATAGGGGAGTTTAGAACCTTTAGCTGTACCCATAGGTAAATAGGAAGACGTCGCCATGGATTTTGTCACTAAACTGCCCAGGACGAAGGACGGTCACGACATGATTTGGGTGGTCGTTGATCGGTTCACTAAGAGTGCACACTTCATAGCATCCAATAAAAGATGGTCTATGGAAAAACTTGCAAATGCTCGCGTGAAGGAGGTAGCAAGACTTCACAGTGTTCCTTTAACGATTGTATCAGATCGTGATAATCATTTCACGTCAAGGTTTTGGAGGAGTCTACAAGAGGAATTGGGTACGAAGTTGTGTTTAAGTATAACCTACCATCCGCAGACCGATGGTCAGAGCGAAAGAATGATTCAAACACTTGAAGATATGTTGAGAGCGTGTACCCTGGAGTTTCAAGGTAACCGGGATCAACATTTTCCTTTGGTAGAGTTTTCCTACAACAATAGCTACCATTCGAGCATCAAGATGGCACCTTATCAAGATTTGTATGGACAAAAGTGTCGTACGCCGTCTTGTTGGCTTGAATCGGGAGAAAAGCAGTTTATGGGCCTCGAGATAGTCCATCAGACTACTGAAAAGCTGAAAGTAATTAGGTAAAGGATGTTAGTAGCTCAGGATCGTCAAAAGAGTTATGCTGACAAGAAGAAACGACTGGTGACATTCGAAGTTGGAGATTCAGTTTTGCTTAAAGTCTCACCGTGGAAGGGACTTATAAGATTCAGGAAAACAGGAAAGTTGAGTCCAAGGTTCATTGGGCCGTTCAAAGTTCTTCAGAGGATTAGGAACTAAGCCTACAAGTTAGAATTGCCTGAAGAACTAGATGGTATTCATAACACTTTCCATGTGTGTTATTTGAGGAAGTTCACGGGAGAAGTTCCCGACATAATTCCAATTTTTGAGTTAAGGATGGATGAAAATAAGAGGCTTATTGAAGAACCAGAAGCGATTGTTGACCGTAAGACTAAGAAGTTGCGACGTAAGATGGTCGACTTAGTGCTTGTGTGATGGAAACATTCGAATGGGCCAAATCTCACATGGGAAACGGAGAGTGACATGATGAGTCGCTATTCGTATTTGTTTGCTGATGCATGATTCCGGGACAGAATCATCCTAAGGAGGAGAGAATTGTAACACCCGTGTTTCTGGGCTAAGCATTAACGATGATGTAATAGTCTAGGTCAACCATTGTAACTCGTTTTAAAGTAATAAAGATGAATTACTTGAATATTATGTGAATTATGTGCTTTTGTGTGCTTATTACGTGTTTATAATGATGTAATTAATGAGGGATAAAAATAAGCGTCAAAAATAAAATGTTGGTTAAACCCGATATCTATGAAGAAAGTTGTAGTGGTCGTGACAAGGATTCCGGATGTATAAAGAACGCCAAAATCCGAATTATAACAAAAAAGTTATGGTCTGTCGAAGTTTCGTGACAGAACCGACACAACACTGCGTGACGTAAATAATGAATTTACAATAAATGAATTTTTAGCCTTATCGATCTAAACGAAATCCGTAGTGTTCGTTAAACCCAAAGCATGCATAAAAAGAACGCCCAAATCTGACTTCGTAAGAGGAAGTTATGATTTTTCTAAGTTTCAGATCAGCAATACACGGCCCGGAGATCGAATGATAGATCGATCCATTTTTGGCCGACACAGCCTAAACGAGAATCGAAGGTCTCATTAATAGTAGTTCAACGGTAAAAAGACAGACGAAAACGGGCGTCGGATGAAGAAGTTATGAATTTTTAACGGGCTTTATAGTCATGGCCTGTTAAAAATATAACGTTAATTATAGACTCAAAATTAGTCAACGGAGTCTAAACAAAAGTTGTAGAGTACGGTCTCACCTACACGTGGATATAAAGAATGTCGAAAACGGAGCTCGTATGTGAAATATATGAATTTTTGAAGTCGGAGTGAGAAATCTCGAAGCTGGGTGCGAGGGGTACGCCCAGTGTATCCTAGGACGCCAAGTGTACCGAAGCTCGTACGCCCCGCGTTTTGACATTTTCTCCCTCTATCCGAAGAACGACACGTATGTACAATCCGAGCATTACGACCAGCGTAGATCAGCAGTACGCCCAGCATATTGCGAGGCCTCGGTCTATAAATAGAGTGCGAGGGGTAGCTCCAAAATCACACCTCTCCTCACTTCTTTCTCTTTCTAACATCTCTTTAACCTTCCCCAACCCCTCCCCCCCCCCCCCCCCCCCCCCCGCAAGCCTATGGTATCCTCCTAGCACTAGAAGAAAGCCCCAAAGAGCCCGGAGTCTTCGAGAAAAAAGAGTTTTTCGGTTTGAAACTCTGCTCGCGGAGAGCCCGATTTTCAAGTAAACCTCCCAGTTTCGTCAAAGAAGATTGTTTTAAGAAGAGAAGTGTTGTCCGAATCACTCCTTATCAGGTAAGTGTATAGTCACTTTCATCTTATATATAGATATGAAGTATTTTATGTGCTGTGTGTGTGTGTGTGTATATATATATATATATATATATATATATATGTGTGTGTGTGTGTGTGTACGTTATCTGTTTACTTGAGATGTTTGCTGAATGAAACATCTATGCTTCTTTCTTTCAGATCTGAAACTTTTTCCTTCATATCTACACTTTATATTTCAGATCTAAGACTTTTCTTTCAGTTCTGAAACTCTTCCTTTAGATCTACACTTTCTCATCTCAGATCTAAGCTTTTTCTACAGATCTTAACTGTATATGTATTTTATGTTTTGAAAGCTATGTCGGATGAAAGATGTAAACTTTGTTTTTCAGATCAGGATTGTGTATGTATTTTATATCTACAAATATGTTGGGTAGAACACGGGTAGATGAAATAGATGATGTGTGATAAAATGATGAGAGACCTCGATGTTTACAATGTTTAAGATGATCCAGTCATCTAGCGGAGTATAGATGGCGACCACAGACTTTTCTAGGCAGTCCAGTGGAACGCTAGCATGATCGCAACCTGTAGGTGTTTTTGAAGATGTACTCCATCCCCCCCCCCCTCTGGTTGCCTTTTGTGACATGTATTGCTGAGGAATCCCCTAAGCAGTGTTGTCACCCTGAAGAAAATTTCTTAGGCTAGGTCCCTTTTAATAGATGCTTTAGGGACGTAAAGTGAGGATATCGGAAACGGGTAATCAGGTTAATCATTTGATGAAAATAATAATAAACTTATTTATTGTGGTTTGAGTCAAAACCCTATATGCTCACCAGGCACCCCAGTCTGACCCACTTAGTTTCTTAAATTACAGGTAGTGGCAAAAACATAGTTGGATGATCTGACGAGAGATTATGGATTTGTTGAAATCCAATAGAATGTTGTAAGGTCTATGATGTTTTGAGGCCAATTTTGTCTTGTGGTCATAATGTTATGTTTATGATTTTGTTCTGTATCGATGATGACATTCCGAGTTTTGTAATACAATGACAATACATTTATGTAAAAAATGCTTTGATAACTTTTATCATAGTTGGTATCAGAGCATTAGTTTAAGAGAACTTTTCGGTTTTAATGATTAATTAGTTGAAAGTTAAAATATATTTAAGTATTAAAATAAGTTTTTCATGAAATAAGTATTTGTTTTTCAAATTAATGTTGTTTGAGATATAAGTTAAAGAATCCGGAATGAAAGTGGTTAAAACTTTTGCATCCCATGCCTCCGGCCCTTAAAATGTCTTAAATATACCTTCAATTTTGAAAAGGTGGACCTCAGGAGTCAAGACCGGGTTGCGGATGATTTTAACACCCATAATGCTTTGCCAATCTCTATTTCATGATAAATACAATAATGAATTTCTTTTGTTGGTTTATTTAAATGTACAACAATTTTATTTTAGATAAAAAAAAATTAGTATGGTCAAAATATTTTATTAAAAGGATACTAGCAAGAAGATAAACAAGACAAAGAAATATTTTTTTTCATCCAATCCGTCTAGTCTTTGAACTTGCTACATCTAGATTTTAACTAAGAAAAAGAGATAGTCGTGTCTGTATCAAAAAGATACCCCAACTGCATGTGTTTCTCTAGACTCTATGAAAACTTTGTCATTCTCATACATCTAAATAAGCTAAATAACAACTAAGACAACTATGTGGAACCATTATTTGCAAGCATCTCTAAAACCAACGTCATTTGGTCATCCGAATAAAGAAATCAAATTTGAAGGAATAGTTCATAAGTCACAAAAAAAAAAAAAAAAAACAAAAAGAAAAAAAACAAAAAAAAAAACAAAACAAAACAAATACATAAAAACGATTGTAAATTCATACTTCTCTAATCCAAACTATTTCTAGTAGCTAAGCATTGAGAGTCTTCGTCTATGGACTATGCAAGGATGTTAACTTTGATTGGAATATAATTATTTCATTTCGTCTATCAGTCTTTGTAATCGACTTTCTTTAAGAACACCGACATTAATATATATATATATATATATATATATATATATATATATATATATATATATATATATATACACTAGCTGTTTACCTGCGCTAAGCGACGGGTGGAAATAGTTTTTTCAGAAATTAGTTTCCTGAGACAATCAATTTTTATTATGCAAATTATTTTGAAAAAAAAAGGTTCTTATGGATTAAAAATAAATATAAAATGTTCTATTTTATATAGATGTACATTGTTGAGTACAAACCCGATTAAAGCTTCGTTTAAGTATAATTATGATTTATGTTTATTTTTTGTCACAACAAATGGATAACGGATTCATAAAAACATGTTTTATTGAGACCCTTTAATACAACCATTGATAACTCTATCAATAAGTGGTGCGTATAGGTAGCATAGTACGATTTCTATTTTCCACAGTGACACAGATAAATAAAGATTAAAATAACATGAATGCAATATATATATATATATATATATATATATATATATATATATATATATATATATTGCATATAAACATACTTGGTATAAGCATAAACCCATCGATTTTCAAGCATAACTACTCTTTAATTTTCAAGCAACCTACATGCCTGCTACAGATTTAAAGTACGATGCTATAAGTCAACATTGAAAAACATATTAGGAAAATACGAATTTGCGAAGGGCGGAAAGCGGGGTGGTGAATAGTTTTGTTGTGACGTTTATTTTTGTTTCTGTGAATAGTTTCTTCTCTACAGTTAGTTCCCCTTTCAAAAACTGACATATTACAAAGAACACCCAATATATCACAAATATCATTTACCAATTAAGTATTTATTTAATGGATGTAAATCTCAAAGTTTTCAAAGTACAATGATGAATTATGAAGATTATCAAAGTACAATGATAAATAGAAAACAATACTTTCATTTATTTGTTATTACTATATCATACTTTTATTTTAGTAAAAGCACAATGCTATAATACATGTATAACAGAAGTTAAAATGTTATAAACGAAATATATAAAATGGAAAAGGTAAAAAAAAATACCTTTCTTTTTATAGTAAATTACATTTTGGTCACTGGATTTTACAATATTGGTCCCAAAAAAGTTATCAACTGTAAATTCGGTCCTTGTTTTTGGATTTCTTTTTATTTTGTTCTATGTGTTGTCTAAGCTAATAACCTAACTGTTAAAGTTTTTAAAATGACCATTTTGTCATTGAAAGATAAAAAAAAGTACACCGTCTTTTATCCTTTATTTTTCTATAAACTTTCAAAAAGAAGACTATTTTGCAATTTATAAACTTTTATTAAAAGATAATGAAAATTATAAATTTAGTACGTGTGGTATACTAATATTTGTCAGATATGGTAAAAGAGCAAAAGGGTCATTATCAAACAATCGGTTATAAGTTAACTACATTTTTCTCCTTCACTATCATCTTTTAAAGTGATAATGTGGCAATATAATGTTAACTTCTTGGTCCATCCTGGCATAGAAAAGCACCACCTCAGTTTTGTTAGCAATTAGTTCACTCACAATGGACTTTGCACTCCTCATAATGTCAAACATTAACTTCTTTACACGAACCACCTGCCAAACATGAATATTCAAATAATATTTACACCAGATCAATGAAACTAAACAAATAAGAATTAAGCACATTTAATTTAAAATATGTCTCCAACAGAGCAATGCCATAGAATCCTAAAAATTATGAGCCATTAGTTAAAAATGGTAGGAAGTGTGTTATGCTTTTTGAATTTTTGAAGTGACATTGATAGTAAAGTTAATAATATAAAGCACAATATGACTTGGTAGAGTTGACATCAATAATAAGAACATGCATCTTGTATGTTATCTATGATCAGGCCAACAATGCTCCATGAGCTTAGAAAACCATCTGATAACCTAGAAAAGTAATCATGTACATAAATGAAAGGGGTTTAGGAGCTTCATCCTATCATTGACATCATAATAAATTAGAGAACAACTAAGAAACTAAATGCACCTTCAGGACCCAAGAATCAATTTAGGAGCCTCATCCTACCATTCAAGCTCCTTTTTATACACCTTCCATTAAAAACACTAAAACTTAAAATTGAAAGGATTAAGTGTTTAATCACTGAATATATGTGATGAATTACAAATAATACATACGTATTAGTATAATTTTGTTATTTACCATTTAAAAAACGACTTTCTAAATACCATTGAAGCTCATTTGTAGTTGACTTTTTTTAAGAACACCGACATTAATATATATATATATATATATATATATATATATATATATATATATATATATATATATATATATATATTAGGTGTGAAACTCGTGTATTATACGGGTTAATTAAAAAAATATATCAAACTTTAAATATTAAGAATTTTTTAAAATAAAATTTCAAAATAAATAAACATATTCAATTAATGAATAAATATAATCATTATTAAGAAGATCGTCGATAATATCAATGATTGTTTTGTCATATTCATTAACTTTATTATCATATTCAATGTATTTTAATATATCTTATATATTTTTTAAGATTCTTTGCATTTATTATCACATTAAAATATATTTAATACTTTACATATATAAATTTAGTATTATGTGGCATATTAATTGATTTAATTCAAAAAAACACAAAATGACATGTGGATTTAAATTTAATCAAAAAAATTTACAAAATTACATGTGGCAAATTTAATGAGAATATAACATTTGGCAAAATTATCTTCATTTATTATGATATATATATATATATATATATATATATATATATATAAGTTCTCAATGGATTTAGGAATATTATACTTTCTAAACTTCAAACTTTGGCCACAATAGTTTGAGGGGTTGGCAATTTTGGTCCCTTCACCACATCCCTCGCCTAATTCGACTTCCTTTATGCAACGTGTCCGCCTCATCTTCCAAATGTGTGTCCACCCAACGCCATTGATCATCTACTTCTGATCTTAACCCCTTTTATCTATTCTTATTATTCAATTTCACTCTAGAAGACCACAAATGTTCTTCCTCAATACATATAAACGAGATATTAGTTGACCGAATGTTTTCTCCCATTCATATCTTAAGCAAGAGAATGTACAGCGTATAAATACACATAAAATACATCGGTAATCCTAAGTACAAGTTTCCAATATTCCTCTATTTGACTAGACTTAGTCTATTGACACATGTTGAATAATACACCCATGTGCATTTGAATTAGAGAACCGTTATTACCCCCCAACAAGCTTATGTGCGGGACGAACTTGAAGCTTGTGACATAGATTACAAAAGAGATCTTTATGCAAGGGTCTTGCGAATATATCCACATTTTGATCAACAGATGAGACATAGCTAATGTGAATCGCTTTTGGATTCAACTTATTCTTTAACAAATTGAAAGTATAAGGCAATGTGTTTTGAGCGGGTTCGAATAACCGAATTTTTGGTCATAAAGATTAAGCCAACATTGACACACAAAAGAAATGGAGAACTTGTAACAAGTGCATGGAGTTCGAGAAGGAGTTGTTTAAGCCAGAATAGTTCAGATGCAGTGTAAGCTAAGGCTCGATATTCAACTTCGGTACTTGATCGAGATACAACCTTTTGTTTTCTAGATGTCTAACTGATGAGGTTAGAACCATGATAGATAGCAAATCCATAGTGAGAGCGACTATCATCTCTATCTGAAACCCATCCTGCATCCGAGTAGGCAATAAGATAAGTCTTTGTAGTTGGGGAGAAGTGTAGATAGTGAGTAATAATGCCTCATAGATGTCGTAAGATGCGTTTGACAACCTGCCAATGAAGAGTGGTAGGAGCATGCATATATTGGCATACACGGTTGACTAAAAATGAAATGCCAAGACGGGTAATAGTTGCATATTGTAAAGAGCCAACCACTTGTCTGCAAATGAAGAGAGGTATGAAATTCCCTTCAAGTTGAAAAATCTCTAGCAAAGAGTGATAATAGATATCAAGTTGCCCATTAAGTTGCGCCCTTTATGAATCGTCAAAATAGTTTTTGTATATCTCGCTTAACTTTAACAACTTTGCTTTATCAAAACTAGAAAATGAGTCACAAGGACTCAAAGCTACCATGTTATCCATCAACACCGTGCCAACTTCACTAAATCTATCCCTAAATTCTTGAATTTGCATATCTAAAATCGTGCTAAAAATCACAACTTCAAAATTATGTTGATTCGTGTTATTGGTCCTACGCTTACATGGGGTAACATAATATTTTGACATGTCCACAATTCCTATATTATGCTTTCCACAAAAAGTACATACATTATTCCAAATTTGTGGAAACTCATTTTTTTTAAAAAAAACTAGCAATGCTTTGTTTGTCCCTTTTAGTAATGAAGTCACTTCCAAAATATCTTGATATTATCTGTGAGTCATATATTTCCAACATCAAGTGTAAAAGAAACACGAAATCAAGTGTCTTGAAATAAGACAAAACACCCTTTGCTTGATTACGGTTAGATAAAGTAGCCCCTTCACCTATATATTTGAAAAAAATAATAAAAAAAACTATAAGAAATAAAAATAAAACTAATACCGTATTAAAATTTAAAGGAATTAATATTTTATGATTTCTCGCTTGAGTCATACTCAAGTTGTTGTTGGAAAATATGTTATCGATGGTGGCTTTAAGAGTCAAAGAAGATGTACCCAATCCCAAGTCTATCAACATATCTCAAAACTATAACCATTTGTTCTTTTTTGGAAACATCACTAGACTTATCAACTAATACAGCGAACACATCTTTACCAATTTCATTACAAATAGACTTGTTTATCTCTTTTGAAAAGCAATTGACAATATCTTTTTGAGTCATCGGAGAAATCAACTTTTCATTTTTTAGAGTATTTTCTAAAGTAACTTTAAAAATCTTCTCATTATCTTCTCTAATCAAAGATAAGACTTCAATGAAAAATCCCTTTTTATTAGACTTTTCCGTTTCAACATGTCTACGAAATTGTAATGCATTTTTCAATAAAAATATACAACTACGGATCGTAGCAGGTAATCGAATTTCATAATTACTTTTCTCAAGTTTCGTTTGCTTACGCAAGACTTCACCAATAAATTGGTTTTTTCTCGATAACAAATCACACTTTTCTTGGGCCTTATGGTGATAACTTTGAATATTACCAATATGTTTTCGGAATGAGCCTTTTTTACTCCAATTGTCAAAGCCTTCGGTTATAAATGCATCTTTTCCATCTTGTGTCTCCTACCATGTATCCAAACAAGTAGCAACAAAAACAATATGCCTTCGTATTTTTTATGTTATACTCTAACCATGGAAAATCAGTAAACCATTGCACAACAAAACTTCTTGGCTTATTAGTAAATAAGGTATATTCAAAACTATGCCCCTTTCGTTGACAAGGCCTTTTAATCAAATATGACCTCCTTATTTCATTCATTTGATTAGGATTATAAAATGTAATCTTTGGCCTATCTCCCAGGTCTGAAGGAAGATCATCCAAATCAAAAGATTGTGTCACTTTTAGTTTTTGAGTAGGTTCATTGGATTGTGTTTCTTGTGGTTTTGACATAGGTTGATTGGTTTGTGGAACTTGGTTACTTTCATTAGCCCTGTTTTTTTTTTTTTGGAAGTTCCTTCACCCTTGTTGTCTCCAACATCTAACTGTCTTTTGAAAAAGCTTTTAATAACAACCTACTATCAAAATATATGAGCTATAAACTTGATTTCAAGTTTCAACAACAATAAAAAAATAACAACATATAATCAAATTATCATCTATCAAAATATATCAACTATAAACTTGATTCCAAGTTTTAACAATAAATGAACAAATAGTAACCTACAATCAACATATATCAACTACAACTTGATTTCAAGTTTCAACAACAAATAATCATTAAGTATTAACCTTAAGTCCCTAATTTAACAAAGTTAATTGGTAATTTCTAAATTTTCAAACCTAATGACAAAAAATTTGAATTTGAATTAACCTAAATAAATAATAGGATTGAGTATTTTTTTTATACTGACTAGTGGGTTTGCGCTTAAAATTTTTGGACCATTTGGATTAGTTTGTAATGTTGACCATTTACAAATAATCAGAAATTTCTTAGGATAGCCCAATTTTATTTTTTCCGATATAAAACCGCAACATAAAATAAATTTTTTCGAAATAATTGACACTATTAAATTTTTGTTTAGTGGTATCCCGGAATCTATAGTAGATCCGCCAGTGGTTGAATGTCGACTTCGAAGATACATTTTCTTTAAAAAAAAACTATACGTATATTATTTATGCATATATTGATCCTTTGGGTTTTCAAAATGGCTATAATATATGTGGGTTCAATATTTTGTTATGTGAATGACTATAAACAACTGATGATAACATTCACTTTTAACTCTATAAGTTTTATTATTATTATTATTATTGTTATTATTATTATTATTAAGTGATACCTGTTATTATTATTATTATTATTATTATTATTATTATTATTATTAGTTTGTTTTTGATGAACATGTATTGAATTAGATTGCAGTTAAATACTTTTGTTGAAATTACTATATGTTAATTAACTTCACAATGAAGAATACAAAAGTTAAATATATCATAACGTTTTCTACTAAAATTAAATTTGAAATATTGTAAAATATTTGATTCACTATATACTTTCATGAATTTACTTGAGTTCACAGTTTTTTTGAAAACAAATTATATCCAACGTTTGTTTAAAAAGATATTAGTCTGATGATTATAATTTTGATTATTGAGTACAACAATAATTAAATATAAAATAACAATAATACGTTTTAACTTTTAACGACCTATCTAGAATTATCCAATTAAACATGTGTTAAACTTTTAATGATTGAACAAATATTTAGTATATCAAAAGTTTAAGTTCAAATTTTATATTTAAATACCTATATGATATTTTATGCGCAAAGTTGGGACAAAAATGTAAATAACCGAGGGGTGAGGTGTGAAAATCTAATTTAAGGGTCTCGTTATCATCGAGGATGGGACCCACATGACATTCACGTAACAACACGTGTTTTTCGACTTTCTCCACTTCTCCTTTCCCACCCCCATAGTCATCACCTCTTTGTTTTTGCCCCAAATTTTACTTACTAATATTATTTTTTTACCAATAATTAAATATTAAAAATATCTACAATAAAAACAATTTTTGACAACTTTGTAAATGACAATCAATATCACATATATATGGCAAAAACTAGTGATATATAATAGTAAAATTATATCAGAATTATTCTAAGAAACATCTTTATTTTTATTATTCTTGATAAAAAAAAAAGTCAAAAACTACAATGAGTTATCACTTATCCAGATATGTTACTACTCTACTTTAGGTAACTTATATTCTAGGCAAAACATCTTTTACATACAAATAGCATGTGACCTTATTGTCAAAACATCAGCATACTTTAGATTCCATCATAAAAAAAATAAAGTTATGTTGCCTAAAATGGGCAAAAAGTACATTGCATATGTAAGAAGTAAAAAGAAAGTTGTTTAGAGTAAAAATGGTTCATTAAGTTGTATATATTTTAACTCATCTGTTAACTTGTTGATAGTATCTGTTTTTTAGGTTTGATAAGCCTAATAGATCATGGACTTATTGTGGATAAACAAAATTCACGTTTCACATAACATACCCACATTATGTTATAGAACTAAGATAAATATGTAAAAGGAAAACGTTATTAGGTAGTGTTAGATGATGATTTTGGTATGTACTTTCCGAGTACATTTTTGAAGGAATGCAAACCGAATAAAAACAGCATTTGATGATTTTTGTAACACTTATGGATTTGAGGCTGCTTTGTACCTTATTGAATAATTTTCTTTAATTTTGTTATAAATATGGAATTAATTGATATGTGGGTGTGTGTTATAACTTATAAGTAACGGATTTTGGCGGTGACGTGCACCACTATCTCTTTGAAATAAGCAAAAATGTTAAAAGAGAATTGACCAATTAGGATAATCTTTAAGGGTTGTAAATCGAACAATTGTGTCATGTTTTTGTCTGACACGATATGAAACAACATGAAAATTTTCCATATAACACGAACACGACACACATGTAATATTTTCCCATGACTTCCTCTCTCATTAATTCAAACATATATATTACAAATACAATGCATAAGGCCAAAGGGTTGGTCATTAAATAAGCTACACTATAGTTACAATAGAATAATAATAAATATCTAATAGTTCCCCGCACTTGGAATGAGGGAAAACATTGCGAACATTCAAATTGGACCAGAAATCAAGGAATAGTGTCGAATGAAGACTCTTATTGAAGATGTCTGCATATTGAGATTTAGATGGAGCACGAAGAACTTGAACATGACTAGTAGCAATTTATCTCGAACAAAATGGAGGTCTATCTCAATATGTTTAGTTTGTTGATGTTGAACCGGGTTGGAAGACAGCACGAAGAACTCGAACATGACTAGTAGCAACTTTATCTCAAACAAAATGGAGGTCTATCTTAATATGTTTAGTTTGTTGATGTTGAACCGGGTTGGAAGCCATGTATACTGCACTAACATTATAACAGTATAAAAGAGTAGCAAGATGCGGAGAATAGTGTAGCTCAAGAAGTAAGTTACGACAGTTTCGGCAACTACGTTGGCAACCTCGCAATACTCAGCCTCGACACTGGAGCGTGAGATAGTATTTTGGCGTTTGGAGGACCAGGATAGAAGGTTATAACCAAGAAACACACTATAACCAGATGTGGAGCGTCTGGTAACGGGCCAGCCAACCCAGTCAACATCTGAGTAAGCAATAATATTGTGAGAAGGAGATCATTATATCTAAAGGCCATGAGCAGTGATGCCACAAATGTATCGTAAAAAGCATTCAGAGCAGTGAAACGGGGATCATATGGATCATGCATATAGAGATATACCTACTGAACAACATAAGTGATGTTCGGACGAGTAAATGTGAGATACTGAAGAGCACCATCCGGACTAAGATATAAAGTCAGATCATCAACGGGAGGCCCAGACCCATCCAACTTAATAGATAAGTCAGCAGGAGTGGATGTCGGTTTACAGTTAGCCATGGAGGCACAATCAAGAATGTTATTGGCATATTTTTGTTGAGAAAAAAGCAATCTGTCAACAATGCGCTTATTAGAAATACCCAGAAAATAATGAAGATCGTCAAGGTGTGTCATGTCAAATTCAAACCCGAGAACTGAAGTGATAGTGGTGAGAAGTGGGGAAGATGAGCCTGCAAGAGTAATATCATCCACATATAATAACAAGTAAGTTACATGAGCACACTGTCTGTAAATAAACAATGAAGAATCACACTTGCTGTTAGTAAAACAAAGGCGAGTAATAAACATAGAAATGCGCTAAAACCATGCTCGGGGCACTTGTTTGAACCCATATAAAGATCTCTAAAGAATACAGACATGATCGGGTTTGTTAGGATCACGAAAACCTGGTGGCTGGTGCATATAAACTGTCTCATGTAGGTGACCATGAAGAAAAACATTCTTCACATCAAGCTGTCAGATAGGCCAATGGTGTGTGACAACAATGCTCAGACATAGCGAATAGAAGAAGGTTTTACCATAGGACTAAAAGTCACATCACAATCAATGTCATCTATATGGCTACAACCATTTGCAACGAGACGAGATTTGTATCAAGACAATGTATCACCCGCATTAAGGTTTTTTTTATTATTAAAATAACCAAATGCAATTAATAATATCAGCGCCCTGTAAACATGGTACGAGAACCCACATGTTATTGTTTAATAAGAGCATAATATTCCTCTTTCATAGATTTTAGCCAGTTAGGATCTATAAATGCCTGTAAATAGGTGTGAACAATAGGAGAAGTGGAATCAACATGGAGATTTAGTTTCTCACGTGGTTGTTTTTTAATACCACATTTGAGATGGGTGACCATAAGGTGAGGAGTGTAACGAGTGGCAGGCATAAGGGAAGTTAGGACAGTCGTGATGGTAGGTTCAGCAGCTGATGTAGTCATAAGAGAAGAGGGATCGAGAGGAGGCACCTCCTCAAGATTGGAAGCGAAAGACACAACGGCGATAGTTTGTTGATCCTCGGAAAGAGGTGGCACACTAATGATAGGAGAATCCTAGGTGATAGGAGAGACTAAGGAAGGAGAGTCAAAAGTAGGAGGACTCACATGATCTAAAATTAAATAGGAAGGAGCATCGTCGGGAGTCATAGACCCAAAGGGAAAAATGGTTACGTCAAAAACGCCTCTCGTAACTCGTATGCAGACTTCAATAACTCAAAAATTGAGTTCTATTGGGTAAGGGTGCCACCACATAGAAAACTCTTCGTTTCTAACCCACAATTTTTCATTACCTTCTTGAACTTACTTATTATTTATGGAGACAGTCTAATATACCGTACCACCTTTTGGACATGTTAGGTCATAATTTTGTGGTTTGAGCTAGGCATTCATCTTGTATAGGTCTTGGTAGGGTCTTGGGGTTAGTTATGTTGGTTGTAGTATGTTAGCGAGTGTGTGCGGCCATACACGCGTGTGCGGCTGTACACACGTGTGCGGCTGGTGGTCCTATAAATAAAGTGTGTCTGTTTCAGTTGAAAAGGGACGTTAGTGACGTATGTGTGTGTTTTCCCAAGGTGTACCTGACATTTATATGATATAGATGTGTGCATGCTTGGATTAAAAAAAAAGAGAGAGAAGGCTAGAGAAGAGAGAGAAAGTTAGAGAGAAAAAGTGTGTGTGTGAGAGAATCTATTGTAAGGAGCATAATTCATATTGAATACATCATAGATTCATCTTCTTCTTCTCATTCTCTTCTATATTGATCTGAAATCATCCAATTGATTGGGATTCCGCACCATCAATTGGATCTGATTGATACACAAGCAATTTTGGGGACTTACAATTGGTATCAGAGCCAATTCAGTGTCAATTTTGAAGGAACTTTGAAGGTGTGTGTAACAACCGAAAAATACAACCAATTTTAAATTTTTCAAAAACAACTCGATTCCATTAAATCATTACAAAAAGGTTTTCAATACAAAACATTTAGCGTATTCCCAGAATCACATTACTACAAAATCATGAGGAGCGGTACGATCACGCCTTCGCCTTGCCACGGTCTCCTGAAGAACCTGAAAAACATAAAACCACAACTGTAAGCCCAAAAGCTTAGTGAGATATCCCCAAAATACCAACCACTTATACCATACACGCATATCATGCCACAACATATCTGATCACAGAACAGCCATGCACTTCGGGTCTACTGTGTGACTGGTCCGCCGTACCGGCCTACAGTCCACCTGGTCCACCCTCTGAGTCTAGCCATAAACCTCGAGTCTACAGTGTGATTGGTCCGCCCGCACCGGGCCTTCAATCCACCTGGTCCACTCTCCGAATCTAACCACATACATCGAGTCTGCAGTGTGATTGGTCCGCCCGCACCAGGCCTTCAATCCACCTGGTCCACTCTCTGAGTCTACAGTATGACTGGTCCGCCCGCACCGGGCCTTCAGTCAGCCTGGTCCACTCTCCGAGCCTCGGCACGTCTGGTCCGCCCTCTTGGGGCCTACAGCCTATCCGGACCGCTCGCTGGGCCTTCGGAACAACTGGTCCGCCCTGGGTATCTTGGCCTACAGCACAAAGCAGGACCTGCCTCAACCCAACTCCATTCCAAACAACCATGTGCACATATACATACAATCATATAGCAATTCACAGTCAACAAGCAGATCAAACAGATCACATAACATGTCATCATCCTAACCAGGATACCGACCTAACAGGTCACTAGCATAGCATCTCCCTATCTCTCAAGATACCGATCTCAATCAGGTCTCTAACATATACCATCCTAGCTCTCAGAATGCAAACATATCAAAGCAGTAACATAACAACAACTACCCGGATCTCAATCCGATAAGGGCCGGCCTTGGTGCCTTAAACCTTTTTGATATAGTGAGGATACCTCACCTCGAAATTGCCGGCTGAAAGGATAAGATCCCGCTGCTCCAAACTCCGACACGAACTCCTCCACTGAACACCAAAACACTCAACTCAATAAATACCCTTAATTACCAAAATACCCCCAGAAGACAATTGGTCAACCCTAGGACAAGGTCAAAGTCAACCCCTGACTGACTCTACTCGCCGAGTCCCCATACTTAGAACTTCCCTCAATCCGCGGCCTAACTCGCCAAGTCACCCCGAGACTCGTCGAGTCCAACAACTCTGAGTCCACTCGCCCACAACTCACCGAGTCATCCCTTGACTCGCCGATTCTCGACTCAACCAGAAAATATTGGGACTCTTCGACAAGACTCGCCGAGTCTAAGGCTATCTTCAACCTACTCGCCGAGTTGTTCATACAACTCGTCGAGTTCCAGGCCATCTTCATCCAACTCGCCGAGTTGTTCTTCCAACTCGTCGAGTTCCAGCTCATCTTCAAGCAACTCGTCGAGTCCACCCATGTGACTCGCCGAGTACCACCGGTCTGAATTCATACAGAAGCACTCCAGGCCATGCAATTGATCCAAAACATAGATCTAGCCTCCTACAACCCATCCATCACGTAAAGTGGCAAACTTTACATGAATCCAAAGAGATCTAGGCCTTATACACTTTAGGGCTAGGGTTTGGGACATGATAGCTTCACTACACACTCAAACACAGGGACTTTCAGGCATTCCAACCCTTCTCCATTCCAGATCTGAGGTAGCAACCTCAGATCTAACCTCTAAACTCCAAAACACCAAAAGATAAGCTCCCCACAAACCCCATAATGATGAATCCAAAGAGTAACAGCCCAAGGACGAGATATTACCTCAAAAGAACGCCCCAACTGCAATGGAACTCGAATCCAAGCAAAGCCCCTTGCTCCAAGCCTCCTACCCTTCAAGATTTCCTCAACAATTGCTTCTCCAAGCTCCCAAATGCAACTTGATCCACTCACATATGAAGGTTAGGGTTTCTGGACTTGAGGATGAGTAAAGAGGCTGGGGGAATGGATGTTATGTTCTTTATATAGGGCTCAACCCCGAGAATTAGGGTTTTCTCCACTCAACGCCTACTCGCCGAGTCCATCTTACTGACTCGCCGAGTCAGCTACTTAACACGCAACCAAGTCGCGACTCTACTCGCCGAGTCCACCCATGGACCCGCCGAGTCGCTCTTTCCCAATTTACTCTTTTAGCCCTTCAACTCTACTCTTGATATTTCGGGATGTTACAGTGTGCGGTTGGATTTTGAAGGTGTGTGGTTGGAAATTTGAAGGTGTGCGGTTGGAGTTTGAAGGTGTGCGGTTAGAGTGTGCGGTTGAGTGTGCGGCTGAGTGTGCGGTTGGAGTGTGCGGTTAGAGTGTGCGGTTGAGTGTGCGGCTGAGTGTACGGTTGGAGTGTGCGGCTGAGTGTGTGGTTGGTGTGTGCGGTTGGGACCCAGGCCTGTAATGACCTGGGTCCCCAAATCTAAATAATCCCGCTCATTGTGCAGGAACAACTGTGGAGGAATGTCGTCAAACCTTGGTACGTCGACATCGGTTGTTCCAGGCACATTGACAGGAGACATCTCCCAACTGCACGTCATTCAAAATTTTAATGGGGGCTATGTTTCCTTCACGGGAGGAGATGGAGGGAAGATCACTCAAAAAGGAATAGTTGTAAATGGAGTGCTGAGTTTTGAGAACGTCATCTACGCTCCTGAGTTAAAGTATAGCTTGTTGAGTGTCTCACAGATCAGCTTATAGACTACGGATAATGATATACGGTTAAGCAGTGAAGACCTCGATGCAATAGTGTTTACAGAGTGTTCCATCGAGTTGTACCTGACGTTTTTCTGATATAAACATGTGCAAGCTCGATTTCTTTTCATCTTCTTATTCTATTGCTGCTTGATCATTGACAAAAGGAGTTAGTGGTGTTCTCAAAGTGACGTCTCCAACTTTTGATCAGATGGCCGACACCTTTCAAACGATATGGATACAACTTCAAGGATTCCTCCCCTTCCATTTGCTATTCCAACTTTATTGCCATTTGATGAGTGATCAGATACAGACACAAAACTCCCAACCTCTTGTGAAAACAAGATGACTTGATCAAAGGCAGGGATATCTTATCCAAGAACAAGTACCACCAGTCCAACAACCCTCCAAAGCTGCTACACTAACTCAACCGACCCTAAAAGGACCAAGTAATGTTAGATCTTCGTTTGAAGTCGGGAGTTCTTCTGCTCCTGGGGGTTCTTCTCCTCCAACACCTGCGCATGATGTTGCCTCTTTGAGGCTTGCCAGGTTTCTTGCTCAACAAGATTCAGATCCTTTACCTCGTGGCAAATGAATATCAATAGGTGAAGGAAGTTTAGGGGGAGCAGGCCCATCTATCTCAGAGCTCAAGGAGGAGATCACTGATGAAGAAGACCTGAGTCCATGCTAGCTCAAACCAAAGGGGAGATTGTTAGGTCATAATTTTGTGGTTTGAGCTAGGCATTCATCTTGTATAGGTCTTGGTAGGGTTTTGGGGTTAGTTATGTTGGTTGTAGTATGTTAGCGAGTGTGTGCGGCCATACACGCGTGTGCGGCTGCACACTCTATGTGCAGCTATACACGTGTGTGCGGCTGCACACTCTGTGTGCGGCCATACACGCGTGTGCGGCTGTACACACGTGTGCGGCTGGTGGTCCTATAAATAGAGTGTGTCTGTTTCAGTTGAAAAGGGACGTTAGTGACGTATGTGTGTGTTTTCCCAAGGTGTACCTGACATTTATTGAGATAGATGTGTGCATGCTTGGATTAAAAAAAAGATAGAAGGCTAGAGAAGAGAGAGAAAGTTAGAGGGAAGAAGTGTGTGTGTGAGAGAATCTATTGTAAGGAGCATAATTCATATTGAATACATCATAGATTCATCTTCTTCTTCTCATTCTCTTCTATATTGATCTGAAATCATCCAATTGATTGGGATTCTGCACCATCAATTGGATCTGATTGATACACAAGCAATTTTGGGCACTTACAGGACACACTCGACGTGATACTTTTGGTATTTAATCCATCCATTACTATAAGGTCTAAAATGTGGGGCATACACCTAACTTGGAAATACTTTTCACCATCGTAAATATTAGGAAACTTTTGACCAAATATCCAATAGCCTTATCATTTGAAGAGCCGTTATCCAAGGTCATTGTCATGACATTTTTCATTCACCATCCACAAATACAATCGACTAATACTTGGCTTATATGCTCTCCCTTATGTTTATCTATCTCCCTAAAATATATAATTCTCTTGTGCATTATGCAATGCTCATCTATAAGATGATTCGTGACCATCATGTAAGTAATCCTTTGACAAGAAGACATCCAAGTGTCTATTCTCAAATGTATTAGCAGTCTTTGGGTTACTTAAAATTTGAATGGTTGTTTATTTTATGTAAAACTTGGAAACATTCTAGGATATCGCATGTCTAGATGGCAACACGACCTTAACATTAAGTGCATTGATGCATTCCACAAAGACCTTGTTTTCAACGAACTTGAAATGTAGTTCACCTACTACAAAAGGTTACGTAATGCTTTTTTGATCCTTTAGTCATCATCTTTCCATGCTCTAACACTAGCCTCCCCTTTTGACTCCTTCTTTAGATTCAATTTAGTTTGAGTTTTATCTTGTAGCTTTTCCGGGTTTTTTACACCTATTTACGTGTTTGAGTAAACTAGAAGTCATGTTTCTTTCTTAATCAACCTTTAGTAACCTTCCCCATCAATGGCATTTAGCATGCCTTCTTTTTACACAATCATCCTCTTATATCATAAGTTTATCAAACGTGTCCTGACAAGAGGTTTTTGCTTTGCCATTTTTTTTCATTTATTAGGATTTGGTTGATTTTCATATTCCAAATATTCAACTAAATTAATTTGTGGTGTATTATCAAAAAATTCCTCTCCATTAAACTAAGAACAAATTAAATCAATAGACAATACAAATATACTTTATAACATTCAAAAAATTCAAAAAAAATTCAACCAAAAATATTAATCTAGTTTACAATTACAAAAATCAATAAAATTCAGTTATATTCAAATAAATATAGAAAAATACTTTATAACATTCAAAAAATTCAACCAATAATAGTAAACTAGTTTACATGAAATCACAATAGAAAATTTTTCACGATAAATCAACTAAATATAACAATATACTTTATAATATTCAAAAAATTTTAACAAAACTCACTTGATTTTTATCATCATCTCTGATCCAATTATCATTCTTTCTTTTTAATTCAACTACTTTTGATTACACCCTCTGTAAGACCTGTGAGAAGTTGAAGCTTTATGACTTCATTTTTTCCCAGTTGCCCACAATGCCAATCAATTCCCTCTTGACTCCTACCTTATGTGCCAATTTTTGGGGATCTGAAGTAACCATAAACAAACCTGTAAGCACGAAGCTTAGTGAGTTCCCCAAATCATACCCCACACACAATCCACATAACATGTTAGCTATAAAAGCTACCTCCACCACATAACACATATCAATTATCTAATAAGCTACCTCTACCACACAATGCATATCAATTAGCTATACAAGCTATCTCTACCACATAATACATATCAATTAGCTATAAAGCTATCTCTACCATTAGCCACAAAGGCTATCTCTACCCTCAGCCATAAAGGCTATCTCAACCATTAGCCCTGAAGGCTATCTCTACTGTTAGCCCTGAAGGTTATCTCTACCACTAGCTGTAAAAGCTATCTCTACCACATAAATGCATAACAATACCACACACCTTTACGGAGCAAGTATACCAACTATCATAAAATGGGTCGGCCTTGGTGCCTTAGACCCATTGGTATGGTGAGAAGACTTACCTCAAATGCATAAGCTTCCTTAAGAAATCCTTAGCTGCTGCCTTGTCCACTTCCTTCTGAGACTTGCAAATGAGCTGGAGAATCTGGATCTAAAATCTCTTCCCTAATCAATGAGACTCCAAGATGATCACTCCTCTTCAAGAACACCAAGATGCACTCCAAGATGGCCTTACAAGCTCACACTCTCACAATTAGGGTTAGGGTTTCGAATAGGAGTTTAAGGATGAGAAGGAGGCTGACCCTAGAGGGTGTAATGTTCTTTATATAGTGTCACACCCTAAAAATTAGGGTTTAGTGACACTGGGCGTACTCCTTGTATGATGAGCGTACGTCTACAATCACCTGCGACCATTTACTCCATCTACGTTGGGTGTACCCCAGCTTACGTTGGGCGTACTCTTGTGCTGGCCACCTTGCATGCATGGGATCTTCTTGTCACTAATTTCCATTAGGGGCTAAAATTGACAATAACTTCAAAGTTTCATAACTCCTTCATTCTAAGTTTGTTTCCGACGAACTTTATATCCACAAAAAGGTGACGGGAAACCCTACGCTCCCATCGACACCTCCAAGTCCAAAACCTTCCAGATAAAACCTAAGACCCATAAAAGACCAAATCGCCCCTACCCTTCGATTTCCGAACCCCAACCGAGTACTTTAAAAACAGGGTGTTACACTATTGATCCATGTTGGGCTAAGTTTATGAAAGTATCCATAAGAGTTAACCCACATGAGATATGGATCATAACCCAAGTGTATGGATTAGGGTTTACCCATGACTCTTAGAATCCTACACTATATAAATATTGCCCATTAGCCAAAATCATGTGCCTAAGGCATTCTAAGAGAATCATAACTGAGTTTGGTGGAGCCTAACCTCTCTCTCAAAGTCCTCTTTTGTTCATGGTGTTTGTGAACCATTTGAGGCATCAAACTTGAGGTACTAAGCTCTTGAAAGGCCAAGACTACAAGCTACAATAAAGAGGTATTATTCTAACTAGTTTTATGATTCATGTACCAAATTGTATGCTAGATGTAGGCTTCATGCTTTGGAAATTTTATTGCATGTATAATTAGAGAAAACATAGATCCAAAACATTTAGGGTTGCGTGTGCACCATAGGAGTGCTATAGTGCTTAAAACCTAATAGTGGTATCAGAGCCATGGGTTGTTTTATGTTATATTGATGCAAATGTTTTATTTTCAAAATGGAAAAAAAACATGAAGTTTGTCAAATTTTAAGATAATTATTTGATTTTATGAAAAACTAATATTTGTAAAATTTGAGTCATTTTACTACAAGAGTTGAATTAGATCAATTTATTAAAAGACAGAATGATGTGATTATTTTATTTGTTTTAAAAGTTTGATCTAAATGTTTTTAAGGAGTTACAAATTTTTCATAAAATTTTGGAACTCATAAGTATTTTTTAAAAGTTATGATCTTAAGAGTTTTGAAACTTCCATAAGTTATGGATGTGAAAAGTCTCATTCATTAACTCTTTAAGTTATGAATTCCAAGAGATTTCAAATGTTACAAAATTTTTTATAAATGGATCTGAAGAGTTTCATAGCTTGCCCTCAAGTTATGGAACTTGGAAAGTCTCTTTTATGGAATTCTAAAAGTTTTCAAGAGTTACAAACCTTGTCCTTAAGTTTTGGAATTTGAAAAGTTTTTTTTTATGAGACATTGGATTCTAAAACTAAAGTTATTTGAAAAGGTTTCAAAAGTGTAACTCATTGGTTCATAACTTAATAATAAATTAAATAGTTTTTAATTTTGTTTTAGCATCTTAATGTTTTGAATAATTCATATTACATCTTTATGGACTTTATTAATAGTTAATTAAAGTGTTTAATTAAAAGAGAATTAATAATTTCATAATGACATGATTTAAGTTTAATTAAATTAAGAATATAGTTTAACTAATAGATTAAACCACTTAGTATTTTAAAAGTTTAAAATACACCCTTATACTATTATAATATTAAAAGTTTAATATATTATATGTACAAGTAAAAAGCCGGTCTTACCGTTAGTAGGCCTCGTACATGAAGCCGGTCTATAGGGGGGGTATAACGTTACTGCCTATAAAATGACGGTTTAATGGGTGTCCACTCTCACCCACCGCTTCCTTGACTGGTAGAGGGTCGTTAGTCGAACGGATAGGATAGGACATTAATTCTCATTAAAAGTATAATGAAAATACCAAGCAACTAGACACTTATAAATTCTCAATCTTAGTTACATAGGAAAAATGTGAATTTGGTGTTAACCCATGAAATTGCACTTTGCACCTTGTTAAGTCGTTAGTGGAGCGTGTGTGGTTAACCGACACACTAATATGGGACTGACAGTGTATGGAAAAGGGTAGCTTGATGTTAATCATAGATCAATGGATCGTGTGTGGTTAACCGGCACATTGATTAGGTGATCTGTAACATTAAGTGTAACAAGATAATTTGCATGGTTATTCACACCTTGTTTGTGATCCTCGGCATCCCAGTCATAATCTTGAAGGGCATAATCGAGATTTAAACATGACATTGAAAAGTTCAATGAATCTCAAAAGATCTAGGAATTTCAATTCATTTAAAACTTACCAATCAATTTCGTTTTTCATGGTGGAAATTGGTAAATCGTCATTTACCTACCTTCAAATATTTTACAATTGGATTACGGCATCCCTCTTCCGAATTGTAAAATATTGTGTTGGGTCCTAGCCTTAATATTTCATTTTGGGTGTTATATTAAGGACTTAAATCAACTAAACTTGAATTTCTCCCTGTAGATGTCTAGTTTTGACAATTATGGTCTTCCCAAATCTTTTAGAAAAAGTTTTCCTCACGAAGATGATGTTCCCCGGAATCATGCTTCACTTCCTCCACCTCCTCCAATAATTCTCCCTGACCCACATGTTCGAAGACTTGAAATTTTCAAGGTCACTCAAGGCCTATTGGCAAGAAAACATGAAGATGGAAAATCTGTATGTGCTCACATCTTGGACATGAAGCTGCATATTGACAGGCTGGGAATATTGGGTGTCGTGTTCCCAAGGAAGTTGGCTGTGGACTTGGTTCTTCATTCACTTCCCAAGTCATATAGTGAGTTTGCTAAAGACTACTATGTGACAGATCACGACATGACCCTTATCGATCTTACCTATTTGCTAATTACTGTTGAATGAGAAATGATTTGGGGCACTGGTAAAGCAAATTTGAATGGAAGATTAATTTCCCAAGCTTCAATGGACATTGACAATGGAAACATTGGAAGTATAGAAAAAAAATTCTCTTTCCAAGGGAAAGGGAAAGGCTAAGTCTGAGATTGTCTCATGTGTCGATGCGAAAGAAACCATTTTTTCTACTACCATTTAGAGGGACATTGGAAGTGAAGTTGCCCTGACTACCTGAGAGATCTAAGAGATGGTAAAGTCAAAATGTTTGACTCTACTTCAGGTAAGTCCACTGTCTAACTCTATTAAGTTCCTATTTGGAGATTCTTAATACATGATGTAATGTAATTACATTTTGATGTTTTGTAGAATCGAAGAAAAGAAAGGAAGCTTAAAGGAAGAGTAAGTTGATTCTGATCGCGAAGAGATGGATTTCGATCGCATGGCTCGATGATCAGAATTTTGAGCTGTTGCTTAAGAGTTATGATAAATTGCTTAGGAATAGATAACAAAATAGTTTTCATTTGTAATTGCATTGTAAGGACAAGTTTATCGCACTTTTATAAATAAAGAAAATTTTTGAATTTTATCTTATTTTAAATTTCCTTACAATGGCATTTGTGAAAATTTGTTGCTTATGTGTTTCCATTGATAGCAATATTGGAAAATGGATTTGATTCTTTCGTTTGTGGTAGTGTCGAAATTTACCAAATAAGGAACGATTCTCATCACCCAAGTTTTAATTGTCCAGAAACTTAGGATCGTACAACTTGTATTGTGTGATAGATGAGAACCTTCGTCTTTGGGAAATTTAGATTGATTCCTTGTTCACATGTATATGTGAGTCAAGTGAAGGACTATGGGATCGGGTACACTTGGTTGTGCACTGGTCAGGTCCACCACAAAGAACAATAAGGCTATTCGTCATGATTTACTAAAGTTTAGTAAATATGGTTATACTTACAAGATTAAGTGTAATTCTGAATTATTGGAAAAGTTTCAATGTATAGCATATCGAATAAGAAGAATCCAATTAGGCAGAAAGATAAAAGTTTATCCAATCTAAAAATAAGGGAAAGTACTTGAGTATCATGTTTTAAGCCAGGGATAACCGGGAGTTGCTAGTGTTTGTGTTGTTGTGAAGCGGTGGTCACAACTGGAGGTTTTCAGTTGGTGGTGCTCACGTTTCGGCGAGAGAAGCTCGGGTTTCGGGAAGTCTTTGGCTGCCCGGGAAGATGTGTCGACTAGTGGGTCCCGACTCTTTTGTTTTTTCTTTACATAAGGGATTGGACCAGATGGGGTCCAACTTTGTTTCTGACTTTTGTAGACACCTCTGTCATTTGTCTGGTGTACTGTGCACCTTTACCCTTTTTTTTGTTGTTGTCGACTATAGATAGAACATACATACACCATTTTTGATGTATTTTGGGTGATTTGTCAATAAATGTGAGCTGTAAAGATGATTTTCTCTGTGCATATAAACTTGTTTTGTTTTTTTCGTATGCATTTTTCTTATATCACTTTTTGTAGAAGCCACTTTCTGTCTCTTTGTTTTCTGTTTATATATATATATATATATATATATATATATATATATATATATATATATAGCCATTAATTAAAATGGTAAAACTATGAAGTAAAAATAACTTTCACTAGTTACAGCACAACTTAAAGAAATTTGTACATTTAGATTCATTACTAAAATTAACTTTTGATAATATGACAACTGAAAGATGGTAAAAAGTTCATAAGAATTTTCTTTTCCTTTTCAAGATTGAACAAAACCATCAAAATATGGACAAAGATAGGGCAAAAACTCATAAAACCCTCTTTTTTTTTTAAGGTTTTGTAAATATACCAGCCATACAGCTGTATGTATAAATGGTTGTTTTCTAGACAAAAAATCTAACCAAAAATTGATTTTCTATAACATATAAACTTAGGATGGAGTAAAAAGCTTTTTTACTCATCAAACTTATTAAACAACCCCTAAACTATTAACAAAGCAGGGATGAGGATGTCTTGTTCATAAAAAATTATGAACTGAAAGATTTTATTGTTAACATGAACTAAAAATAGAATGAGAGTTTATAGAGATATATTTTCTCCTCTTCTTGTTCAACAAATCAGCAAACTAAACTGAAGCAGGGTAAAACCCACAAAAACTTTTTTTTTCAAACTACCAAAGAAAACACTAATAAACAACAAAATTTTATTTTATGATCAAACTTGCTGGAAAGACACCAAAACATAAACAAAGACGAATTTGATAGGGTTTTCTTCTCATAAACTTTCTTTTCTTCTTCAGCTTGCTTAACAAGCTATCAAAATGCGAGCAAGAACAAATCTGGAAAAAAAATTCGTTTTCTTTCTTTAAGCTTTGAAGGAAACACTAAATAGGCAACTTCAATTGAGTTTTGCCAAGAAAATCATAAACCAAAGACGATTTCTTTTAGGAAAACAATTGGAGATGAGCTAAATCACCACGAAAATTTCATTTCTTCTCAGATTGTTTGATAAAACATAAATATAAACAAAGATGGGTTAAGAACTCATAAGAATCTCCTTTCTCCCTCTTTTTGAAAACCCCATCAAAATATAGATGAAAATCAAATATGATGAAGTCTATTAAAACTTGAGAGTTGCTCAAATGAACTAAAACAAAAGACATATGACCAAAAAACAAGGCAGATCTGAAGATCTGAGCGAGAAAACTCAACAGATCAAAAGATCTGATCGAAAAAGTAAGCAAATTAAAATACTTGTACATAAAACTAAGCAAATCAAGAGATCTGAACAATGGTTAAACAAATCTGAAAAGATCTTGTCAAGAACCAAATCAATTTGAACAGATCTTGGCAAAAGCCAAACGGATCTGAACCAAATGGTGTTAGAAATGAACAGATATGAGGAAAACCTGGTGTGAAGAACAACAGATATGAATAGATCTAAGAGAAAAATGAGCTTGAAACCAACTAAGGCTTTTGTTACTTGCTCGAATTCGGGATGGCGCCAAATGATACGACTTCGGCTTCGACCACCTGCTCTGAGAGAGTGCTTCTGCATCGAGACAGATCTATGAGGTCACAACAGACAAGGCCGTTAGAGCCGCCCCAGGGACTATGGCTCGGGAGTGCACTCTAACGATTAAGTTAGATCAGTCGATAGATCTGAGATGGTCCTCCATAATTGGAGATGTCACACCCCCGAACCAAGGATGGCGGAAACGTCCGGGGATGATGGACTTCATGTATAGTATCACAACAACGAGTATAATAATGCTCAAAGTAAATACAACCATTATAAATATAATCGAGAAAGTTACATGATTTCACAAGTTTAAATGTTTCAAAATTGATTACAATATAATGACAAAAATGTTTTCCCTTACGTTGTAGCGTCCCATCCTCAAAAGTTGGTAGTTACCTGTTTTACTGATTACTTGAGAATACAAGTAGTTTTGAAAAAGTGTCAACAATTAAGTTGGTGAGTTCATAAGCTTTTGTATGTAGAGTTTGAAAACCTTTGTTTGTAAATGATATGTATAACCAAGAAAAATCCAATATTTTCCTCATAAAATGTTATGTAGTCTTAAATCCCAAGACCGAGTGTATGGATGTCATTCCATACTTGTAACAATGTATCTAGATTTAAATAAATAAAATCCCTTTAAAGTAGAAATCCCCGTAAACTATATGTGTCATTATCTCCCTATGTAAGTTGCTATAACCATACTATGATAAAGAAGACCTGTTGCGATGTTCTTCCTGCGTTGAAATAGATATGACATTTGTCACCCCCGACTGGCCGGTCGGGCTGTTGCAAGCAGCATGGGTGTGGGGTGTCAGTCCCAATATAGATCTATACTCAATTATCACGCTCTCCCTACAAGAGACTCTGGTTATAACTAACAGACATTTTAACCCGTACTCTAAGAGTACAATGAAGACTAGTCTCATAAATTACGATAACGAGTTTACATGTAGTGTGAGTGTAAAACCTTTTATGTGGTGGAATTGAATCCCCTTTTTGTGTAGCATATTTATAATGTGAAATCCATAAACTATACCTATTATAGTTTATCATGTAGTAAATGAAACCCGTTTGTATTGAGTGTAAAACCCTTTTCTGTGTAATTAGTAGTTTAGCAAAACATAACTATACTTATTATGTTTCATCTTGTATTGTTTGTAATGACAAAGGACTCTTACAATTCAGTGAGTAATTTCTGTTATTTAAATGTAACTCAACAAAAAACACATGTAAAATTGGAATTCATCAAGGATAAACACTTTGCTCAACATGTTTCGTACACAAAAGATATTATTCTTAGATAAAGGTTCCCCCCCCCCCCCCCCAAAAATGTGATTAAAATATGAATATATGGGGTCTTATATGTCAAAATATGAGTTTGGGTGAAAATCCCACGCTAAAATCATGAAAAATGAGCTTAAAACGCGAAAGTAGTCAAAAATCGGGTTTGAGAGGCAAACTCGCGAGGGTTCGGTCCCTGAGAACTGAGAGAGGGCTCGGTCCAAAAGTTATCGCAGGCGAACTCGTCTTCAGGGGACCGAAAGCGAAGGCAGGCGAAAGTGTACGAGAAGCAAAGGCGAAGGCGAATGTTTCGGGCCGAAGGCTGCTTTCAGTTCGCAAGGGGTTTCGGTTCGCTTGGAGCTGTTTCAGTCTTGGTAGTTCGGTTCCTAGGGCTGGTTTCGGTTCTAAGAGTTTTGGTTCCTTAGGCTTTGGTTCTTAGAAGCTTCGCCCCTTTTAAGCTGTTTTTCCATTAATCTTTCCGTTTTGAGCGATTTTTGACCAAGTTAAGGGTCGGGATGCTCCGAGTGATTATAAAAAGTTGAGAGAGGTTGTGAGAGATTTGGGAGAGATTAGAGAGAGAGAGAGAGAGAGAGAGCGAGAGAGATTAAGAGAGACTTTGTTTGTGGCCTTTGCGAGTATTTAGCTCCGAAATGTAATGTTTGTAAACCCCGTTAAGCCTCTTTATGAGTGTTAAACGCCCCTGAAGGGTATGTACTAATGTTTTATCGAGTAGTTCCATCACTTAACCTAATTAGGGCTTAGATTTTCTAGACATGTGAAAACTCAAAGTGATACTTTGCATTAAGATAGTGTGTTGTACAATAGTAAACATAATGTAAACCCTAATATACAAGGGTTAATTGAGTTGACCGGTTTGACTTGTTGACTTTATTGATGGTTGTCACAGGAGAGAACCATCTTGGTGCTGGTGGTGGCGGCTGACAGTGGAGGGTGGCGGCAGAGCCACCCGGCCGGAGTATAGTGTGGTGGCTCAAACATGAGGGAAGGTCTAATGGCAGCTGAACCCCTTGGGGAAGAGTCCAAGGGAAAATTTCTCCTTCATGGAGGAGGCACTATTCTATTTATAGGGGACAATTAGGTCAATGGAAATTAGGTCAGGCCTTGGGCCACCCAATTCAGGCCCAACTATCAAGGAGTTGGGCAAGGCCGCCCGAAGGCGTCGGGCGGGGCTAGCGGGCGCGCCCTAGGCAAGGCTGGCGGGCACGTACCACGAGAGGCCGACAAGGGGGCGCCAGGCAAGGGAGCGCCAGGCTGGGCCGACAGGAGAGTCTGTATGGCCTGGAAAGCTTATGTATGGATTAAGATCTAGGGGTACTCGGCGAGTTGCATGAAGGTGGGTAGGAACTCGACGAGTTCGAAGAACAACTCGGCGAGTTGGTTGAAGATACCCTTGGACTCGGCGAGTCTGGTCGTGAGGTCCTAACCTTCTTCTGGTTGAGCCGTGAATCGGTGAGTCAAGGGAGGACTCGGTGAGTTGAGTGCGAGGGGACTCAGAGTTGTGGGACTCGGCAAGTTGAGTTGCGGATTGGGAAGTTCTGAGCATGGGGACTCGACGAGTCAGCGGGTTGATTCGGTGAGTAGAGTCAGTCAGGAGGTTGACTTTGACTTTAACTTTGACCAAGGGTTGACCAGTTAACTTTCAGGGGCATTTTGGTAATTTTTGGCAATTGTTTTTGAGTTCAGTGTTTTGGTGTTGGCTAGTGGTGGAGATCGTGTCAGTGGTCGGAGCAGCTTGGTCTTATCTCTTCAGTCAACAGTTGCAGGTGAGTTATCCTCACTATATCGACAGGGTCTACGGCACCAAGGCCGGCCCATTATCGAATTGTGATCCAGGTATCGTTGTTATGTTATTGCTTTGCTATGTTGCATCCTGGTAGTTAGGATGGTTTATGCTAGTGACCGATTAGGTCGGTATCCTGGTTAGGATGATGTTATGCTATGTGATCTGCTAGATCGGTTTGATTGGATGTGAATTGTTATATGATTGAATGTTTATGTGCACATGGTTGTTGGACTGGGGTTGGGATGAGGCGGGTCCTGCTTTGTGCTATAGGCCAACATACCCAGGGCGGACCGGTTATCCCGAAGGCCCAACAAGCGGTCCGAATAGGTTGTAGGCCCCAAGAGGGCGGACCAGACGTGCCGAGGCTCGGAGAGTGGACCAGGCCGACTGAAGGCCCAGTGCGGGCGGACCAGTCATACTGTAGACTCAGAGAGTGGACCAGGTGGATTGAAGGCCCGGTGCGGGCGAACCAATCACACTGTAGACTCGATGTATATGGCTAGACTCAGAGGGTGGACCAGGTGGACTGAAGGCCGGTGCGGCAGACCAGTCACACAATAGACCCGGAATGCATGGCTGTTCTGTGTTCTATTATGATATGGCATGTTGTGCGTGTATGGTATATGTGGTTGGTATTTTGGAGGTATCTCACTAAGCTTTCGGGCTTACAGTTGTGGTTTAATGTTTTTCAGGTTGTTCAGGAGACCGTGGCAAGGCAAAGGCATGATCGTACCGCTCCTCAAGATTATGTTTTATGATGTGGTTCTGGGAAGACTCTGATAATAATTGTATTGAAAACCTTTTTGTAATAACTTAATGAAATGGGGTTGTTTTTGAAAAGTTTAAATTGGTTGAAATTTTTAGAGCGTTACAAGTTGGTATCAGAGCCTTGGTTTGAGTGAATTGGAGGAACATTCATGTAAATCCAGTCACAAATCAAGGGAGTTTTCAAAAAGAGAATTTAAAATGGTTTTCAAAATGAGTAAAGGAGGACACGGAGGTACGATCAGCCGGAGCCAGTAAGTAACCCCAAAATACCATACATGATATTTGTTTTTTTAGTTATGATAGTACTAGGCTAGGGATCTTCAAGATTTCATGATAATGTTGCCTAATTTATGATGCCTGCTAGCCTAGGGTTCCTTCTGTGGGAGATTTCCAGTGTTCCTCTAGGAGTGAGGGTTGAGTGCTTGTTATGTATGTTCTTCACTAGGGTGTTGTGGTGATAATTGATATAAATATGGGTAGGTGTGGAATGTAGTATGGGCCCGTACTACTGAAAGCACAGGACCCATACGCATATCAAAGAAGCCACAACCTCTAGGGTTGGGTTGGGGGTTGGTTCCCGGGATAGTGGGAAGTATATGAGATCTTGCGATGTTTTTCAGTATGGTGGTTACTAGGCATGCTGGGAGCATATCCGGGTCAGGATCGGGAGCAGGAGAGGGCGGTCAGGGTGGGTCAGTACCGCCCGAGGTTATTGGTCAGATGAGCACAGGCGAGTTGGATGCTAGGATTCGTGAGATCCTGCATGATGATGTTGCTGCGTTGTTCCGGGCCGAGTTGCCGGAACTGTTTGGGTCGATCAAGACCGCCATGGTTGAGTATTTTGATGAGCGTTATGCGGCTCTCACGGAGACGGTTGCCGCCGCGGCTGTAGCGGTGGCACGAGGAGGAGCCGGTAGAGGTTTTCAGTATCAGGACTTCGATAATACGAAGCCCCTACCTTTGATGGAGTTCAAGACCCGATTGTTGCTATGAGATAGTTGTCAGACGTGGAGGGGTGTTTCTTCACGTTTTCATTCCCTGCTGAACCTGTTGAGGCTTGGGGCGAAGGATTGGTGGAGATTGACCACGAGGTCATATTCGGATGCGCAGAGGGCTGCGGTTCCTTGGGATCGGTTCCGGGAGATGTTTAGCACTCGTTATGTTCCGCGGGTTGAGAGAGAGAGAGGTTGGCTCAGGAGTTCCTGGAGCTAAAGCAGGATTCGGAGTCGGTGACGGAGATCACTAGGATGTTCACTGAGAGGGTGATGTTTTGCCCTGAGTTCGCTTCGGAGCAGGCTCAGATGTCCCGATATCTGAGTATGCTCAAGAGGGATATCAAGCAGTTTGTGTCTACGCAGAGGTCCGAGACCTTGTTAGAGTTGCAGGAGGCTGCCAGGCGGCATGGGTTGGAGATTGAGTTGCAGTTGAGAGAGTAGAGGCAGGCCCCAGCACAGGAGCAACCGGCACCGAAACGGTCCAAGACCGTTGATTCTGGATGGGAGATCAGAGCAGCCACACTTGTGGAAGGTGTGGGAAGGGCCACATCAGAGTTTGTAGGTCCGGTGGTGCATGCCGCAAGTGCGGAAAGGAGGGGCACTATGCGAGGGATTGTCGGCAAATAGCCCCGGTTTGGGATTTGAGGATTTGTTATCATTGCCATCAGGTTGGACACTTGAGGGCCAACTGTCCACGGCTTGTTGTTGGACCGGTTTAGGCTCCAACACCGGCTACTTTGAGGATTACGGGTGGAGGTCAGGGTGGAGCGGAGCCCCCAAGGGCTCAGGGTCGTGCTTTTCAGCTTACAGCAGAGGAGGTCAGCGCAGTGCCGGATGCAGCTACGGGTATGTTTCTTTCTTGATGTCTTGTTATTTTGTGATTATTATGGAGTATTGTTTATCTGCTAGTCTCGTTGTGTGATTTTTGGTATTGTTTTCGTTGTTCCTTGAGGGTTGTGGTATGGTTATGGGTGTGGTGTTGGGAATTTCGTTGGTTATCATTCATGAGGGTTATTAGTGGGAAATCTGGCTTTTGGTCTGAATGTTGGGTAGCATCTGCAGTCTGAGGAGTGGTTTGCTGAATGTCGGGTTTCTTTCGATGTCCGAGACGATCTCTGTTGATATGTAATTTTGTGAAGGTTGCTCATTCTAGTGGGAATTAGTTCGCGTGTAAGGGATTGTGTTGTGTAGGGCTGTTAAGGGAGGTCGGTGATGGCGACCGGTGGTTGATAGTAAGTGCTCTAAGTGGGGAGAATTGGAAATTTTTCGGAAGATCGATAAGCATGAGAGGTTGTTAGCTATCAGGATTCAGCAGTGGTTCTGTCAGCCAAGAGCGTAGGCTGGTATGAGTAAGCGGCAGACAGGCGGGGCGGGATACAGACCAAGGGTTTTATGAGAAAGGGTGATTGATTGTGGAAGGCCTGGGATCGGGCCGGGATTGAGTATGTAGGATGGAGATAGAGTTCGGAACCCCTAGAGGGCTAGAACAATATGCATGGGAGAGTTTTCCTGGAGGGATAACGCGGGATGATGAATTCTAGTTGAGCGGTCCGGATAGACTGAAGGTCGGTGGGCGTACCAGTCAGGCCAAAGGCTTGGAGAACGGTCCAGTCAGACTGAAGGCCCTGGAGGGCGGTCCAGGCCTGCTGAAGGTTCTAAGAGTGGTCCAGATGGGCTGAAGGCCTGGTAAGGCGGTCCACTCATGCTGAAGACTCTGCATGTGTTGATAGATCGGTATGAGGGAATGGAATGAGTATGTCACGATGTGATAGCATCAGAAGGTCTGGCCCCGGGTATTGATCGTGACTAGTGAAAGGTAGTGCCTGGACTCGAGAGTCCTTGCGAGCGGATTCAGAGCATATGTGGGCATGAGATAGCGATTATGCTATAAGTGAATGGTGTAGTATTGGGTGAACACCGTGGCACTTGTGGTAGTGTCAAGGCAGCCAAGTGGATTTCCTTGGTAAGGAAAAGGAAAGGAATGTAGCTCCGAGGGGGAGTGTAAGTTCTCGGAAGTGAAAGCAGTAGTGCGGAGGTATGATTGGAGTGTTCCAATTATGGTTATTGCGCAGTGTGTGCGGCGGTGGTATGGAATCACATCCAGGTTGGATGTCTGCTGAGGTCGCGGAAGGAATTCCTCGGGTATAGGGCCAAGAGGCTCGGAAGGTATGTAGGGATGGAATCTCGAATTTCCAGTTTGATTTTGATCAAGGAATTATGTATGTGGTGGAAATTCATACTGGGGGATGTTTGGAGGTGTCGTCAGTGTATCGGGTTTTCCCAACCCGATACACTGATACAGCCAGTTCAGCATGGGTGTGAGATTGCAGAGGAGAACTCGTGGAAGTTGCTCTAAGACTGAGGGATGTGTCATCCTGTCAGCATGAAATGGATAAAGTTGGACTCAGATCGGGATCCCGATGGTTCAGGGTTATTTCTAGCTCGTATGAGTCAAGTGATTGTTGTGATTTGGAGCGAGTGAAGTATCATGGAGTGGTACTCGGTTGATAAGTGTGGTTATCAGAGGATGAGGCCGGTGGCCGACTTGAAGCGGTGGTCAGGACACCGCAAGGGGAAAGTTGGGTTAGGGGTTTCGGTGGTTGTGTATTGAGGAACCTGGTCTGGTTAATGTCAGGTGATGCATTGCAAGAATAGTTCTGGAGTTGTGTTGCCACAGGCTTTGAGGACGAAGCCTAATTTAAGTGGGGAGAATTGTAACATCCTGAGTTCAGGAGTGCAAGTTCAGGGTGCAAAGTGAAAATGTGAATGGGCAACTCGGCGAGTCCATGGGTGGACTCGACGAGTAGGGTCGCGATTCTGGTCGCGTGTTAAGTGGCCAACTCGGCGAGTCGGCGGCTGGACTCGGCGAGTTGGTGTTGTGTGGAGAAAACCCTAATTTCGGGGGATGAGCCCTATATAAAGGACATTATACCCTCTCCCCAGCCTCTTTACCATCTCTTGAAGTTCAGAAAACCCTAATGCACGTTTGTGAGTGATTTGAGAGCATTTGAACCTTGGAGAAGAGATTTTGGAAGAGATCTTGGAGAGTTAAGAGGCTTGGAGCAAGGGCATTGCTAGGATTCGGATTTCTCTTCTGTTGGAGCTTCCTTTTGAGGTATTATTTCGTTGCTTGGGGCTTTTATTCATCTAGATTCATCATTTTGGAGTATTTGGAAAGAATAGCTTGTGATATTTCGAGTTTGGAGGTTAGATCCGGGGTTGCTACCTCAGATCTAGAATGGAGAAGGTCTAGAGTGCATTAAAGTCCCTGTTCTTGAGTGATTGGTGAAGCCATCTTGTCCCAAACCCTAACCCTAGAGTGTTATATGCTTAGATCTATTTGGATTCACGTAAAGTTTGCCACTTTACGTGATGGATGGGTTGTAGAAGGGTAGATCTATGGTTTGGATCATCTACATGGCCTGGAAAGCTTATGTATGGATTAAGATCTAGGGGTACTCGGCGAGTTGCATGAAGGTGGGCAGGAACTCGACGAGTTGGAAGAACAACTCGGCGAGTTGGTTGAAGATACCCTTGGACTCGGCGAGTCTGGTCGTGAGGTCCTAACCTTCTTCTGGTTGAGCCGTGAATCGGTGAGTCAAGGGAGGACTCGGTGAGTTGAGTGCAAGGGGACTCAGAGTTGTGGGACTCGGCGAGTTGAGTTGCGGATTGGGAAGTTCTGAGCATGGGGACTCGACGAGTCAGCGGGTTGATTCGGTGAGTAGAGTCAGTCAGGAGGTTGACTTTGACTTTGACTTTGACCAAGGGTTGACCAGTTAACTTTCAGGGGCATTTTGGTAATTTTTGGCAATTGTTTTTGAGTTCAGTGTTTTGGTGTTGGCTAGTGGTGGAGATCGTGTCACTGGTCGGAGCAGCTTGGTCTTATCTCTTCAGTCAACAGTTGCAGGTGAGTTATCCTCACTATATCGACAGGGTCTACGGCACCAAGGCCGGCCCATTATCGGATTGTGATCCAGGTATCGTTGTTATGTTATTGCTTTGCTATGTTGCATCCTGGTAGTTAGGATGGTTTATGCTAGTGACCGGTTAGGTCGGTATCCTGGTTAGGATGATGTTATGCTATGTGATCTGCTAGATCGGTTTGATTGGATGTGAATTGTTATATGATTGAATGTTTATGTGCACATGGTTGTTGGACTGGGGTTGGGTTGAGGCGGGTCCTGCTTTGTACTGTAGGCCAACATACCCAAGGCGGACCGGTTATCCTGAAGGCCCAACAAGCGGTCCGGATAGGCTGTAGGCCCCAAGAGGGCGGACCAGACGTGCCGAGGCTCGGAGAGTGGACCAGGCCGACTGAAGGCCCAGTGCGGGAGGACCTGTCATACTGTAGACTCAGAGAGTGGACCAGGTGGATTGAAGGCCCGGTGCGGGCGGACCAATCACACTGTAGACTCGATGTATATGGCTAGACTCGGAGGGTGGACCAGGTGGACTGAAGGCTGGTGCGGCAGACCAGTCACACAATAGACCCGAAATGCATGGTTGTTCTGTGTTCTATTATGATATGGCATGTTGTGCGTGTATGGTATATGTGGTTGGTATTTTGGAGGTATCTCACTAAGCTTTCGGGCTTACAGTTGTGGTTTAATGTTTTTTAGGTTGTTCAGGAGACCGTGGCAAGGCAAAGGCGTGATCGTACCGCTCCTCAAGATTATGTTTTATGATGTGGTTCTGGGAAGACTCTGATAATAATTGTATTGAAAACCTTTTTGTAATAACTTAATGAAATGGGGTTGTTTTTGAAAAGTTTAAATTGGTTGAAATTTTTAGAGCGTTACAGTATTGATTTCTAGAAGTCCACCTTATTTCTGGGTACATGTCAAAGCTAGTGGGAGCATAAGTGTTATGCTCATAAGAATATAATTATTATGCTAGTGTGAGCACAATTGTCATACTAAGTGTTGGGAGTTAGCAATGTTAATTATAAAAAACAAAAGTTTCAATTCGTAAAGTTGTAGGGTTTGGAAAGCTGTTTTGCTATAATTAATGGAGAGGAATGCATACTTTGTTTCAAATCTAAAAGCTTAGATTGAGATTTTTAATCAAATTTAGTCAAGGATATATATATGAATGTTATGTTGAAAAGATTTGACATAAGGAAATTCTATATATGGAAATATTATAGCAAGAGACTGGTAAGGTATCATGTCTTTATGTGAAACATTATGTATCGTATCTCATATGCTTTGGGTATAGGATTGATTACATATTCTATAATATTAATTTGTTCTAATTTTCCATATGCCTAGGGCATTAAGAGGGAAAAAGGACTAGAACGAGATGTGACTAAAATGGTTAAGCAATTGTCGAGGACAATATGAGGTTTACCAAAGATTGGTTGCTTATGGATAGTTGGAAGTATATTGTAAATTTTAGAAGGACCATATTGACATACTCTGAGAAGAAGTAACTCTTGTTTAGAAGTGATAGTCAAAATGGTAAATATGGAAATGTTACCATAAGTGGAAGTTAATAATTAAATTTGTGTAAGATTAGAAAACTTAAATGCAAGAAGGATGTTCAAAGGAATGTACTTTGAATATGAGACTTCGTTTCCATGAAATTGCTCACCATTGGAATACTTTGTAATGTATGTTGCCAAGTCTCTGTGACTTTTGTGCATAGCCATTATAAGAGGATCAAACTATAGTAAATGGAAAGAATTTGGTATTCTTACATTTACGATAAGGATTTGGAATTATGAAATGAGTGTCATTGGAAATGTTTACAATTGATATATTTCACAAAGTAAGGACCATAGGTAAAACATAGTGTGAATGCTTGGAGCATGGTATGACTATTGTTTTAATTCAAGTATTAAGTTGATCAATCGAAACGTTATTCAATGAATAACGTGTAATCAATATGGTGACTAAGTAAAAGGTGTTTTATTTATATTCAAAAGTTTTGAGACCATATTGGATTCAATTATTATCGTGTTTCACTTTGCGTGTTTTGACTTCCCAAATAACTAGGTTATTCAAACTATCCATAGTAGATCATACTTTGGAAGTAGGTATTGAAGCTAGACTGTCATGAATGGGTCAGTAGATTGTCTAAAGGCGTTTAGAAATATCACAAGTTTGCTGCAGTGTTCATGAGTACTTTTGGAATAAGATTCGAGTATTGAATTAAACCCACGGTCATCTAAATCACTTCATGCATTTTATCACGAGTGATTGTGAGATGATAATATCTTATATTCTTGAAACCAAGACATGTGAGTTGTAGTTTGCAAGTCGGTTGCACATTGATATATGTAAACACACAAGTAACTTGGTGTTATAAAGCATATTGTTGTGTGTGATTTGATGAGTGAGTACAAGAAAGCATTTGAGTCGAAGTTTATCCATTCCTTTTACCCAAAGTGTGATGAAAGCGATGTCTATGGGCCCCTCGATGATTTAGCGATGACAACCCTAAGCGCTTGGCCAAGTCTGGACTGATTTGATTTGTTCAATTAGTCAGTCGTCATAAATCGGAAATCGGGAAACAACACATAGACAGAGAGAATGATTATAATCCATGTCTTAGTCTATACGATATCTAGAATGGATGAATATATGATCCCTTATCTAATGGACGCGTCGTTGACAAGGTCAGAGTTCGACAACGGCTTTTGAGAGCTATGATTGCTAGTCGGGATTTTGGAGTTGTACTTGCAATAATAGTTATTAGACTTATCCAAGTGGGAGACTGTTAGATTTGATTTCTAAGCCCATAACTATAATTGGTATGTACTCGAACCAAGATTAGCATGGTCCATTTGGGTTGCCTTCACCAAAACAATATGATAGGATGAATATTTGAGAAAGAGGTTATTTTTTATTTATTAATATATTACAAGTATAATATATTCATATGAAATCATATTTTTAATTAGTATTTATCAATAATTAATTTGGAATTAATTTAGTGATCAAAAGAGACTAATTAAATTAATGGGGACTGATTATGTAAATCAGTGACATATAGTGTTTAGGTTATTGATCCATGTTGGGCTAAGTTTATGAAAGTATCCATAAGAGTTAACCCACATGAGATATGGATCATAACCCAAGTGTATAGATTAGGGTTTACCCATGACTCTTGGAATCCTACACTATATAAATGTTTCCCATTAGCCAAAATCGTGTGCCCAATGCATTCTAAGAGAATCATAACCGATTTTATTGGTGTCTAACCTCTCTCTCAAAGTCCTCCTTTGTTTATGGTGTTTGTGAACCATTTGAGGCATCAAACTTGAGGTGCTAAACTCTTGAAAGTCCAAGACTACAAGCTACAATAAAGAGGTATTATTCTAACTAGTTTTATGATTCATGTACCAAATTGTATGCTAGATGTAGGCTTCATGTTTTGGAAATTTTATTGCATGTATAATTAGAGAAAACATATATCCAAAGCATTTAGGGTTGTATGTGCACCATAGGAGTGTTATAGTGCTTAAAACCCAACATGCATGACTTTTGCATGTGTTATGTGATGGTATGCTTACCAGGCAAGGCCCGATGCCAGACGGGGTCAGATGAGTATATTGTATTCGAGTTATCAGTATGTGTTTTTATACTTACAGGGTAAGTGTGACATCCCCATTTTCACGGCCAGAAAAGACCGATTTTGTTTATGCTTTATAAAAATCAGAGTACTTCTTTTAATAAAAATGTTGCGGAATTTGTACCCAGTAAAACATGATAAATACGTTATCAAAGCATTTTCGAAGAAATGTATTTTTATTCATTTAAAACATTGGGAAGTCATCGTCAATATAGAAACATAAGCATAAACAAAACTTACATTCATTATCACTAGTGATTTATATCTCCTTAATCTATCAGTGTAATGTGACTTCATATCAACACCTGTGATATAAATAAACTGAGTGGGTCAGGTTGGGAAACCTAGTGAGTACATAGGGTTTTCAACCCACAATAATATAATTATTATGTTTAAACATCAAACAATCAACCCAATTACCCATCCCCATTATCCTCCTTACTCTTAAGGATCTACCCTAAGAATCAGCTATTCCTTGTTCATTCATTCCTATGGATTATCCTAAGGAATCGACACGACGTCCATCGTTGCCATAGTTTACACAATAGGCACTAAGTCTGCATAGTCGCTGGGGTTTAGGCACCAAGTCTGCATGGTCTCCAGGGTTTAGGCATCAAGTCTGCATGATCGCCAAGGTTTAGGCACTAAGTCTGCATAGTCACCAGGGTTTAGGCATCAAGTTTGCATGATCGCCAAGGTTTAGACACTAAGTCTGCATAGTCACCATGGTTTAGACACTAAGTCTGCATAGTCACCATGGTTTAGGCATCAAGTCTGCATGATTGCCAAGGTTTAGAGTACACCGGGTGAACACATCGTTCACAACACCTACAGGTTGTGAGCTTGCTAGTGTTCCACTGGACTGTCTAGAATAGTCTGTGGTTGTCATCCATACTCCGCTAGATGACGGGGCTAGCATTTGGGAACAAGGCTTCTCACATCGTCCACCTCTCACCCTTACCTCATGGTCTATATCACCTCTCAACTCATCATCCAACTCATATTTCATCTACCCATGTTTTACCCAACATATTATGTGGATATAAATACATGTACAGTTTAAATCATATAAAACTTGTAAAAAATCATTCATCCAGCATAGTTAGCAATTATACAGATAATATGCACACATAGCACATAGTTTCTATAAAATACTTCATATCTATGTGTAAGATGAAAGGGACCATGCACTCACTTGTTAAAGTGATGATTCCAAACTCGGGCAGAGCTTCGCTTTTAACGATTCTATTTTCCTTTGACGAAACCTAGCATTATTATCGCTAAAGTTTAGTCTAATATTCACCGAGACTAATTAATAGTCTTGCTATTATTACTAATATATAAGCACGAAACAATATTTCTCAATCACTATATACAGACAGGGGCCAGACATAAAACACCGGAGGGCAGGACCATTTTGGCATATAACACTTCTGAAATCCACACAACCCTATGCGGCCCTTTAAACCAGATTCCCCGTACCGCGAGTGGTTCAAAAGATATTATAACGACAATTATATAACTCATAATAATATCCTAAATACTTATTATAAGGTCCTAATAACACTACTATATTAAAACATAAGCTATACTAAAGATAGGTTAGGCATAGCTCACTTACATCGGGTTTTTTCTCAAAACCGGGCTCCGCTGGAGCAGCGTTCCCGAGCCGAAAGGCTCTTCTTCTCGGAGCCATCGGGTACTCCGGGGCTTCCGCCTCGTGCTAGGGAGGTTCCCTAGGCTTTTCGGGGGGTTTCAGGGCTAGAGTGAAGTTCTAGAGAGAGAGAAGGAAGTGATGGGAGGTGTGAGGAAGAATGGAGGCTTCACCTCTTATTTATAGGGGGCTGGACGGTCACTCACGTCATGATTTTTATGATGCTCACGTCGTGAGCCAGCTGGAGACACCCAGACACAGCCTGGTGCTGACACGTGGTATCGCACATAGGGTGGAAATCAGCCGATTTTCAAAAATTCATAACTTTCGCATACGCGCTTCGTTTTTGATGTTCTTTATATCCACATGTAGGTAAAAACAAGATCTATAACTTTCGTTTAGACTCCGTCGGCTAATTCTCGACCGATCTTAAATTTAACAGTACGAGGAGATTATATTGTTAAATATTCGTGTAAAATTTATAACTTCTACATACGGACTCCGTTTTCGTCTGTATTTTTATCGTTGAGTTCCTATTAATGAGATATTCAACTCTCATTTAGTTCGCGTAGGCCAAAAACCACTCGAACTAAAATTCGAGTTTGGGGTCGCGCACTGTTATGCAAAATCTTAGAAAAATCATAATTTCCTCATACGAAGTCAGATTTGGGCGTTCTTTTTGTGAACGCTCTCAGGTTAACATATTCTACTACTTTCATTTAGATAAATAAGGCTAAAAGTCGCTCTATCGTAAATTCACTATTTACGCTTCCCGGTGTCGTGCCGATTCCGTCGCGAAACTTCGACGGGTCATAACTTCTTCGTTATAACTCGGATTTCGGTGTTCTTTATATGTACGGAACTCTTGAGACGGATTCTAAAACTTGGTTAAGATTATTTATTATAAATAATCTTTTGTAGAAAAGTTGTTTTCGACCCCTATTATCCCTAAATTGACTAGCCTAGATCTACGGGCGTTACAGCAAGACCCGATATTGGGCGGGGCTCGATGATTGTGTCGTATGCTATTGTCTTTTTGATTATCGCATGTGTTCGTATGATTAAATGTTTATATGATTATATGTATATCGGGCGGGGGTGAATGTTAGGCAGGGATTGATGACTGATAGATCTGTATACTGAGCGGGGCTCGATGCCGGGCGGGGCTTGATGACTAACATATCTGTATACCGAGTGGGGTCGATGTCGGGCGGGACCTAATGTCGGGTGAGGCCTGAAGAAGGGCAAGGGCCCAGTATGTGATTAATATGTATGGTATGTAGTATTTTGAGGAAATCACTAAGTTTTGTGCTTACGGTTTTTATGGTTATGGTTTCAGGAACTTCCAGTTTGAAAGGGAAGGGTCCAGCTCGATCACAATGCATCTACCCATGTTTCCGCATTATGATGATTTTGGGATTTTAATTTGATAATTTTTTTCTTATAAAGCGCTTCTGAATATTTATAAAAAGGATATTGAATGTTGACTTAAAGATAATTAATGTTTTGGTTGAATTACAAACAAAATTTTTACCTCATAATTTCCAGATGTTACAAGTTGGTATCAAAGCCTTAGTTTGAGGGATTCGGGCACACTCTCAAGTGTGACTGAAGTCAAACCGAGTAATTGGTAATTTTTCTTAAAAGAAAACGAGTTTTAAAAAGATTTTTGTAAAAGGAAAGAAATTTCTAAAAGGATTTTTGAAAAGACAAAGGGGGTGTGATGCATGTAACTGACCAAGCTCAAGTAAGTGATTCCCAGATTACCTGTAGCACCTGGTTTCCGGTATGTGAATTTTATTTAAGCATTGACCTAATTTAGCCTTCGACTCGGCGAGTCATGGGGTCCGACTCGCCGAGTAGGGACGGGACTCAGGACGCGTTTTAAGTAGGCGACTCGACGAGTCCATATCCTGGACTCGGCGAGTCACCGCTGCGGGATGAAACCCTAAGTTTCAAGGGTTTGCACCCTATTTAAACCCTCATTCCGCCCCAACTCGTCCCCATTCACCCCAGAACTCCCCCTACATCGTTTTTCCCTTGTTTTCTTGAGAGTTTGAGGTGCTCTTAGTGTATTCTTGAAGGTTTTGAAGTGTAAAAGGAGTAGATCAAGAAGAGGAGAAGGAGATCAGCCATCCTTGTGTCATTTCAACATTTCCTTTGAGGTATAACCCGTTTCCCCCTTGATTCTATGCTTAAAACTTCATTTGGGTCCTTCTTGGTCAATTTCCCAAGTTGCATGTTCATTATATGTTGTAATAAGGCGTTTGGCCTTTGGATCTATGTAAGATTGAGCTCCAGGAGCTCAGATCTGTTAGCTTTTTGGTCCCATAAGGCTTGTTAGCCCTAGATCTACCATTTTGAGACATTTTGAGCCTTATAATCCTTATTGGTGGATATCCACACGTAAAGTTGGAAACTTTACGTGTGATTCGTGTCCTAGAAGTCCAGATCTATGAATGGCATGGCCTGGAACCGAGCAAATCGGTATATTTAAGGAGTGCATGGCGACGACTCGGCGAGTCGCATAGGTGACTCGGCGAGTCTGGTCGCGAGTCTCAGAATTGGTCCCTTCTTCATGTGTCGAGTTGAGCCTTGAGTCACAGGGGGTGACTCGGTGAGTTGGGAGCTGAACTCACCCATGTTAGGACTCGGCGAGTCAATGCCCTGACTCGGCGAGTCCAAGGCAATCTTCATAGCTCAAGAACAGACTCGGCGAGTTGTTCATACAACTCGGCGAGTCTTAGCATAAAGTGTTCATCGGATGAAGATGAACTCGACGAGTTGTTCATACAACTCGGCGAGTAGGATGAAGGACTTGAATATTGGTTTAAGAAGGTGAACCCGTCGAGTCGTCGCCTAACTCGACGGGTAGGATCGGGATTCAGGGCAGTCGTTTGGATAGGGACTCGGCGAGTTGGAAAGCCAACTCGACGAGTCGGGTCAACTGAAAGTTGACTCTGACTTTGACTTAGGGCATGGTCATGGGTAAAATGGTCATTTTACCCAAAGGTCAGTGAGCAATGTTTGATTGGGTTTATTGTGGAAATTGCAGCCGGAGGATTTCCGGAGCAGCAGCGGCAGCAGTAGGCAGTCAGTTTCCGATCAGTTCAGCAGCTACTTTGAGGTGAGTTACCTTCCAGTAGCGGTGGGTCTAAGGCCACAATGCCGACCCACCAGTAGGAGATGTATGGTAGATGATTGTCTTTGTGATATCATCTAAGTTTGCTATTACCTGATATGTGATATGCTAGCATGATATGTTGTCTGTGATAGTAGTAAAGTTCGGTCGTTAGGACCGAAGGGTAGTCAGACACCCCAGATACGTCTGACAGTATGTGATGATATGTTTGCATGCTGGCTTGTTATGTTATATGTGATCATAGTAGTAGGGGTGAAATAGTCCCCGAGAATCGGTTGTCAGGACCGATGGGTAGTCAGCACCCCAGAATGGCTTGACACGGGTAAGACGGCACCCCAGAATGGCCGTATGGGTAGGTCAGCACCCCAGAATGGCTTGACACGGGTAGGTCGGCACCCCAGAATGGCCGTACCGGGTAGTCAGGCACCCCAGAATAGCCTGGCAGTATATATGTTATGTGTACGTATGGTATGCGGTACGTTGGGGGAACTCACTAAGCTTTGTGCTTACGTTTACAGTTTTGTTTTCAGGTACCTCTGCATCGAAGGGGAAGGAGCCGGCGCGGTAGCGGCACGTCATACACACACTCTTCGGTTTCCGCATTTAGGAGATTTACTGGGACTGTACTCTGATATTTTGATGGGATGTACGGTGTGGCTTTTTAGAACATGGTTGCAATGTTTTATGGTGTGAACAAACAACGTTTCTTTTTATTTAGACAATGTTTTTATTCATTAATGTTTTCTAAAGTAATATTTTAAAAATGAAATTTTTGGACGTAAAAATTGGGTCGTTACAAGTTGGTATCAGAGCCCTGGTTTGAGGGATTCGGACACACCCTCGGGAGTGTTTGAACTCAAATCGAGGGATTAAAAGATTTTCTAAAAGAAAATGTTTTCTAAAATTGAGAAAAGAGTTTCGAGAAAGAGTAAAGTGTGTGACGTGCGCGACCGGCCGAGCTCAAGTAAGTATTCCCCATAGTACCCATACAAGTTTATGTTATGTTTATCAGCTTTATGAATAATGCATGCTAGAATAGGACTAAGGATCTAGGAGTGATGCCTTATGTGCCTGCTTTATGTGTTTCAGTTGTATGAGAATTGCATGCTAGATATTGAGTAGACAGTAAGAAGGATAGCCTGATTAGGTTATGCCTGGTAGTATGAGCTTAGCACTAAATGCTAGCTCAATTCCTGAAAGTAGATAGAGTTAATTGAGATTGTTACCCTTATCTGAATGCTGCTTGCTTCGTGCTACGTGGGACTCTGAATAATGGGTGTTAGCCATTAGGCGAATGCGTCACGTCACATGTGATCAGGGTTGAATAATCTTAGAGTGCCGGATTTGATCCTACTGCGCAGCTCTTGTTTGAGTCCAACCGTTGTAGGGACGAGTCGGGTACACGAAGGATTATCTGAGCCTAGTCACATGTGATGGTATTCGGGTAATGGCTAATTGGCATTTCAAGGAGGCATGCAGCAGCTGAGGACTGGTTAGAGTGGAATTAGAGATTTCCCTAGGGCAAGCCTAGGATGAGTATAGCAGTGATCATCAGTAGTGAAAGGGATCTGGTGGAGTCGAGGCATTCCTTGAAGAAGGTATGGATAGATGTGGAAGGTAGTATGGGCCCGTACTACTGAAAGCAGAGGATCCGTACCCGAACCAAGGAAGGCCAAGATAAGACCAGGGAACTTGTAAGTAGTTGTGATCCCTCAGGAAGTAGCAGTACCACTAATGATTATTATTGATGTTTTGCAGAATGGTGGTACTTCGATCGAGACCGACAGATGGCGGGTCAGGAGAGGGGTCAGGTTCGGGATCTGGCACCGAGCCGATTGAGGAGAGGCTACGTGAGTTCATCACGTCGGAGATCACTAGGGGCATCCTTGAGTCGACCCCCATCATCTTTGGGTCGATCAAGGAAGGGATCATGGAGATGATGGAGGATCGCCTACGGGCATTCAGGAGCGACTTGGCCTCTAGCCAGTCAGGATCTCGCACACTGTCCTTCAAGGACTTCAGGAGCAGTGGTGCGCCGGATTTCCATGGGGTGAAGGACCCCATTGTCGCCAGGCGGTGGATTGCGGATATCGAGTCCGCCCAGTTGATCAGCTTCTGCCCCGAGGGGTCGAAGGTGAGGTACGCAGCAGGGTGTTTACGGGACCGGGCCCGAGATTGGTGGGAGTCAGTGGGTGACTCGATGGGAGCCTCGGCTGTCGAGGCAATGACCTGGTCTGACTTCGTGACTAGGTTCAGGGCAGAGTTTGCGCTAGCGGTCGAGCTTCAGCAGCTGGCCAGGGAGTTCTTAGATATGAGGCAGATGACAGAGACCGTGGCGGAGATCACCGCCAAGTTTCGGGAGAGGGCTTTATTGGTGCCCCAGTATGCAGGTGACGAGGATATGAGGAGGACTCGTTACCACGACATGCTACGAGCTGACATTCGGGAGCATGTTAGCTTTTCGGCTTGCCCTACCCTGGACTCCATGATTGCCAGGGCTAGGGAGAGAGAGATAGATTTGGAGCACATCCGGAAACGGAAACTTGAGGATGGTCAGGCATCAGGGGCTTCGGGGAAGAAGCCCAAGGGATCAGATGGGAGGCCGAAAGGTCAGTCGGGACCGAGCCGCTGCAGGAGGTGCGGCAGGCCGCACGAGGGGGCGTGCAGGATGGGATCGTCAGGCTGCTACAAGTGCGGCAAGTTTGGGCATCTCAGCAGGGATTGCACTGCTCCTGCGACCGTTATTCAGACATCGGAGTTGCTGTGTTTCCACTGCAACCAGAGGGGCCACAAGAAGGCCAATTGCCCCATGTTGACAGCTTCAGCGCCAGTGAAGGCGCCAGCTCCAGCGACCCTGCGGATCACGGATGGCCGTCAGGGCAAGGCAGAGGCTCCGGTGGTGAGGAGTCGGGCATTTCAGTTGACTGCCGAGGAGGCACGCGCCGCGCCCGATGTGGTGACGGGTATGATTTCTTCCTTCTATCTTTTATTTTTCGTTGTTATGATATTGATATGTGCTCTGTGTGTATGCATGTGTATTAGGATCGTTCCATGTGAACGGCATCCCGGTTCAGGTATTGTTCGACTCGGGTGCATCCCGATCGTTCGTTTCTCTTGCTCTTAGCAAGAGATTTCATGAGACTTCAGGCGAGTTAGATTGCCCGTTAGAGGTAGAGATTGCCGATGATCGATCGGTGCGAGCATCGAGGGTGTTTCGAGATTGTGCCCTGCGACTGTTTGAGGAGTGTTACCTGGTGGACTTGGTTCCCATTCCATTGCGTGGGAACAAGGTGATTATTGGTATGGATTGGTTGAGCCCTAATGGGGCAGTGATAGATTGCGCGCAGCAGCTAGTGCGAGTCAAGACCCCAAGTGGGGGAGAGTTGGTGATTCATGGAGAGCGGCCGCAGTGTGGACCCACTGTATGTTCAGCAGCGAGGGCTAGGCGCTACCTTCAGCAGGGATGCGCGGGTTATGTCGCGTACGTGATGGACACCCGGGAGGCGGGTAAGGCGACCGTGAGCGAGGTCCCGGTGGTTCGAGATTTTGCTGATGTTTTTCCGGAGGAACTACCTGGGATACCTCCGGAGCGACAGGTGGAGTTCAGGATTGACCTCGTTCCCGGTGCGGCTCCGATAGCCAAAGCACCGTATCGGTTGGCTCCTCCCGAGATGCAGGAGTTGTCTACGCAGCTGCAGGAGCTGCTGGACAAGGGCTTTATTCGGCCGAGCAGTTCGCCCTGGGGAGCCCCGATTCTGTTTGTGAAGAAGAAGGATGGGTCGCATCGGATGTGTATAGATTATCGGGAGCTGAACAAGGTAACGGTGAAGAACCGTTACCCGCTTCCGAGGATTGATGACCTCTTTGACCAGCTTCAGGGCGCATCTTGGTTTTCCAAGATTGATTTGCGTTCGGGTTATCATCAGATGAGGGTCAGGGAGGAGGATATGCAGAAGACCGCGTTTCGGACGCGCTATGGCCATTACGAGTTTGTGGTGATGCCGTTTGGGCTCACCAATGCTCCTGCCGCGTTCATGGACCTCATGAACCGTGTATGCAGACCGATGCTGGATCGGTCTGTGATAGTCTTTATCGATGATATCTTGGTTTATTCCAAGACCCGGGAGGATCATGAGGAGCATTTGAGAGAGGTGTTAGAGACCCTGAGGAGGGAGAGCTTGTATGCCAAGTTCTCCAAGTGTGAGTTTTGGTTGCGCGAGGTGCAATTTCTGGGGCACCTCGTCAACCAGAACGGGATTCTGGTCGATCCGGCCAAGGTCGAGGCCGTGATGAGATGGGAGGTTCCGAAGTCCCCATCTGAGATTCGGAGCTTCCTAGGATTGGCAGGCTACTATCGGAGATTTATCCAGGATTTCTCCAAGATAGTCGTGCCCCTGACGCGGCTGACGAAGAAAGCCGTGGTCTTTCGGTGGGGACCCGAGCAGCAGGCTGCATTTGAGACGCTGAGACAGAGATTGTGTGAGGCGCCGATCTTAGCCCTGCCAGAGGGCGTAGAGGATTTCGTGGTTTATTGCGATGCGTCCATTTCTGGGTTGGGCGCGGTGTTGATGCAAAGGGGGCATGTCATTGCTTACGCTTCGAGGCAGCTCAAGCCTCACGAGGCGAACTACCCGACGCACGATTTGGAGTTGGGGGCGGTGGTATTTGCCCTCAAGATTTGGCGACATTACCTCTATGGGGTTCGGTGTACCATCTACACGGACCACAAGAGCTTGAGGTACCTCATGGACCAGCCGAATCTGAACATGAGGCAGCGTCGGTGGTTGGATGTGGTGAAGGATTATGATTGCGAGATCCTTTACCACCCGGGAAAGGCCAATGTGGTGGCCGATGCGCTTAGCCGCAAGACGGCGCCGATCAGGGACGCCTGTTTGAGGATGACTGTGGTGACTCCCCTGTTGGAGCAGATTCGGGAAGCTCAACAGGAGGCTATCAAGGAGGAGCATCGGAAGAGCGAGCGCGTAGTAGGTCAGGTTTCCTCCTTCGATTATGATAGCCGAGGGTTATTGACACTACACCGTAGGGTGTGGGTGCCGTATCACGGGGGCGTGCGCCAGATTTTGATGGAGGAGGCGCACAAGTCCCGATTCTCCATTCATCCCGGGGCGACGAAGATGTATAGGGATCTTCGTCTAGACTACTGGTGGCCCTGCATGAAGCGGGATGTGGCGTGGTACGTCGAGCGGTGCTTGACCTGCAGGAAGGTCAAGGCCGAACATCAGAGGCCGCATGGCAAGATGCAGCCGTTGGACATTCCACTGTGGAAGTGGGAAGATATCACGATGGATTTTATCACAAAGCTTCCCAGGACCGCACGTGGAGTGGATTCGATTTGGGTCATCGTGGATAGGTTGACCAAGAGTGCTCACTTCATTCCAATTCCGGAGAGCATATCGGCCGAGAAATTGGCCGACATTTATATTAGGGAGGTTGTGGCACGGCATGGGGTGCCAGTATCGGTGATCTCAGACAGGGATGTGCGTTTTACTTCCAGGTTTTGGAAGAGATTCCATGACGAGTTGGGCACTCGTCTGCATTTCAGCACCGCCTTTCACCCGCAGACAGATGGACAGAGTGAGCGGACCATCCAGACTTTGGAGGACATGTTGCGGGCGTGTGTTCTGGATTTCGGTGGTAGCTGGGATACCTATCTTCCTTTGGTTGAGTTCTCCTACAACAACAGCTATCACGCGAGTATCGACCGCCCTCCCTTCGAGATGTTGTACGGACGGAGGTGTAGGACCCCGATATGCTGGGGTGAGGTTGGCCAGAGAGTTATGGGGAGCACCGAAGTGGTGCTCAAGACGACTGAGAGGATACAGCAGGTCCGGAGCAGGCTTCAGACTGCTCAGAGTCGACAGAAAAGTTATGCCGACAAGCGTCGATCCGATTTAGAGTTCCAGGTCGGGGATATGGTCCTCCTGAAGGTGTCGCCGTGGAAGGGCGTCATCCGATTCAGGAAGCGGGGCAAGTTGGGCCCGCGATTCATCGGACCGTTCAGGGTCTTAGCCCGGGTGGGCAAGGTAGCATATAGGCTGGATCTGCCAGCCGAGCTTAGCCAGATCCACAGCACTTTCCATGTTTCGCAGTTGCGGAAGTGCCTAGTGGACGATTCTGCAGTAGTACCTTTGGAGGATATTCAGGTTGATGACAGCCTGAACTACATCGAGCGCCCAGTCGCAATCCTCGACAGGAAGTCGAAGGACTTAAGGAACAAGAGGGTGGAGCTAGTGAAGGTGCAATGGCAGCACCGCAAGGGTTCAGAGTGGACTTGGGAGCCGGTAGACGAGATGATGGAGCACTACCCCGAGCTGTTTCAGGATCAGGCAGCAGACTTCGAGGACGAAGTCTAAAATAAGTGGGGGAGATTTGTAGCACCTGGTTTCCGGTATGTGAATTTTATTTAAGCATTGACCTAATTTAGCCTTCGACTCGGCGAGTCATGGGGTCCGACTCGCCGAGTAGGGACGGGACTCAGGACGCGTTTTAAGTAGGCGACTCGGCGAGTCACCGCTGCGGGATGAAACCCTAAGTTTCAAGGGTTTGCACCCTATTTAAACCCTCATTCCGCCCCAACTCGTCCCCATTCACCCCAGAACTCCCCCTACATCGTTTTTCCCTTGTTTTCTTGAGAGTTTGAGGTGCTCTTAGTGTATTCTTGAAGGTTTTGAAGTGTAAAAGGAGTAGATCAAGAAGAGGAGAAGGAGATCAGCCATCCTTGTGTCATTTCAACATTTCCTTTGAGGTATAACCCGTTTTCCCCTTGATTCTATGCTTAAAACTTCATTTGGGTCCTTCTTGGTCAATTTCCCAAGTTGCATGTTCATTATATGTTGTAATAAGGCGTTTGGCCTTTGGATCTATGTAAGATTGAGCTCCAGGAGCTCAGATCTGTTAGCTTTTTGGTCCCATAAGGCTTGTTAGCCCTAGATCTACCATTTTGAGACATTTTGAGCCTTATAATCCTTATTGGTGGATATCCACACGTAAAGTTGGAAACTTTACGTGTGATTCGTGTCCTAGAAGTCCAGATCTATGAATGGCATGGCCTGGAACCGAGCAAATCGGTATATTTAAGGAGTGCATGGCGACGACTCGGCGAGTCGCATAGGTGACTCGGCGAGTCTGGTCGCGAGTCTCAGAATTGGTCCCTTCTTCATGTGTCGAGTTGAGCCTTGAGTCACAGGGGGTGACTCGGTGAGTTGGGAGCTGAACTCACCCATGTTAGGACTCGGCGAGTCAATGCCCTGACTCGGCGAGTCCAAGGCAATCTTCATAGCTCAAGAACAGACTCGGCGAGTTGTTCATACAACTCGGCGAGTCTTAGCATAAAGTGTTCATCGGATGAAGATGAACTCGACGAGTTGTTCATACAACTCGGCGAGTAGGATGAAGGACTTGAATATTGGTTTAAGAAGGTGAACCCGTCGAGTCGTCGCCTAACTCGACGGGTAGGATCGGGATTCAGGGCAGTCGTTTGGATAGGGACTCGGCGAGTTGGAAAGCCAACTCGACGAGTCGGGTCAACTGAAAGTTGACTCTGACTTTGACTTAGGGCATGGTCATGGGTAAAATGGTCATTTTACCCAAAGGTCAGTGAGCAATGTTTGATTGGGTTTATTGTGGAAATTGCAGCCGGAGGATTTCCGGAGCAGCAGCGGCAGCAGTAGGCAGTCAGTTTCCGATCAGTTCAGCAGCTACTTTGAGGTGAGTTACCTTCCAGTAGCGGTGGGTCTAAGGCCACAATGCCGACCCACCAGTAGGAGATGTATGGTAGATGATTGTCTTTGTGATATCATCTAAGTTTGCTATTACCTGATATGTGATATGCTAGCATGATATGTTGTCTGTGATAGTAGTAAAGTTCGGTCGTTAGGACCGAAGGGTAGTCAGACACCCCAGATACGTCTGACAGTATGTGATGATATGTTTGCATGCTGGCTTGTTATGTTATATGTGATCATAGTAGTAGGGGTGAAATAGTCCCCGAGAATCGGTTGTCAGGACCGATGGGTAGTCAGCACCCCAGAATGGCTTGACACGGGTAAGACGGCACCCCAGAATGGCCGTATGGGTAGGTCAGCACCCCAGAATGGCTTGACACGGGTAGGTCGGCACCCCAGAATGGCCGTACCGGGTAGTCAGGCACCCCAGAATAGCCTGGCAGTATATATGTTATGTGTACGTATGGTATGCGGTACGTTGGGGGAACTCACTAAGCTTTGTGCTTACGTTTACAGTTTTGTTTTCAGGTACCTCTGCATCGAAGGGGAAGGAGCCGGCGCGGTAGCGGCACGTCATACACACACTCTTCGGTTTCCGCATTTAGGAGATTTACTGGGACTGTACTCTGATATTTTGATGGGATGTACGGTGTGGCTTTTTAGAACATGGTTGCAATGTTTTATGGTGTGAACAAACAACGTTTCTTTTTATTTAGACAATGTTTTTATTCATTAATGTTTTCTAAAGTAATATTTTAAAAATGAAATTTTTGGACGTAAAAATTGGGTCGTTACATTACCCATACACTTTTGTTATGATTATATGTTATGAGAATTTCATGCTAGGATGAGGCTATTGATACTTTCAGGAATTACATGATAGATTGATATGATATGTGATGCCCTGTCGCCTAGGAAGCATTGGATGCTATGCTAGACCGGGAATATGTATTGGTATCAGTAATTGCCAAGTGTATGCTTTAAAAATTGTATACGGTTAGGATCATATAATCATAAAATGATTGATTTAGCCTTATTTCCTATTCCTCATTCGGTTGTGTTCATATGATAGAGCCTTTTATTCGAAAGTCTATTTGATCCTATATCGTGTATAATTTGCATGCATGAGGCAACCGACAGTGAGAGTGGAAGTTCTTAGCATGAGTTGTAGTATGTGAGTTTGAATGTTCTCTGGTTATTCTACGGATTGGTGTGCTACTGCACGAATGTTGCTTTCTTTTTTGCTTTGTGGAACTCTTAAGTGATATGAGTTAGCTATTAAGTAAATATGTTAAGTCATATATGAAAAAGGTTGAATAATCTCAGAGTGATGGATTTGACCCTATTGCGTAGCTTTCGTTTGAGTTTAACCATTGTATAGATGAGTCTTTTACTTGAAGTATTATCTAGGCTTTGTTGCATGTGATTGTATTCATGAGGTGGTTAACAGACATTATGAGGAGTTCTTCAGCAGCTGATGGTAGGGTGAGGTCGGAAACCTAGGAAAGCTTAGGAAGTGCTTCAGTGGGTTTAGTTGCGCTGTTTAGCAAGCATTTAGAGTGTTAGTTTGTGATGGTGACTTAGAGGATTTGGGATAATTATTGAGGAAAGTATGGATAGGCGTGGAAGGTAGTATTGGGCATGTACTACTAAAAGCATAGGATCCATACTCAAATCAGGGAGAGTCTTGGTGAATCTAGGAACCCTGTGGGATGAGGATTCTTGGGGATGTTCTGATCATTTGCATGGTTGTTTTTCAGTATGGTGATGAGCACTCAGGAATGGGGTTCATGTTCTGGTTCCGGCTCAGGTGCAGGTACTGAGCCGATTGATGAATGAATGTGAGAGTTCATCTCATTGGATATTACTCGCGGTATTTTGAGCAGACTCCTATGATCTTTGTTATGGTCAAAGAGGGGATTTTGGATATTTTGAATGAGCGTCTTGGCGCATTCCGTGTTGAGGTTATGGCTATTGTTGGAGCTCATGCTCTTTCTTTCCGCAAGTTCCATGCTTGTGGAGCTCTTGAGTTCTTTGGGGGGAAGGACCCCATTGCCAATAGGAGATGGTTAGAGGTTATAACTAACGCTTTCTGGATGAGTTTCTGTCCCGAGGGGTCGAATGTTAGATTTTCCTCCTGTCTTCTGAAGGACAAAGCCTGAGATTAGTGGGAGGAGGTAGACTTCGCTTTGGGAGGCAATTGTGTGTTTGAAAAGTCAAAAGAAAAGTGGTGTCCATCATACATTGATTGTGACTGCATAAAAGTTGAGTATAGGTCCGGACATAAATCCTAGAGAGGGGATTAAGACTCTACTGGGGTGGTACCTCCTTTCGCGAAGTAGATGTCTTTTGCTATTATAAGTTGATATGTTCTTCCTATCTTGGGCAAATACCACGCTAGAGTGGTATGTCATGCTAGGGTGACAAAACAGATAAACAGAGTAAACTGTCAGTACATTGTCTTGTTGTATGTATTTCATGCATAACATTGCATATATATAAATTAAAGAAAAAAAATTTACAAATGAGAATATGAACATTATTGTGTCAAAAACCCAAGTAACTCACTTGAAATATTTGTCTTACATATATTTTTTTATTATGCCATATATCTCAGGTGCATAAGCTTCAGGTGAAAAATAAGTAATATTTAAAGAATAAAAGTCTGAGGCCCCATGTAAGATATTCTACTCAACTATGGTTTTGTATTCGGTTTGTAATATCCCTAAATATTGTAAAAATTATAAACACTTATGGACTTTTGTAAAATAAATTTTGTGTACATGACTAATCCTAGTGTTTTTGTAATAAAAATAAGTTTGTAAAAGTCTTATAAAGTTGGGGTGTTACAATATGTCTATGAATAACCATTGTTACAAAGAATACAATGAAAAAAGCTTAAAAGAAGTTCATATAAAAAATTATGAAAGTTCAAAGTTGGATCATTTTCATATCTTTTGGAGCAATATATATATATATATATATATATATATATATATATATATATATATATATATATATTGGAAAAGTGAATATACCCTTAAGGGTATATAAGCTTAGGTACCCAAACTCATCATAATACGTTGTTTTGTATTATATAATACATTCTAATTGTCTAATGTTCTTATAATTTAACTTCTAACTTGATTTACTTCCAAGATTTTTAAAAATTACATATTTATCTTTCTCTTACATAATTTTCATTTTCATCTACAATATATAGCCTAATAAGTGTTCGGCAAAAAGATGTGATGTAAGAGAAAGATTATACGGAAATTTCGAATATCTTGAAAGTAAATCAATTTAAGATTGAAGTTTATGAACATTATAATGAATATATCAAACAAAACGACGTATTATGGTGTGTTCGGGTACCTAAGCTTATATACCCTTAAGGGTATATTCACTTTTCCCTATATATATATATATATATATATATATATATATATATATATATATATATATATATATATATATATATATATGAGTTCCCAACCATAAAATTTGGAGTGCAATATGACCATTGATGTTACAAAACACACAATGAAAAAGATTTAGATCATCAACACACTGTTATAAAAGACATGAAAGTTCAAAGAAAAAAATTAGATTTTTGTAGTCAATCTAAAATTTTTATAGTCATCATCTCAAAAAATGACAGACATTGTGTTGGCCAAAATTGTGGTTATGTAAGACATTTTCCTAATATTCATGGCTATTTTCTAGAAAAATATTCTAGAGATAGCTATTATGATTCTATTCTCTATATTCTATACTAAAAGTAACAATATACTTATAATTTGTTTCATTTTAGGCAAATCAATAACAAAAATAACAATCCACTTTTTTTACTTTTATTTGTTGAAGTATCTAAAATGAGAAAAAAAAAAAGAACTATTAATTTACATACAACCAAAAGGAGCCGACTACTTTCACTACATCCATCTATATATACACACACAATCGGTAAACGCCGGACCTCCTTCTCTCTCTAACCCCAAACTCCCAAAAGGCACAGAGATCTATCAACCCTCGCTGACCATTTTTGTATCTCGATCAGGGATGCTTTTTACCCAAATCAGGCTTCACTTGTAATACATCTTCTGTTCTTTCGATTTCTGGTAAGACTGTTTTCTCATATCTATTTATTCATTTCTGTAATTTTACTGTTTTTGGTTTTCGTTTCTTTCTACCCTATCCGTTTCCCTTGATTCCTTGTTTATTCGTATCGATCTCGATCCTTGTGGATAATCTGGGGTAATTCTTGTTGAATCGGATCTGGGATTTTTGAATTTTGGTTTATTGATGTGTACAATTCAAATCTCGTCAAGCCTACGATCTTAAATGGTTTTTGAATTCTTATATCTGTATCTGGTTTAGAATTCCGATTAATATCGATGAATGGACGCGAGTGAACTCTTGATTCTTTTGATTGATTGTTTTCGAAGATTTATTACCTATATATATCCTGATTCCGGATCTTGTCTTTTCGGGGATGATTCACTTGATTGATTGTCACTAATAAATGTTTAATCATCACCTCTATTTCATACGATGAAGAACAAGAAAAATCGTCTTGGATGCGCCTTTAAACTGATTTACGAATTGAAGTTTATTTAGCAAACAGCCGATTATAATTCAAAACTTTTGATTACCTTAGATTAAAAGCAATCAGATTTCGAGAATCAATTTCGCTGTAATAGTACCGAGATAAACTGTAAAATGAACTAACTTTCCTTAGATTGAAGCGCCCGATTTTCACAAATTTGAATCAAAAAGGTGTTATCTTATCTATTTTGACTGATTCCTTTCTTCTTATTTCATCAGGATTTTCGAGTTTTACGGCTTATTCAAGTTATCATATCTTGAAGAAATCATGGGTATCGATGGTGAGTCTGATTTGGTCCATGTGTCTGTTGAGAATGGGAAGAAAGAGAATGGACATGTTGCTGAAAACGAATCTGATTCTGTTCGAGTAGAAAAAACACCCGAAATCAGCTTTCCAAACAATGCAGTTGATGAATGGCCAGAAGCAAAAAAGTTTCACTCGGTTTATTTTGTTAAATACAGAACAGTTGAAGACCAAAACCTGAAAGCAAAACTCGATCAGGCTGATAAGGAGCTTAGAAAACTTAATCAGGCCCGTGATCCCATCACTGAAAAGCTAAGGGCAAAAAGGGTATTAAAGAAAAAGTTAATCTTTATCAATCTTGACCTTATTATTTAAATGTTTGTCTCACTATTTTCTTGAATTTTGTAGACTGAAAGAGCACAAGTGATAGGCCAATTGAAGGCTTTAGTTGAAGAGAAAAACCAATTTAGGTCAATCATGGATGAGAAAAGGAAAGAAATTGAGCCTCTACAACAAGCATTAGGTAAGTTAAGGGGTCCAAGAGATGCCAATAGAGACAATAGAAGTTTCATTTGTTCATCTGAGGCTGAGCTTAATGATGTTGTAAGTCTTGGTTTTAACATATATAGTTAAAGAATTAAATTCTTGAAAGTTGTTTTCTTGTTTGTGAATGTTGTTCTTTTTTTTGGTTGCTTTTTGTGTAGATTAAGAGTATGCAATATCGCATTCAACATGAAAGTATTACTCTAACTGAAGAAAAACAAATCATTAGAGAAATCAAACAACTTGAAGGGACAAGAGATAAAGTTATTGCCAATGCTGCTATGAGGGCTGAAGTTCAGAAATCTGTTGGTGAAAAAGATGCCATTCAAGACCAGGTCAAAGTAAGTCAAACCATTGTTTATAAAAGTGACGCCATAGAAAAAAAGAAACAAACTTTATTAATCTTTCTTTGTATTTTTTAGCTTATTGGTGTTGATCTTGATGGGGTCCGCAAAGATCAACAAGCTATAAAGGCAAAAGTGAAGACACTTGAGGCTGAAAAAGAGGCCATAAATGGTGTGATTGCATCTCTAGAGGAGGAGTTGCATGCGGTTGTTGAGAAAAGGGACAAAGTCTATGACAAGATTCGTGAGTTGAGGAATAAACGTGAAGAAGGGGTAATTTGGTCTTTTTGGTTATGGATATATAATAATATATTTCGTGTTTTGTGACATTGTTTGATAGTTACTTGGGTTTTGTGTTTTTTTTTCAGAATACTTGTTTTTACCAGAACCGAACTCTCTTGAATGACGCGAGAAGGCTGGCGGCGGAAAAAGACGTAAACGCCCTTAAAGAGCTTTCCACCTCGGAGGTGGACAAGTTTATGTTACAATGGAATGGGAGTAAAGCGTTTAGAGAAGATTATGAGAAAAGAATATTGCAATCGCTTGATATTCGACAACTAAGCAAAGATGGGCGTATGAGGAATCCCGGAGAGAAGCCGTTGATTGCACCGGAATCACCAATTCCGGTTCCGGAGGCGGAGGTTGTAGCAAAGCCGAAGGCGAAGCAACCGAAGGAAGATCCTGTTCCTCTGCCAACTCCGACGCCGGTTGAGAAAGAAAAAGATGATAAAGCCCAGAAAGAGGTGAATGCGAATGGTGTTGTGAAGGGTAAAAAGGGAAAAGTTGAAGAAAAAGAAGAGGAGGAGGAAGTTTTTAGGGTGGAGAAAAAACCGGAAGTGAAAGAAGTTGATGAGTCGAAATTGAAGGAGTTGAAGAGGGAGGAGGAGATTGCAAAAGCAAAACAAGCTTTGGAAAGAAAGAAGAAGCTTGCAGAAAAAGCGGCGTTCAAAGCCAAAAAGAAAGCTGAGAAGGAAGCCGAAAAGAAACTCAAGGTATGGAATGGAATCATTGATTCCGTTGGAATGAAAAAAAGAAAAACTTTTGTTTTTGTCGGATGGAATTCTACTTACCATTCCTTCCATTTTCTTGGTTTTCACTCCATACCCATCATGGAATGTAACCAACCATTCCATTGGAATGGAATCACAGATTCCATGGAATGGTTCATTCCGTTGGAAAGACAGAATTGCTGTTAGTTTTGTCAGATGGAATCGAACAAAAAATTCCTTCTATTTTGTCAATTTTCACTCCTAAACACTAGTGTTTTTTTTCCCATTCCATCATAGAATCTAATGACTCATTCCATTACCCTGTTTGTGGTAATCCTGCATTTCATTAATGAGGTTTGTGTGATTTGTTACAGGATAAGGAGAAGAAGGAGAAGAAGAAGATGCAGGCATCTACACCAGCTGCAGAGGCGGAGGAAGCGGTGGCGGAAGAGGCGGCAGAGGCACCAGAGGAAGAAAAGGCGACCGAAACAGTCAAGATTCCGGTGAAGTCCAAAGAGCGGAAAGAGAATAATGCAAAAATAAGAAGCAGAAGCATTAGGGGAAAAGGACCGGAATCGATCTCAAAAGTCATACTTAAACGTAAGAAGTCAAACAACTACATGTATTATTATGCTGCTGCTGCTTCTGCGATTGTTGTTGTGCTTTTAGCAGTCGGGTATAAGTTTTACGCGTAGACAACGGAATCGGAGGAATGGGCCGGAATCGGAATTGGAATCAATCTTGAAAGTAATGTCGTTTTTTTGTTTTTTAGTTTTGGATTCGTTCTTTCTTTTTTTTTTCTTTTATATTTTGTATTTGAAGTTTGAGGACTTGATATATGGTTTAGAAAGAGGTAGTTGGAAACATGTACTTGAGAAGTAGAACTTGTTTTTTTTTTTTTTTTTTTTTTTTTTTTTTTTTTGGGGGTAGTGTAATTTTGACATTTTGGTTTTTTTGATAAGAAACATGATGATAATGTTATGTGATAAACGTGGTTGTTATTGTTATTATTTTATTAGGTGATGATTAGGAGACAAAATATCCGAAACGGTTTTTTTTAACTAGTTATCAAGTGAGTTTTCTACCAAGGGTAGTACTTCTAAAAAATTAAACAAGTATTGTGGTTTTAATTTTATTTATAAAAACATGGTAAAAAATAAAAAGGTTTTCTTATGTATCTAACTTAAAAAAAAATCCTTATATATCCAACTCTTTTAAAATAAATCAAAAAACCAAATAGACCCGATTCTTTAGAGGTTGTTTGAAATTTAATTAAAAAAAAAAACTTATTAATTTATTGAGCTTTTGAAAATTCGTTAAGTCAAAAAAAATATTTGACAAAATGATTTTTAAAATAACTTTTCATAAGCCCTTAAGAAAGATTTTAATAAGTTAAAATATCTAACTTTTCAAAATCTCTTATAAATGTTTAGGTTGTAAAAGCTAAAATACCATTTAAAAGATAGGCAAAAATTTTTAAAAGAAAAATTAAATATCCTAATACCATTTATTTCTATCTCCTATCCATGTGAAATTATGATATGTGTCCAATTTTAATCAAACTAATAACATTTTAAGACATTTGTCATTACTTCATATGGGTAGGAGGTAGGGATGAGATTTAGAACCGGAAAACCGGACCGGAACCGGAACCGGTATAACTGGAAAATGCTTAAACGGTCCGGGTATTGGGTTTCAAAATTACTCTTATCCGGGCTCCGGGTATGGGTCTAACGGGTCCGGTTAATCCGGGTTTTTTTAACTGGATTTGTTTAAAAATCCGGAACCGAGTTAAATGGACCGGTCCGGGTTTAGTGGGACAAAGAACCGATTTAGATGTGGAATCAACCAAAAATTTGTGCAACGATTGTCCCACTCGTTGGAACTCAACTTACGACTTATTGAAGATCGCGGTGGATTTAGAAAGCTTTCTACGAGTATGAAAAGGAAGATATTTTTTTTTCTGCATTGTTGCTGAATTTTTAGCCCTCTTTAAACTGTCATATCTGCTTCATTCGGAGTCCGTTTGGGCTGATTTTTTTTAAAAATTGTAGTTCACTGGTTGGCAATAGTTATAGACTCTGGAAACACCTAATTTACATGTGTATTGAGTCACTTACAGCCCTCCAAAAATGACATATCAAAGCTGTTTTGAATCTGTTACAACATTATTGTAGAATTTTAGTTAACTTTAAATTGTCATATCTACTTCGTTATGAGTCCGTTTGGGCTGATTTTTTTAAAATTGTAGTTCACTATTTGGCAATAGTTATAGACTTTGGAAACACCTAATTTGCATGTGTATTGAGTCACTTACAGCCCTCCAAAAATGACATATCAAAGCTGTTTTGAATCTGTTATAACATTGTAGAATTTTAGTTAACTTTAAACTGTCATATCTACTTCGTTATGAGTCCGTTTGGGCTGATTTTTTTTGAAATTGTAGTTCACTGTTTGGCAATAGTTATAGACTCTGGAAACACCTAATTTGCATGTATATTGAGTCACTTACAGCCCTCCAAAAATGACATATCAAAGTTGTTTTGAATCTGTTACAGCATTATTGTAGAATTTTAGTTAACTTTAAACTGTCATATCTACTTCGTTATGAGTCCGTTTGGGCTGTTTTTTTTTAAATTGTAGTTCACTGTTTGGCAATAGTTATAGACTCTGGAAATACCTAATTTGCATGTGTATTGAGTCACTTACAGCCCTTTAAAAATGACATATCAAAGCTGTTTTGAATCTGTTTTGATAGATCGTTCCTTTGCACGAGATGTGGTAATCCCCGTGAGTGAAGATTTTGTAACTTGTCGAGCAATGGTCTCCTTTCTTGAGAAGTTTAAGGTTAAAACATAATTGGTGTCGACGACTTCAAAACCATTGGCAAATCGGGTTTTCCGGTTCTAAACCCATTTGACCCGGTTCTACCTTACCCACTTTCCTATTTCTGGGTTTTTCGGTTCTAGACCCACTTTACCCGGAACCGAACCGGACCCGGTTCCTATATACCGGTCCGATTTCCGATTCTAAAAAATATCGTTAAACGGTTCCAGGTTTTCCGGGTCTGGGTCCATCCGGTCCGGGTTTGGATCCACTTTCATCCCTAGTAGGAGGATAAGTAGGAATAAAAATAAAAAGATATTTAATTTCTCTTTTAAAAAAAATAACTTATTGATTTTTTTACTATTAAATTTAATCCAAATATTTTTTAAAGAGGACTTATTGACTTATGGTTGGAGGTTTAAATAAATGTTTCAAAATGTAATTCCAAATACCCTCTTAAAAAACAAGGGTGTATTCCCAAGTATATATAAGAGGGGAAGTGATTTATCCATGGTTCTTTTTTATCCGTCCACTGATATTAATGGTAAATGGATAATTATGCCCCCTATTTAAAGTTAGAGATGTCAAAGAGAGAGAAAGATGTGATGTTTCCAAAACGGGCCCTTCCAAAACATCACGACACGCACGACCAGTCGGCAATCCTTCTTCCTCCTTCGGTCTCCTTCTTCATCGTTTGGCGCTGCAATATCCCATTCTTCTAAAAGACCACGAATACATATCCCTGGTTACCACCACCACCCGCAACCACCTTTTAATCCAAACCCACCATTATAACTCCCTAAAGTGTACATGTACCAGTTCCAAACCCCATAAATTTGATTACTCCTCCGATCCATATAAACCTCAATCTTTAACACGTTCGATTTATCAAAAAGATTATCAAACTCCGATTTCTTCAAATTAAAGCAAGGTTGAACATTGGTTCTAAGATAGTGTTAATCCTTGATTCCTTCTTATATTCTTCTTCTTAGAAATTGTTTGTTTGTTTGTTTTTTCTGATATGGATTTACACTTTATGCATTTGATTCCGTATATTTTTCTTGAATTCGATTTAGGTAGTGTTTGATTTCAGGGTTATTTTGGGTATTTAGAAATGAGCAATGCGTTTGTTGGTATTAGACCGGAGGGTGTGGGAGGGAAGTTTTCCTCACTTTTTGTGGGCCATACCCCCATTTCCCTCACTTCTCTTCCCCTCACATAAAACCCAATGAATGAGTGGGAAGCCCTTCCCTAACTTTTTATTATTATTTTTTTATTAAATAAAATTAATTTTTTTTATGAAAACTTTAAATTAATACTAAACATAAAATTTAATTAAAAATAAAAAACATTTCATTAATGAAAATAAAAATTACATTAAACCTAATATTTAAATAAGTATAAAAATAATAAAAAAAAACGCAAAAAAATAAAACAACCCACAAGATAGAAAACATAATTAATATCCTAATTTTATTTAAACCAAAATACGTCACTCGGAATCATCGTCGTCGCCCTCATCGTCCTCGTTATCGCCTTGATCGTCTTCATCATTCTCCCCATCGTCACTCTCGTCGTCGGAATCTTCAATCTTGACGAACATATCAGAATCCTCGTCTGATTCGTCAAACAAATCATCGTGAGAAAACTCTAACGGGGGCTGAATATGAGCCCTTCTCACACCCCCGAACCAGATGGCGGAAACGTCTGAGAGCTCGCGTGACTAAAATTGAATATCATCACAATGAATATACATGAAACATAACATAAACATCACCAGCATTAATACATTACAACTGGCCTTGTTCACATCAAGTACATTGTCTAAATATTACATATCCATAGCATAAATTGGTTGAGAGTTTTCAAAACATAACATCCTAACACACTTGGTAATGTTCTTCAGCTTATCTATTACCTGAGAATACAAGTTATTTTGAAAACTTCAACATATGGAATGTTGGTGAGTTCATAAGCAGATTTGATATGAAAATGTTTTGTGTAGTTTATAAAACCCAGAAAATCTGATATTTTCTGAAATGGCAATTGTTTATGCAAAAAGTGTGAAGATCCATAGGTTTATGCATGAATGATTTCAAAGCGTGTATAAATGAGAAGTTTTTAGTTATTGAAAATACAAGTGGATAGTGTTGATTTCCCCAAAAAACCCGATGTTTTCAGATAAGATAATATGATTGTTTCGAATTATTATACCGTCACAACGAATGATTATGAATTCCCTTGATTACTTGGATAATATTGGATTTATTATGTGAGTCGTTATAACCATGCATGATAATGACTAGTTCGTCTGTCTTGGCATTCTGTTGAACGCCGGAATTGATCTTAAGATTTTGTCACCCTAGACTGGTCGAGTCTAACTGTAGCGAACAGCTGAGGTGTGGGGGAGTCACCCCATATAGATCTATACACAAACACTCGCTCTCCCTCCAGGGGACTTTGATTATAACTACAGACTACGGCAAACACTTAAAGGTGTTGCCCGTTATTACTCACTTAATCCAAACGAATTTGTTTACTCTTGATTAACGACCTGGTTTTGTTTACTTGAATAGAAGGTAAGCCTAACAGACGAGGAGAAGAGGATTACGAGGTCCTACTAATTACGTATGTTATTTAAGGCTGTTGAGTATACGAAAGACGCGTTGGCCCATTTCGCATATGATTTATTTGGACCTTACTAGCAATGCTAATGGGCCACTGAGGCCCAATAGCACGTAAAAGCCATTGAGGGTCCCTTAAACATGTAATTGGGTCACATGAGGCCCAATAGACATGTATTATTATTGTTAGGCCCAAAAGTCATGTTAATGGGTCACGAAGGCCCAATAGACATGATTAGAATCTTTCAAGCCCAACAATTTAAATATTTAATTGTTTTAGGAATAATATAATTGTCGGAAGGTCTGATTGTTCAATTGTTAAATCGCAAAGACATGAAGTTTGTCGATTGTTTATAACGATATTCGAAAATATATGTATATTTTTCATTCTATTTTCATAAGTTATAATTTGGTATTTTTGATCCAAATATCTTAATAATAAAATAATTGACTCAAAAATATTGGTTTGACCTATTTAGCCCTTCTTTAATAAAAATGACAATCTTTGTCCCTTTTTATAAAAAAATGACATTTTAGGCCCTTAAACTATTTTCTTGACATTTTTGGCCCATAGATTATTTAAATAATGTTTTTAACCCAAAATTTACTTTTTGGCAGTTTCAGCCTCCTTAGTAAAGGATTTTCATTTAAAGTCCAAACTTTTCGCAACTTTTACAATTTTGACTCAAAATCCAAAAACTTTGCATTTTTTATCCTTTTTGGCAAAAAGGGTCATTTTAACCCTTGAAATAGATTTATTTACCTTTTTACCCACTGTTTTGAGAAATTTACCATTTCAATCCCTTAAACACATTTTTTTTCGCAAATTGGGCCTATGGGCCGAAAAGCCCAAAAATTTGGCCCAATAGGCTACAATTTCATTTCTAGTCCTTTGAAGAGCATAATATTTATAAAAACTTCTATTTTAACTATTTCAACCCTTTTGGTCCTTATGAAAACTGTGAATGACAACCTTTAACCCAACTTTTGTTTATTTGACAAATATAGCCCAAAAATGAGTTTTATGTTGTAACATGTTTATTGTAACCTTAGAGGGTAATTTTTCTTGACTTGTTTAATGTAATACATCTTAGATAAGGTATATTTTCCTCCTTGAGCTATAGATCTCAAGATTGCTTTCCTTTTTGGCACATATTTACCACATAAACACATGAAATCACACATAACATACACATACACATAGATCTACACATTTTACTTGTATTCTTCCCCCATAAAACTTGTGAAAACAGAAAATAGAGGGGTATGAACTCACTTTGCTTTGTTGCTTACGAATTTGAAGAAAGAAATGAAGAAAATTTGGTCCTAGCAAGCTCCTTGAAGAGATTTCGAATTTGAAGAGTTCTATGAAGTATGATCAATAATTTAAGGTTGTAAGAAGAGTGATTAAGTGTAGAAGGAAAACATGTTTACAATATCTTACCACTAGTATGTAGTTGGAAGTGATTTTTTTGAATGAGATTCTTCTTGAAGCCCTTATGGTTCTCGAAAATTTGGAGGAAGGATGAAGGTGTTCTAGAGAGAGTCTGAAGAAATTTTGCAATGGTGATGAGTGTGTGTGTGTCTCGGCCGAAACAAGAAGAGGGGGGAGAGGAGAGAATAAGATGAGTTGACATGCATGGGAACATGAGAAGGATGCATGGATACCCTATGTACAATTATGAGGTGACACCATTAAAAGTCAACTTTTCTTCCCCTTTGTTTTGTAGTTGGGCCGAGAGAAAGAGAAGGGAAAGAAAGGCTTGGGCCGTTTGTGCTAGAGTCCATAAAATGGGGCCCAAATTAATGGTTTTTCGGTCCACTGGGCCTTTTAGAGTAATTCACGGCCCAATATACATCAAGGGATGAGTTTGATGGCCCATTAGGGCTAATTAGATTTGTTATGGCCCAATAAGGCCCATTAAAGATAACCTAGTTTATTTTAGGCTTATAAGGCCCAAAATGTCAAGTTTCATGCAAATGGGTCCAATTAGGGCCCATTTAAGAGTTCTAAGCCCAAAATAGTCAAATTGGAAGCTTATTGGTCCATTAGGCCCAATAAGGAAATCCTAGTCCAAAATGGACTTAAACCGGGATTTTTAGGGTTTCCAGCCTTTTGTTGACTATTTGGATGTTTGTATGAAGTGTTTGATGAAATTTTGTTGTCATTGAATAAGCACCATACATGGTTTCAAGTTTTAGTTACAATGTTATCCTTGCTAGGTGTTTACAAAGCATCAGAATTCCTAGTTATGACAGCCCTATAAATGTGCTCTACCAAATCAGCACGAAGGGCATGATGAATGTCACGATTGTGTACTTCTCTTCTATTCATCCTATACTCTTGTGTACCAACGGCTATTCCTTTAACATTTGGCAAAACTTCATTTTCGTTATACCGACATATCACTCTTCCTTCGTCTTCAAGAATCATATTATGCAATATGATACATGCATACATTACGTGTTGTAACCTTTTCACCTCATATGACCTTGCCCCGACCGTTCGTACTTGCCAACGTCTCTTAAGTACACCAAATGTTCGCTCCACATCCTTCCTAGCTGACTCTTGTGCCTCTTTAAATTTTTTCCTTTTCTGGTCGTTAGGACATGTAAACGATTTCAAAAAAATAGACAAGGGAGGATATATACCGTCATTAAGATAGTATCCAAACTTATATGCTACCCCCATTTTCTTGAAAAGGTACATCGTGCGACTTTCCAAGGTAGATATCATTGAATACCGGCCACTGGTCTAGCACCTTGATGTCATTGTTTGCACCAGCTGGACCAAAGAATGCATGTTATATCCAAAGATCATGTGAAGCGATAACCTCTAGAATGATCGTTGGCTCTTTGTGGTTGCCTCTCATGTACTGACCACGCCATGCGTTGGGGCATAATGATCAACTCCAATGCATGCAATCGATACTACCTAGCATTCCAGGGAATCCATGCTTGCCTTCATGCACCGTGTACAATTGGTGGATATCGTTGATAGTTGGTTTGCGCAAAATATCGTTGCCTATAAACCAAACAGATCGCTTTGCAGAACTTGTACACACACTCCTGCACGATACGCTCTGACATCCTAAAATACTCGTCCCATTTGTCTGCGCCCATGCCGTATTCTAGCTGACGAATTGCAACCGTGCATTTTTGAATGGGAGAGAAACCTTTTTTCCGCCTTGCATCCATTTTCCATTGGAAATATGGAAAGCGGCCTTCCAAATCGCCAACAATACGTAAGAATAGTTCCTTCCTCATCCGGAACCGATGTTGAAACTTTACAGCGTAGATGGCGTCATCTGCAAAATAATATTCTATAAGGCGATCGTGTCTGGCTTCGTGATTTCTACGCAATGACGACTTTCTTAGCTTAGGTCATGCACGTGATGTTTCGCCTAGTCGGTTTTGATAGTATGCAACCATTTTTTCCATGACTGAACCGATAAATTTAGCCTCCTCTACAACCGTCGAATCGGATGATGAAGCTGATGACATTTTGAATATATATATATATATATATATATATATATATATATATATATATATATATATATATATATATATATATATATATATATATATATAGTCGTTTGGAATAAAAGAAGAAAAAAAAAAGCAGCCAATCGTTTCAAGAGAGAGAGAGCGGGACTCTCTCCCCCCACCCTCTTCCTGCGTTCCCTTTCCCACACCCACGGTGCGGTGTTTCTTTGTAACACCCCATTTATAGTATGTGATTTAAATATAATTATTTTCCTTCCTTAAGAGGAACTTGACGAGTCAGTAGCCCGACTTGTCGAGTAGAGACGGGATTTGCACACGTTTTTAGTTGGCAACTCGACGAGTCCATATTCCGGACTCGGCGAGTCCGCTTGTCTGGATGAAACCCTAAATCCCAGGGTTTGTACCATATTTAAACGTCATTATAGCCTCCCACCCCAGCCTGCAACACCTTTGTGATAGTTTGGGAGTTATAGAAGAGAAGGAAGGAAAGAAGATCCATAGAAGAGAAAGGAGATCCAAGAGATAGCTTCCATATGTTTCTCATTTAGGTAATAAAGTTATTACCTTGTGTATTCCTCCATTAAACCCTCTTTTATGCTTGTTACATCTCTTTTAGAGCCTTATATGATTCAAACTTGAGATATGAGCTCTCCTTAGGATGAAGACCATAGATCTGGATGTTATTGAGCTCTAGAAACTCAATGTAGCTACCTTTATGTGGAAATAGCCTTGTTCCAAACCCTAAGTGCTTAGTATTGGATGATTTTGGTATTTTAGCCTCATTCTCGTGTGCATGCACGTAAAGTTGGAAACTTTACGTGCAAAACCAGCCCTAGAAGCCCAGATCTAGGAATTGGATGCACTGAAGTTGACTAGAATCGACTGTATAGTAATGACATGCAGGAGACTCGGTGAGTCCATAGTCCGTACTCAGCGAGTCCAAGGCAATCTTGTTGCCTCAAGAACAGATTCGACGAGTTGTTCATACAACTCGGCGAGTCACAGACTGAACGTGTTCATATGATGAAGGAGAACTCGATGAGTTGTTCATACAACTCGGCGAGTCGAATGAAGTTAGATTGGACATTAGTATCGAAGAATAACTCGTCGAGTCTTTGCCAAACTTGACGAGTAGAAGCAGGTAGAGGATTAGAAAGAATGATAGGGACTCAGCGAGTCCGGTCAATTGATAGTTGACTTTGACCAGGATGTTGATTTTGAACAGGGGTAAAATAGTCATTTAACCCTGAGAACAATTATCAGTATATGATTTAGTGTTTATGGGATTGTAGCCGGGGAGTTTCGGAGCAGCAGTCAGCCAGTTCCAGATTTAGCATCTCAGCGGCCAACATTACGAGGTGAGTTTTCCTTCCAGTAAGAACGGGTCTACGGCCATAATGCCGACCCGTTTGTTTAGCAGTAGTTCCGGACTTTGGTCCGATGCAGTAGTTCAGGGTGCTTGATGTCTTTGTGATTCAAGTACGTGTTTGTGTTATGTGTTCCAGACTTCGGTCCGATGAAATTTACAGTATATGTGTTTATGCTAGTAGTTATGATTATGCTATGCTATGTTCAGTTAGTTTCCGGACTTCGGTCCGATGCAGAGGGCAAGGCCCTGGATAGTTTTGGACTTCGGTCCGATGCAGTTTCCGGACTCCGGTCTGATGTAGAGGGTAAGGCCCTAGTTAGTTTTGGACTTCGGTTTGATATAGTTTCCGGACTTCGGTTCGATGCAGAGGGCAAGACCCTGGTCAATTTCCGGACTTCGTTCCGATGCAGTTTCCGGACTTTGGTCCGATGCAGTTTCCGGATTTCGGTCCGATGTAGTGGGCAAGGCCCAATATGTTCTTTATATGTTATTGTATGGTATGTGGTAGTTTGGGGGAGCTCACTAAGCTTCGTGCTTACAGTTTTCAGTTTGGTTTCAGGTACTTCCGCTAGTAAGGGGAAGAGCTCGGGATGATGACATGGCACACACCACAGTCACAGTTTTATCTTGGGAGTCTTATTCAGACATTTTGATATGATATTGATTTCAGTTTGATTTGATACATTTATTATGGCATTTTGAGACACGCGATGCATGGTTTTGTTATATAACATTTGATGTTGTGGCTTTTAGTAATGTTAAAACAAAAATTTTTGGGTTGTATTTTTAGGATGTTACATTCTTCGTGCGGGAAACGATCCCGCGGTTTCCCCGCTATCCACTCCATCCGGTCTTACAGAGCATTGCTCACTAATACTCAGTGGGGACTATGCCAACATCAGAGAAATAGTGGACAAGGTTGTAGGTGATAAGAAAGATGAACTTATTGTTTGTATATGCATAATGTGCTAAGGATGATTATCAGCAACTTATTTGTCTCTATTGCTGTAAAAGCTTAGATCTTGAAAATTGTATGCATAACAGTGTTTATGACATGGGTTTTGAACTTTTGATGTATATGCATCAGTGGGAGTTGTTGTGTTGGTGGATTCAATCGTCATTAACATTTATAAGTTTCTTAAGAAGAGTAAATTTAAGTTTCTGATAAATCAACATCTAGTAAGGTTGTTTGGTCATTCGTCGTTTGCACTTTCCAAACCAGAGACTAGGATTTTCTCCCCTTAATATCTAGGAATTAAAGTTGAGGGTATTATTGTAAAAACATAGTTTTTTTCTGTGGATGAATAAAAACCTTCTGTGGATAAATCATTTTAATAGCAAAAAATTAAAGAAATAAGGGTCCACATCTATTTACCATCTTTTGAAAAATATTTTTCAAAATGCCATATACGTAAATATGTTTTTTATGCTTATCATGTTTTAGTAAAAAACTCCTCATGGATGCTGCCTAAAAAAATGATTATATTCCAACCTAATGTAAGCTTTCCTAAAATTTGTATAAATGTGTCGAGCACATTGTTTGTTCACCACATGGGAAAAATGTCTTTAGCTGATTCAAGAAGCCACTATAAAGGTCTGTAATGTGGCTACTATTTATTAGTATAATGGATATAAAGAAATAAAGAAAGCATTGTATTATGTTGGTTTAAGATCACAACCAATCCGGTTCACTATCTAGGTCAAGATCTTCATTTAAGAGTTTCAAGAAACAAGTCCAGTTAGACTTGTTTTCTAGATCAATAACAATCTATGTTGTTGGGTATACATGGTTATTTGCATCTCTCCCTCTTGTATTTAACAATTCTCCATTTACCTCACCTTTGAGAAAGTAACCATCCAAACCAATGACTATCCTACACACACACACACACATACTCTCTCTCTCTCTCTCCCCCCCCCACACACACACACACCCATCACTCAAAGCCTTGAAACATATACAAATATTTGAAACTAATTATTTCCATCTTGATTTATAATTACACCAACCTTACATGATAAACATGTGTTTAATCTAATCAACCCATGCCCATAGTCCCAAATCTTTGCATATTGGGCACGTAACTTACATTCGATTTACTATTAGGCCTATTTTTGGCCATACAAAATTGGCATATAGATACCACACAATTGATTTTTTTTATCTCCCTTGTTTTTAACCTTAGTCTTGTTGGCAATTTTTGTCACTTAGGTAAAACAAGAGTCCCAAATTTAAACATTCTTGAACGTTTATAAGTGTCAATTATATCCTTGATTCACTAGTACAAAAGCTATTTAATAGTGTGATGAGTTTTTCTTTTTTGGTGCGGTGGTAACTTAAAACCGCATCATTAAAAAACCAAAACGGTGGCCCGTTGATCTCACACCTATTGAATGGGAAAGCCATTGCCCGGGAACAAAATTGAAGGAGGGAACTGAATGTTTAATGATGCGATTCTGATATAAACGCACCAACAAATGCAATTTAATGCGTTCATATTGAATCCTATATTTGGTACTACTCATTTGCCCCTCATTTCTTTCTCATTTTTCCATCATTAGCATGGTAAACTTGAGCTCATATTTCATCTTCCATATCTCTCATAAGCATTATGTAATTATCATTGCTCAGTAAAATATTGAGAAAAAGGTGTCCTTACACTTATCTTGTGTTGTAATGAATTCTTCCTCTAGCTCATGATCCATGTAAAATGCCATGAAGCTCTAAGCCACTTTGTTTAATTCGGAAAAAAAAGTTCGTTTAATCGAGCAAATGGGTCAACCATATCATCATCTGCCGAACCCATTATTGATACATACACAATGTTACACAACCATTGTGCCAAAGAATGTAAATTACACATTTAAGAAACCAAGACTGAAGTTAAATAACTAAAATGACATTGATATGGCACTTGTAGTGGTATGGATTATGATGGCATGTGCGGAATTAAAAAGATCTAGTGAATCATCATGTAAAATCAAGAACACAAGGAGTAAATAAATCTTTGTAAGCTCTTATTAGATCTAGAAAGAATATACAAAATGGGTTTGTACAAATTTCTCTCTCTAGTCTAACACTCCAAAATGGATTCACTTACATAATGGGAGTCACTCACTTCCTATTTATAGGAAAGACTCAACCCATTTACACATACAAGAGAGTAAGCCTAAAACACTACATCCAAGAGTGACTTTGCACCCTAACATTCTCCCCCTCAAAGTTAGGATTGGATGTCCGGCTTCAATCTCCAACGAGCTAGCGCAATCAAGACCAAACTCCCCCTCGAAGTAACACCAGTCTTCAAATCTGCAAATGAATATTCGACAAACCCGAGAAGCTTCGAATACCCATCATTCTCCCCCTTTTTATAATCAAAAAAATGATTATAAAACCCACTAAGGGTGAGAAGCGCCCGAGGAATAGTCTTCACGATACTCCCCCTTGATGTGTACCAAAAATGAATCACTAAAAATCTTGCACGGAATAACAATCACGAAAAAGCCACAAAAAATTTTCAATTTATGAAATTTTTTGACTTTTTGAGTGAAAGTTGCAAGATTTTTCAAAAACCGGGTAGAAATTGTCACTTTCTGAAACTTGCAGGGACCCGTTGCGCCAAAAACAACCAAATATGCGAAACTTCATCCCATTTGCGAAACTGGGCATAAAGCGTAAATTCGCACAAACTGCAGGGACCAGAACTGAAAATCTTCAATTTCTCAGCTTTGCTATCCCAAATTCGAAATTGCGTATTTTCTGCTAACTTTTAGAAACTGCAGGGACCTACTTCGAAGCTTTTGCATTCTTCATTTTTTTTCAACATTTCGAATCTAGACTAAGTGTGCCATTTCGTGAAAATGTTAGGGTCCAATTCGAAACTTGCTTTCTTTTCATTCCAAAACAGACGAAACACCAAACTTTGCTTTCGTACGAAACTTTGCATATTCTTATGAAAGTTTAGGGACCATTTTTGAAAATTTTGTTTTCTTCTCCCAATTCGTACGAATCCAGTACCATATGAACGAAACTTTTGTTCTTCAACGAAACTTCATCTTCTTAACCCATTTGAACGAATTTCTATTCTCCGGCCAATGTTCACTTCATACGAAATCATCAATATCACCATTTTCAACATAAACGAACGAACATCTGATTTCGTGCATTCCCAAAAAATTCGTTAATGAGGCCATCACTCCAAAATCGAATCTTGATTACTCAATAACCAAGTCTTCCCATTCACTTTTAGCACAAACGAATTCCCAGTCGATTCTTAAAAACGAACTCAACTTGATATCTACTCAAAACCATCAACAACACAGGGACCCTTCGCACGTCAACTTAGATTTCAACATACTGATTTTGTTCGGTAGCAAGCCATTAACCAAGGCGCTAATAGCGAACATCAATCCACACTTCGTTTGACATCAATATTCATCAATTCAACTATCCACAATTCGTCCTTTGTTATCCATTTCAGCCATCGATATCAAAAGTTTGAGACTCCAAAATCAAATCTAGACTTCGATCAATTAATCCTTCGAAATACCATCAACTCCAAAAGCTTTGAAATCAAAATTAATCAGTCATCTTCCATGTGACATTCGCTCCCAAATCCTTCATTCGAATCTCCAAACCAATTAACTTCTCTAATTTGATCTAATTTGATCCTTAACACCGATAGCTTCGAAATCTTCATCCCCATATCATGACGTTCCCAATATCAACAAAACAAAAAATCGATTTCGTTCCTAAGCATACCCTTCGAACATCGACTGTCAATACCAAATCAACTCACATTCGATTCCAAAATCACATCCACCATTCTTGACAATTCGACCATCAACAACCCAAATCGATTTCAACATCAACGAACGAACATCCCTGATTCGAAAGCAAAGATTATCTTCCCAGTCGACTTCAAAATCAATTGACTCCAATAAGCAAATTCCAAACCTTCGAAATCATCATCTCAATTTCGAAACAAAATCATCAACTATCCAGACAACAAGTACAAACTCCAAATTAATTCCAAATTTCGAAAACACCCAGTCGTTCAACCACCGATTCCAAAATGTCAACAATCATTAATCAAATTCATTGAAATTGGATTTGATTGGAAGACACGATTTTGACTCAACTCAAACACATTTGAACCAAAATCAAGAGCACAAATAAATTTCCAAACCGATTCATGTTCAATTTAACATGAACACAAATGCTGACTTTGAGATTGACTTTACAATTGAATCGATTATCAATAGCTTGATCATAATCGATCTTTGAGATTAAACTCAATGTAATGAATCGATTCATAAGTATATCTTCTACAATCAAAGTAATCAATCGATACGAGTGTTGATATAAGAACGAGACTCCAGAATGAGAATAAAGGATAAGTTGAATGCGACTTCAGAGTTCAGAACATATGACAAGAAACACATACACATCGATTGATTTTTAATTTTTTATGAATTAATGGGCTCAATTAAGTGAACAGTACCATATCCATTCTTTTGGATCATAATCGAACAATGTATTGGGCTTGAATCGATGAATAGTAACCGAAAATCAATTTTGAGCTTGAATATTGATTCAATGAACAGTGACATTCAGAAAAATGATGAAATATGATTTTGATTTTTTTTTTTAAATTTGATTTAAAAAAATAATTGGATCATCAAAGAAATTGAAACGGATTTGATCCAATGAAGCAAATCGATCAAAAACGAAAAACGCTCAATACGAATAGAAATCATGGATGTTTTGGAATCCATTTGAGAATTTGAGATAACTTTTTGACGAATCGAGATCCATTTGCAACGAACGAATCAAATTTAGAAGATCTTGGTTCTTTTGTCGGAACTAGAAAATCTCCAATTTGAACATTGTACCACCCATTATGCGAGATGTACAACTCGTTCTTCGTGTTCTTCGTGTTCTTCAACGATCCAAGAACATCTTCAAAAGAACCACCAACACATTTGGGTTTTGACTTCAAATTCAATGCAACATTTGGAGATTGTTGCTTTGGAACCCAAATTTGCTTAACGGATTTCGACTTCACAACGTTTGACGATTTTTGTGAGTAAACCCGCTTATTTTTCCGATTAATCTTCTTCTTCTTCTTTTTCTTTCTCATCTTTTTGCATCTTGAAGACTTGATCTCATGAACAAACCCACTTTCCACAACATCAACTTTGTGAGTTTGAATCAAATCTTTTGGATTTTGATATTTGTGAATTTCTTGAACCATCGGCTTCCGATAAGGAATCATTCCATCAAATGAATCACAAGAACACAAAATATCATCGGTTTGAACTCCAATCGAGCAAAAAACCTTTTCATCTTGAAAATCAACTTGAACCTTCTTATCATGAACTTCAAGAATATCAAGAACATCACATTGAACTCCATTGTCAACAACTTCAACAAACTTAAGAGCATGAAGATCATTTGGGTTTTCAATTTGAGAAATGTATTTCTTATTGAAAAAATCTCTTCTTCTCCTTCCTTTTGATTTCTACTATGAACTAATATGGAAAATGCAATTTTATTCAACCATACAATCTTACAAAGTGGTTGAAAAAGCAAACTTCCATTATCATCCTTCAAATCTCCATAAGAAACCAAATTACCCCATGAAATTTGTAACACCGAAAATTTCAAAACAATTTTTCATTTAAAAAAATAATCGTTTAATTCTTAAAAACACTTTGCTTAAAATCTCATTCATAACGAATTACAAAACATAACTCCATTTTCACTTGCATAATAAACCAGGATCCTCAAAACATGACTCTTTCTCTGGTGTGTACAATCGAGTCGGTGCCGTCCCGTGATCCTGAGAGAAACCTGAAACACATAACACAAAACACTGTAAGCACGAAGCTTAGTGAGTTCCCCAAACTACCACTCTAACACATATTAGCCACTCGAGGCTATAACTCCGTTGACCCTCCGGTCAGTGTGTCTCAGTGGGACCCTCCAGTCCCAGCTCTCTGTGGACCCTCTGGCCCTAACTCTATGGACCCAAGGGTCCTAACTCTGAATCATGCATATCACATATCACATATCACAATAAATCTCAACATATAAATAGCATACAAATATACTAGCACATAATACGAAAAACACCACATATATCACATATTAGCCACTCGAGGCTATAACTCTATGGGCCCATGGGCCCTAACTCTGCGAACCCTCTAGTCCTAGCTCTGTGGACCTTCTGGTCCTATCTCTGATATACACACAACATAAATCACATAGAAATAATGCGGTGCCACACGTCACATACAATAACTCTGTCACATAACTCTGTTACCACTCTAGGTAAAATATAGTGAGAAGACTCACCTAGCAAGCAGAAAGCAGATATCCCCACACTTGAATCTCGAACTCGTCACTGCCTAACACATAAGGCAAATACTCTCATGAATATAACTCTCGAGACTTGAATCAAACCTCTCTTGGCACCCTATTAAGGGTAAAAGACCATTTTACCCCTCTATTGGCCCAAAGGCCACATCGCTGACCAAACCCTGAAAGTCAATAAAAGTCAACGGTCAACTTTGACCGGACTCGGCGAGTGCACTAGGGCGACTCGTCGAGTCTACACGTGTCCACTGACTCCTTTGGATCCTCTCTTGACACGTTGAGTATTTCTCTTACTCGACGAGTTTCACCTGGCATAAATCGCGGGGCCACCACGACTCAACTCGCCGAGTCTCAAGAACAACTCGGCGAGTTCCGGCTTGATTCAGTCCCCCCCCCCCCCCCGACTCTCCCTGACTCACTGAGTCGACCCCTCAACTCGACAAGACTACTCACTGAGTGGTTACAGGCAAACTTCATGCTACTCGTCGAGTCTGTTCTTTGGACTCGGCGAATCTATACCATGCATAAACTCAAACTCACACCTGAGGTCAGATCCGTTCCAATAACTCATAGATCCAGTCCTTCCAAGCACATACATCACATAAAGTTACTATCTTGGTGCTCATGCAAAGGTTCAAAGGCCTTATTTGATGATATGGTCTCTAGAATGCTATTCTAAGCTCATGGCCTCCATTAACACTCATAAAGCTTGAGGGAAAAGAGTCTCTGGACCTCTTTGGGTCCAGATCTAAAGCACCAACACGAGAAGAGGCCAATTACTCCATGGATCATTCCACAAAGAAACTCTAACTCAAAGATTTACACCAAGGACTGAGAAAGGAACGAATGGTTACCTCAAATGAAATCTCTGAGCTCAGGAATCACTGGATTAGCACCCTCTTTGGTCTCCTCTTGCCTTGATCCTCTTCTATATGCAAAAACACCCACAAATAGTCAAGGATCTTCCTCTTCTCTCTCACAAAACGCTCAAAGACTCTTTAGGGTTCTCTTTGGGGTTGGTGGCCGCAAATGACGGCCATAAGCCCCTTTAAATAGGTCTCATACCCTGAGAATTAGGGTTTCATTAAACAGCGTGGACTCGCCGAGTCCGGACGCGAACCCGCGCACAAAACCGCAATCCTACTCGGCGAGTTTGGACTCCAACTCGTCGAGTCTCCTCACACTCACCCAAAATAAAAGAATAAAATAATACTTGGGAATCCGGGGTGTTACAATTCTCCCCCACTAGAACTAGACTTCGCCCTCGAAGTCTCGCTCTGCAATTAACTCCGGATGCTGCTCACTGTTAGGTGCATTTCATGTACCCATTTTGTAGCTTTATTTTATAAAAGTACATTGCATATAGGCTTAAACTCATGCATTTTGCATGTTTTTCGGGATTTTTCATGAGGCAATTTCATTCAAATACTTTTGTCATATTTCAGGGACTTTTGGAGGAAGGATATTGTTGGAGGAGGTAAATAAAAGTTGCGGACAAAATTTCAGGACTTGCGGAGCACCGAGGAGCAATATATCAAAGAAACGAAGATTTTGGCTTTACAGACGTTTACACTGCCGTGTAAATGGAAGCCTTGCGTTTACGCGGGCCGTGTAAACATAGATTTCTGCGCAGTATATTTTTGCGCTTACGCGGGCCGTGTAAATGACAGTGTTAATTTACACGGGCTGTGTAAACGTAAATGCGGGTTTTAAAGCAGTTTTTCACCATTCTTAAAGGGGGGAACCGACTTTTTACTTAGGGGGTCGATTTTGGGAGCAAAGAAGGCGATTTTCTAGAGGATTTTGGAGTTGATTAACACTTGGGAACATTTGATTTCATTTTGTAAGAACTTTAATTTCATTTTCTAGATTTGTGATCTTGTTCTAGTCATGAGTGGCTAGAACCCTAGTTTCTCCAACTTCATGTCTTGACTTTTTAGTTGTGATTTCAATCATGTGATTTGATGTTTGCTTCTAATTCCTACCTAGTGAATTTGATTTTGTTTTAATTGAATGGTTGATTCTAATTGTGATTCTTATTGGCCATTTGAATTAGGGTTAGGTCATTCAAGTTATCAAATTGCAAAATCCGTAATTGTTTTGTGAATTGAACTAAGTAACAAACACTAAATTGATTTCCATTGAATGGATTTAGTGTAAATCTTATTCACATACACTTTTACACTCCCGAGCTTATGAGGAGTACTGGGTGTTGTTGGGAACATTCACATAAAGTTTCATGCAATCTTCCAATCTAATTCTAAGAGCTTATTTAGATTAGGTTAGTAAGGTTAGGATTAATCAAAGAGCTTGTTTTGGTTAATTATTGTGGTGAATGGAAAGTGTTAGAGCTTGTTAACACTTTCAAGTACCAACTTAAGTGGAATTGAGTAGATATCATTTCATCCTTGGAATAACATTGTTAAATTGTCTTGCATAGAGTTGGAGTTCTCACAAATCCTGAATTTGTTTCATTTAATTGATCATTTAGTTATTGCTTTATCCTCTTGTTTAAATCCTTGCATACCAACCCCCCATTTATGTGACCATTATTGTACCTTCCACAAAAAGGTATAAACACTTGTCCCGTGTCTCTGTGGATCGACCCTGCTTACCTTGTACTACATTATTAGTTCATAGTAGTAGTGTTTAAGGAGTCATTTGTACCCTTTATTTGTTGGGTTTGACACGCCTAACACTCACGCATCTCACGCTCCGGCTCCCAAGTCATCTCGGACCCCTTCCGATGCTGCCACTGAACCAAAACCAAGGGTGCCTCCTTGTTCCTCAGAACCTTGATTTTTCGATCTCTGATTGTCACTGGTCTCTCAGCATAATTCAGGCTCGCATCCACCTGAATATCCTTTAATGGAACCATTGCCGACTCATCGGCTATACACTTTCGCAGCATTGACACATGGAAAGTGTCATGGATCTGACCTAACTCTGCAGGTAGCTCCAACCGGTAGGCTACCCTGCCTACCCTCGCGATCACCCGAAAAGGATCGATATATCGGGGCCCCAACTTTCCCCTCTTCCTTAATCGGATCACTCCTTTCCAAGGAGAGATCTTCAGGAGCACGAAGTCACCGACCAAAAATTCGAGCTCGGACCGACGCCTGTCCGCATAACTCCTCTGGCGACTCAGAGCGGTCAAGAACCTCTACCTGACCTGTTGTATCTGCTCTGACGTCTGAAGCACGATCGCTGTACTTCCCATCACACGTTGCCCTACCTCTCCCCAGCAAATGGGGTCCGATACTTCCTTCCCTACAACAGCTCAAAGGGTGGCATACTGATGCACTAATGATGGCTTTTGTTGTAGGAAAACTCTGCCAAGGGAAAATACGGGCCACAATTTCCCCCTGAAATCTAATACACATGCCCGAAACATATCCTCGAGCATCTGAATCGTTCGCTCGCTCTGAAGTGTCCGCAGACATCACCATGGTAAACTCTAGCTCATTTCTCATATTCATCTTCGATACCGAGCACCAGGTCAGCGTTTGGCCCCACAGCTGAACCCCCAAAGGTCACACATAACATGATCCAAAACATCTCACTAACTTCCTCCCCGTGACCACTATCATGGCCCAGTGACACGCAAGTCACGAAATTCCCTTTTCCTCATAAAAAAATACAATCCAATCGAAGATCGACTCAACTCTAACCTCTGGCGTCTGCTGCACATATTTTCCCGCGCGCCTCGCTGACCCTCCCAACAGAGACGGAGACCCCAATCTCGCCCCCGGTTCAACACCCAGGCTCCAAAAACTCAATACTAGGGCTACTCAAGCCCAAAACTCTTCTACATCATACACTGATCGGAGAACACTCCATCATCACATTCTCTTGCCATCTAGTGAGTACTATGGCTCCCCGCAACATCACAACACTCTCTGACTAGTGAGTACTACGGCTCCCCGCAGTATCACAACACCCTCTGACTAGTGAGTACTACGGCTCCCCGCAGTATCACAACACCCTCTGACTAGTGAGTACTACGGCTCCCCGCAGTATCACAACACCCTCTACCTCCACTAACTCATGCTCCGCAGACTATCATAGGTAGCTACCCATACTCGACTCGAATATGCATCACAGACTCTGGAGGTAATCGACATAACAAAATGCCTACCCTTGCGGAGATCCACTCTCTTAAATAATCCCTCTGGATGCCAATACTCGAAGGGCTCCCACTAGATCCATAGATACTTGATATACCACAAGTCGTCTCAACTCAAGATTCACGAATAACTCCGAAATCAAGATATCATACCCGGACACCTCGGAACACCTCAACAGAACATCACAAGATCCTGCCACAACCACTAATCTCCTGCCCCAAGCATCATATAGATATAATAATACATTTCCCCTGAACCCCATAATTAGATCTTCATTTTTCCCAAATTGCAACTTCGGCGTATCCAATTACTCAATGAGAAAACGCTAACGCTACGGAATACGCTGATAATTCTCCGAAACCCTTTTTCCTACCTCTAAAAATCCAAGCAAGAATATGCATACCGACCCGGGAGTTGGCTGCCCAATCATTCTCTACCTACTTGCAACAACACTGACCACTACCAGGTTCCTGACCATTAACCACCTGTCGTGGAGACATTCATCCTTCTCAAACAAGTACTTCCCGCATTAACTCACTCTAGCCCCCTTTCCTCGATCACCAACATCTCTGGTCTCATGAATTCTTACCGCAGATCTCTATACTCCACTTATCACCGCTCTTCACAAATCTCTGCTTTCTTCCATACGGTACCCGGTTCTCCCCCACTCAGGGTTCGAACCATCACCAATTGGCACACAACCATCCCACAAACTATTTTCACCAGCAAAATCGCACCTGCCCCTGGAAAGTGCTACACAACGTCCGATAATCCCCTTTAAGGAAATCAATCGACCTCATATACTCTGAACCTCAGATGAAATCCTCAAGAACTTCTCGTCACGACTACCTCTAGTCGCTCCGAGTCTCATACCAATCCAATACCAAACAACTCAACTACCCAATAACATCACTGGCTCATAGACTGAACCACAAAATCATCGTACCCCCCACCTCAACTCATCAACCAACGTTCCCACACATGGATCATCCCAAGAACAGGGACCCACTCTCATATTCAATACCCAACATAGATAGAAAACCCACTGCATTGCTAAACTCGACTGAACTCCCCACTGATACCACAACAATACACCCTGCTATACTCAAATAGGTGTAATGTGGTCCTCGACTATCTCAGTCCCAACTGACTATCTGTTCATGATAAATCACTGCCTCGCGGCACACATGCTACCTGATACTCTGGTGGAAAATCATCATCAATGACAACCTGCAGGGTTTACCCCCAAACCCAAAACCTAAACATCATGCTTCTCATGTTTTGCACACGTACATAATTAGTACCACCCAGATCATAGAAGGTGACATCTCCTCTATCGACTGATCGCTCAACTCAGACCGAAATTCTCCCCTCCTTACCAAAATACTCTGAAAGGCTCTCGACCTCCCTCTCAAGGGATGCCTCTTCGAACTCAATCATGGCCCACATGCCTAAAACCCATAGCGTCCAATCTCTACCTCATCAATCATGACCGGATAACCGGAGAACCACAAGCATCATTCACTACAAACCATGGTACTCATCCCATGACATCTCTTCTCAATATGCTCCGGTGTATGGTACCCGAACCATAGCATCACTCCTCCATCTGCTCCGATGTATGGTACTCGAACCATAACATCACTTCTCAATCCGCTCCGATGTATGGTACTCGAACCATAACATCACTCCTCAATCCGCTCTGATGTATGGTACTCAATCCATAAGATCACTCCTCAATATGCTTCAATGTATGGTACTCGAATCATAACATCACTCCTCCACCCGCTCATTAGAACCTTCAAAATACTCCCTGTATCAAGTATGGGTCCTCTGCTTTCAGTAGTACGGGCCCATACTACCTGCCACATCTACCCATACTTTCCACACAGACTATCCGGGAGCTCCTAAGTAGCTGCTCGACCTTCTCGTTTACCAATTCTGTCGCACGTGCTCGCTCCCCAGCGAAATTCTCTACTCTGCCAGCGCACTCATCTGGCTAAGGTTACTCCCTAGGCTCTTCCTAGATTCCCACACTTCTCTGCCATTAGCTGCTGAAGAGCTCCTAATGATGCCAACCGTCTACCTCCTGAATATCGTCATATTCACTTGGTAGCTGACTCCCATCATCGAGAGTTCCACAAAGCACGAAGCAAGCAGCATTCCCGCATCGAAGAATATATATGAATCACTATGGGTGATAACTCCGCTTGCTCTGCTCATCCTCGAAAGTACCATCGAACTCTGCAACTCTTCCCCTCGCGGGTTCTAACTATTCTTTCGCTAAGTACCATGGTACTTATCTAGGTATCTCCCCTAGATTACTCCTCTACTCAAATCCCCTAAAGGATTGCAACTAAATATTCTCACTCATACATACTCAAAAGCACATCGCATATAACAACAATTCCTAGGCTAAGGCATCACAAATCAGGCCACTCGAGTCCTAAGATATGGAATACCTAGCCTGTCTCTAGCATGCAATAATATCTCATAGAGTGCATCATAAATATCTCATAAAACAAAAGTAAGGGGTATTTTGGGAAATCACCGTTCGGGATCTGGCTAATTGTACACACTGCTTTTTCTCGCTTTCTCTTTGAACTCTTACTCGCTTTAGAAAATTATTTCTTTGAAAACTTTTCTTACTTCCTCAGTTTGAGTCCAGATTTACCCGAAGGCGCATCCGAATCCCTTAAACCAAGGCTCAGATACCAACTTGTAACACCGAAAATTTCAAAACAATTTTTCATTTAAAAAAAATAATCGTTTAATTCTTAAAAACACTTTGCTTAAAATCTCATTCATAACGAATTACAAAACATAACTCCATTTTCACTTGCATAATAAACTAGGATCCTCAAAACATGACTCTTTCTCTGGTGTGTACAATCGAGCCGGTGCCGTCCCGTGATCCTGAGAGAAACCTGAAACACATAACACAAAACACTGTAAGCACGAAGCTTAGTGAGTTCCCCAAACTACCACTCTAACACATATTAGCCACTCGAGGCTATAACTCCGTTGACCCTCCGGTCAGTGTGTCTCAGTGGGACCCTCCAGTCCCAGCTCTCTGTGGACCCTCTGGCCCTAACTCTATGGACCCAAGGGTCCTAACTCTGAATCATGCATATCACATATCACATATCACAATAAATCTCAACATATAAATAGCATACAAATATACTAGCACATAATACGAAAAACACCACATATAGCACATATTAGCCACTCGAGGCTATAACTCTATGGGCCCTTGGGCCCTAACTCTGCGAACCCTCTAGTCCTAGCTCTGTGGACCTTCTGGTCCTATCTCTGATATACACACAACATAAATCACATAGAAATAATGCGGTGCCACACGTCACATACAATAACTCTGTCACATAACTCTGTTACCACTCTAGGTAAAATATAGTGAGAAGACTCACCTGGCAAGCAGAAAGCAGATATCCCCACACTTGAATCTCGAACTCGTCACCGCCTAACACATAAGGCAAATACTCTCATGAATATAACTCTCGAGACTAGAATCAAACCTCTCTTGGCACCCTATTAAGGGTAAAAGACCATTTTACCCCTCTCTTGGCCCAAAGGCCACATCGCTAACCAAACCCTGAAAGTCAATAAAAGTCAACGGTCAACTTTGACCGGACTCGGCGAGTGCACTAGGGTGACTCGTCGAGTCTACACGTGTCCACTGACTCCCTTGGATCCTCTCTTGACACGTCGAGTATTTCTCTTACTCGACGAGTTTCACCTGGCATAAATCGCGGGGCCACCACGACTCAACTCGCCGAGTCTCAAGAACAACTCGGCGAGTTCCGGCTTGACTCAGTCCCCCCCCCCCCCCCCCGACTCTCCCTGACTCACTGAGTCGACCCCTCAACTCGACAAGACCACTCACTGAGTGTTTACAGGCAAACTTCATGCTACTCGTCGAGTATGTTCTTCGGACTCGACGAATCTATACCATGCATAAACTCAAACTCACACCTGAGGTCAGATCCGTTCCAATAACTCATAGATCCAGTCCTTCCAAGCACATACATCACATAAAGTTACTATCTTGGTGCTCATGCAAAGGTTCAAAGGCCTTATTTGATGATATGGTCTCTAGAATGCTATTCTAAGCTCATGGCCTCCATTAACACTCATAAAGCTTGAGGGAAAAGAGTCTCTGGACCTCTTTGGGTCCAGATCTAAAGCACCAACACGAGAAGAGGCCAATTACTCCATGGATCATTCCACAAAGAAACTCTAACTCAAAGATTTACACCAAGGACTGAGAAAGGAACGAATGGTTACCTCAAATGAAGTCTCTGAGCTCAGGAATCACTGGATTAGCACCCTCTTTGGTCTCCTCTTGCCTTGATCCTCTTCTATATGCAAAAACACCCACAAATAGTCAAGGATCTTCCTCTTCTCTCTCACAAAACGCTCAAAGACTCTTTAGGGTTCTCTTTGGGGTTGGTGGCCGCAAATGACGGCCATAAGCCCCTTTAAATAGGTCTCATACCCTGAAAATTAGGGTTTCATTAAACAGCGTGGACTCGCCGAGTCCGGACGCGAACCCGCGCACAAAACCGCGATCCTACTCGGCGAGTTTGGACTCCAACTCGCCGAGTCTCCTCACACTCACCCAAAATAAAAGAATAAAATAATACTTGGGAATCCGGGGTGTTACAAAATCAATTTGCTTAACACCAACCCATAAAATTGATCTTCATTTACTTTGTATTTCACATCTTTAACGATCACAATCCAAGAATCATATGGCAAATCCACCATGATCACAAGAACTTGAAAATTTCTAGAGAGAGAAAGTGATTTTGAATGGGTTTTCTAGAGAGAGAAAGTAAAAATCACTTGAATTCTAGTGAAGAAAATCGAATTATGAATAGAATCAAAGATGAATTCGATTTCTAGAATCCTAAAACTCTCTAAAACACGAAGATCCAAGATCATAAAATGAATCACCAAATCAAGAAAGCCATCAAGGATCAATTCTTGATCAAACCAAGAACACCCGCTCTGATACCAATTGTAGTGGTGTTGATTATGATGACATGTGCGGAATTAGAAAGATCTAGTGAATCATCATGTAAAATCAAGAACACAAGGAGTAAATAAATCTTTGTAAGCTCTTATTAGATCTAGAAAGAATATACAAAATGAGTTTGTACAAATTTTTCTCTCTAGTCTAACACTCCAAAATGGATTCACTTACATAATGGGAGTCACTCACTTCCTATTTATAGGAAAGACTCAACCCATTTACACATACAAGAGAGTAAGCCTAAAACACTACATCCAAGAGTGACTTTGCACCCTAACAACACTAAAGAAACTTACTATGTCAATATATATCTTCACAGAACTACTTTAAATACCTAAAAAAATTTCTGATTAAACAAGCTTAATCTTACTGCTGGTGGATCGTCCCTCGACCTCCCTAACAGAAGGATAGAAAGGAACGATATAATGGAAGGATAGAAAGGAATGATAAAATGGCTGGATAGAAAGGACGAAAGGATAAAAATGATGGAAGGATAAAAAAAGTAGGATATTCTAAATAAGGCATGAATAATAGATAAAGATTTGGCAATAACACAACACCTAATATTATATTAGTAGACTAGTATACTAGCTAATATAATATTGTTGTGGACATCCCTTACCATCCTATAAATAGCAATATTTTCCAAGCACTCCAGGGTAAGTGGTCTTCACTCGCTTCAATCTCTCTTATGGAAACATCCTTATCTCCACACAGGCATTTCCACCTCACTAGGTGGAGTTGGTTCTCTTTACACTGACAATCTAACTTGAACGTGAGAGCTTGCTCCCAAGGCATAGTTCATGGGACAAAGCTAACAGTCTTCTTTCTTGAATTCTAACCTTGTGTCAGGACGTACGGGCCAAGGGACAGTCTCAGATAGACAATTTCTATGGGGCGTAGGCCTCCCAAAAGGTAACAGAGGTGTTTCCTCGGGCCGGACGGAGATTGACCCTCGAGTGCAAAGGTAGAAGGGAGCTTGACTGCAAGACCCACCCGTCGAACAGGGGCAATATTGCTTAGGTTTCATAGTCGGGATCCAACCACGACGCACACCTAACAGACATATGAGCTAGATGCAACACCCAGATAACCAATTATAGAACCCAAAGTGTCATCACTTACCCGTTTGCTTATTCTTAAACTCTCTTTTCATTATGAATATTTTTAAGGTATAACGGTTGTAAGCGGGAGACATGTTAACACCATTAAGGGTTTAATGACTGTGTTGGAAGCTACGTAAGAATAAGTAACCAACTAAGCTTAGGGTAACCTAATAAATGCCAATAATGAAAAATAGCTTCTTAACTTTTGTTCTTTTCCACACAAAAAATCGTACTTAGGTTAAAAACGTTATCAAACTTAAACACTTTTATGACATTATCCCTTTAATTATTCAACATAAATGTCGCTTCTATGTTCTTGAAACTCAAAGACCCTAAAATAGTAGTATCATTATGTATTTTTAAATCAGAAAAACATCACAAATGGCAAAGAAGTGCATTTTAGTGGCTCCAAAAAATCAAAATCAATATATTTCTAGGAACAAAGAAATCAATAAAAAAAACGATGAGATAGCACTTGTTCGCTCATAGAACTTATTCGAAGTTACAAACTCCAAAACCATACCGACGAAACTCAAATCGTAAAATCGAAAACCTAACCAAGTGGGATTGAATTTTTATAAAAACCAATATTATTGGTTCAGTCGGTTTTTTTTATTATAAACTCACCATCAAAGCCGAACCGATCCATGGGGTTAAAATCCGGTCCACCGTATATATTATTTAATATTTATTATATTTTAAATATTATTTCTATTTACTATACATATTTTATGTTTAAGTAAAATGAAAATAATCTAGGTAGGTATTAGTTAATAGTTATTTTAGTATTTAAGTTGGATTCAATATCATTTATCTTTTATAACAACGAACTTTCAATGAGTTTGAACCCGAAAACTCAATAAACCATAAACGCACAAATCCATGAGTTCAAACCGAAAACTCACAATCTTCCAAAAACCTACCCCTATGTGTTTTGAAATCGAAAAAATTAAACTTTTACGGTTTTAAGTTCGGTTTTAACAAAAACGACCTATATTCGTTTCTAGGTTGAGAGCTATACTCATCACAACCTAGAAACAAACTCTAGGTTGTGAGGTATACTGAAAACCACCTAAACACATATTTTTTCATCACAAAAGAGGGGCATTGGAAGAAAATATCATGATAAGAATGATGAGGCCATATATGATCTTATAGTTGATTTTGTTGTAGGCATAAGAGAAATAATGACATGTAAATAATAAAGGAAAAACCTTAGAAAAACCCAACACATTTTCATCAAATCCTTAAAAAAATTATTATATTATCTTTTTTGTATGTTAAAATCCTTATATTTTTTAAAATATTTAATTTAAGGCTTTGAGTTCGGTAAATCCTATATAGCAAAAAATGCAAGGTAATCGATTTTAAACGGTTTGATGGTTATAATCCATTAGATTAAATGTAAATTTGTTGAGTTTAAGGCTATGGGGTATCAACACGCGTGAAAGCCATTCCACATCATCATCTATACATCTTCACAACTGATTTACTATTCACGGGGGTGGTGTTCACTAGTGAACAAGAGTGAGACAAAAGAGAGAGAGAGAAAGAAGAGAGATAGAAAGAAACGGTTTTGATTGGGTGTGAGAACCCGTAATTGGCTTCAATCCACACCACCATTACTCCTAATGGGGGCGATGGGGGCGATGTTCACTAGTGAACATCTCCTCCATATAGGCTCGACATAGGATTTTTATGTGTGAAAAAAGAACTGTACCCCATGGCCTTATGAAGTTTTTCAATAAAAAAAATAAATAAAAACATGAAATGCTGAAGAAAAAAAGGTTTCTAAAAAATTGAGGCTAAAACTGGAAATTTAGAAGCCTATCTTTTTAATTATCATTTGGTTATCGAATCCAAGATTCAAGAGCCAAACTTTACGAGTGGCAGCAAACACGAATTCAAGATAATAACGGTTTCATTCGATCTCAAACTAGCACGATAAGCAAGATTCCGGCAGAAGGCAGATACGACGGCCATGGTATCAATGAGCTTCGCCGCCGCGGCACAGCCGTTTCTGAAAAGAGCCGTTCAAATCATCCCTAGCCCTAATTTCACACTCCTCAACCATAAGTTTCCTCCCTCTTTATTCCATGCTCCTTTGACTTCTTCAGGTTTCATCATCAATTCTCATATCCCTTCTCAATTTTTTTTGCAATTGGTGTCACGATTTGTCAAATTTACTTGCTTTCTTCTTAATTTTATGTTAATTAGTCATGGGTTTAATGTATACGTACTGAAAGTTAATAATTGATTATCCTTTCACTTTGAAAGTCCAACATTTCACCGTTTAACTTCAAAATTACATGCGAATTCCGGAAGTTTTCTTGAAAACAATTCTCGCTACTTACTGTTTACAACAGGAACTCAAAATACTGATACAATTGGTGTTAAATGTGTAACAACACCTATAAATTTTGCATTTTAGAAATACTAGATTTGACCTCAGAAAGGTCAAACCCCTAAATCTTGATTCCTTTTGTGTTTCAACTTAGGGACTATTGGTATATGTCATGTGGCACAAGCTATAAAGGGTGACTCTGAGGTTTCACTGAAGGGAGTTGTTAATGAAGAAGTGAAGCATATATTTGAAATGGTAACTATGCATGACAAGGGGTAAAAGGGTAATTTTGCTTTTGAAGCTTCCCGAAACAAGAAAAAAATGCCATTTCTTGATTCTTATAGATTCAAATTTCGGTTTGTATTAGGCAAAACGGGCATCATTAAGGCGTGAAGTTCTTCATACGGATTTTCTCACACCACCTGTGTTGAAGGAGTCAATGGTAATTTTAGAAAAGTTAGCAGATGTTAAGGTTTTCTCTCAAGGTGGTTACCCGGAGGCTGAACGTTGCCGGCTGTCAGTTGGTCATCCGGAAGCTTTGACAACCGAGCCCGACGTTGTGGCGGCGATAAGGTGGTTCAGGGTTATTTTTGTCTTTTTTATATTTTAGATTCAAATTTTGGGTTTAAAGATCTTTGATATATTGATTTCTTTTTGATTTTTTTTATCAGTATTTCGGGGAACTTTGGGTTTCAACCTTGTTCCCATGGTGACTTTCTTGGCTCTATTCTTGGCACGGGGATTGTAAGAGATAAAGTAGGGGACATTCTTTTGCAGGTAATATTAGAAAAACAGATACAAACAATAAAGCTGACGGTAAAAAGACACAAACAGTAAAGCTTTTACTCACAGTAAAAAGATACAAACAATAAAACTGTCAGTAAAAAGATACAACAATAAAGCTAACAGTAAAAAGATACAAACAATAAAACTTTTACTGACAGTAAAAAAATACAAACAATAAAGCTGACAATAAAAAGATACAAACAGTAAAGCTTTTACTGACAGTAAAAAGATACAACAATAAAGCTGATAGTAAAAAGATAAAATGATACAGACAGTAAAGCTGACAGTAAAAAGATACAGACAGTAAAACTGACAGTAAAAAAATAAAAAGATACAGACAGTAAAGCTGACAGTAAAAAGATACAAACAGTAAAACTGACAGTAAAAAGATACAAACAATAAAGTTGACAGTAAAAAGATACAAACGGTAAAGCTGATTGCATAAGTTTAATTTGCATATACACGAATAACAAAAAGTGAAGTTGAAAAAAAGAAAAAGAAATTACATATAATTTGTTGAAAACCATTTGATTTTTTTTCTTTGGTTGTAGGGTGAAAAAGGAGCTCATGTGCTTGTTGTTCAGGAATTAGTTGACTTCCTTACCATGTCACTCGATAAGGTAACAAAGGAATGGACTTTAGTCAATTTCTATTTTAGAGAATGTACTTTGAAAGTCAACATTTAAGGGAATATGTTATAAGTCTATAATCAAATAAGGGTCAATTTCACATAAATTTTATCTATGATAGGTTGGGAATGTACCCGTTACATGTAAGAAGATGCCATTGATTGCCCTTGAATATGAACCACCAAGGTCATTAACAAAAATATTATTTTTTTCTTTTTAATATTTTTAGCGTAATAAACTTGACATAAAACTTGCTTTTTTGTAGGACTAAAACGTTCAAAACAGTAGAAGCTTCTATGAGAATTGATGCCATAGCAAGTGCAGGATTCAAGATTTCAAGATCAAAATTAGTTGCCTTGATTAGGTACAACTCTTATGACAATTTTCTTGATATTATTTGAAAAAAATCATTTTTTTTTTTGCATTAATTTTGGAGCCTTGTGTTTTAGTGATGGGGATGTGCGTGTGAATTGGGTGACTGTGTCGAAGAATAATACAACTATAAGAAGTGGAGACATGATATCTGTAAGTGGGAAAGGAAGACTAAAGGTTAGATAACACAAAACTGTCTTTTTCCTACTAAATGTTGTCTGGATTAATGATATTTTAAAAGACAATGACGAAAAACTTGAGGAAATGGAAAGAAAAATAAGTGAGGGGAGTTTTGTAAAAGGTCACGACTTAATGGGGAAAGCATATCATTTTCCAAACTTTCTGTTGTTAAGTCGTTTTTTCTCTATTAGGTCAAAAAAGAGACACATGTATATGTTTATTAAATAAAAAAGAAACAAACATAAATTTTTTGGTTTTGTCAAATAACACCTTGGTGTTTTGCATTTCGACAGATAGGAGAAGTGAACGAAACCAAGAAGGGAAAGTTTGCAGTTGAGCTCATACGCTTTTTATGATCTTCTTCGTAGTGATGATGCTTGATCGATATTTTGAAAGTTGAAACTTAAAATGGGTGAAATGTGACATTGGTTTAAACTCAAAGGGGTGTTTTGGAAAATATGCAAACTCAATGGGCTTGTTTCACATGCTTGTATAGTTGCTCTAAGGTTGTATTGAATTTGACTATTGAGATATGTATGTGCTTCTTAACGGGTTAATTATTAAAAAGTGTCAAGGTTTTAGGCCATTTTTCGGTTTTTCCCTATATATTAAAAAGTAAAATATAAAGAAAAATAATGACCTCATGGTTAAATTTGTTATAGTAAAGAGTCTAACTCTCAACATTTGTTTCAACAAAATGTTACCTTCCAACGTAAATAGATTACAAAATAACCAAAGAAATATTTCAAAAAATGTATTACAAAAAATTCTGTAATTTTGTTGTATAATAAATAAATAAGTTATCAAGACTTATGTTGTATAGGTATGTTTATTGTTCTTATTGTTATTTGAATTATTTACTAAGATACTAGGTGTGAGACCCGTGTATTACACGAAGTTATTACAATAAATGATTTTTTGCATTTTTATCTCTTAATAGCATCATACTTTCATTTGTATCACATAATACATTATGATGATATTAAGGGATAAAGAGGCAAGTATGATGCCATTATGGTGTAAAAACAAAATATAAATTATGATGCTATTACACAAATTAACAAACAAAAACAACAGGAGCAGGGGAAATATTATTTAAGAACTGCAAAATCATAAAACTAAAGCCAAATATAAGTCTATAATGTTAAAAATAAACAATCTATAAAGTAGAATGCTATTACATTATTAAAACAAACATATTTAATGTAGTAAAATCAACAAACACTGTACAATTGGAATAAAAGGAAGCTAATATGTGCTATAAAGAGTATATGTGTTATAAAGATTGATTTTTTATTTGCTTTTTTGCATTGTTAAAGACAAATACAAACGACATACTTAAAACATAATTAAAGACAAATACAAACGACATACATAATTACACACAAACACACAGTGATAACATGGTTAAAAAAAATTGATTTTAGCGCTGTGTAGAAGCATATTCCAACCTTGCGTAGAAGCTGCAAGGTAACAAATATACACTTTATCTAAGCAAATTAGTATAAGATAATGATAGTAAAATGTATGCAGGATGTTGCATTTTTGAAAAATAAATGTCTACATACACAAACAGTAAAACATAGTAGTTTCAATTTGGTGTTTAAAGTGGTAGAAATGTGGTAGTGTACTCATATTTTATAAATTAAAACGACATGTCACAAAGTAGTTAGTTGAGAAGGGAAAAAGGTTAATTTACAACAAATACACAAAATAAGGAAATCATTATACAGAAGTGGATGGAGTGTGGATGCAAAATAAGACCGAAATGATATACAAATCAAGTTTTGTGCAGCACATATAGAACATCTAAAAAGTTAATAATACCTCAAGTACTACCTACCTACTTATACTATCAAAGGATGTACTATTCAGATAGACAACAATTTGATAGAGAAAGTCGTCCCCCAGAACAACTGTACCACCTGTGGAGATAACAAACAAATACTTGATTAAAAAGACGTTACTACCCTTATACTCACAAGTAAATTTGGGGGTTATCAATTATAACAAACGAACACCAATAAACAATATGAAACATTTTTACTCATTCAAACAGAATATAAGTATTATGTTAGTATACTCATATTTTACAAATTAAAATGACATGTCACAAAGTAGTTAGTTGAGAAGGGAAAAAGGTTAATTTACAACAAATACACAAGATAAGGAAATCATTATACAGAAGTGGATGGAGTGTGGATGCAAAATAAGACCGAAAATGATATACAAATCAAGTTTTGTGCAGCACATATAGAACATTTAAAAAGTTAATAATACCTCAAGTACCACCTACTTACCATCAAGGATGTACCATTCAGATAGACAACAATTTGATAGAGAAATTCGTCCCCCAGAACAACTGTACCACCTGTGGAGATAACAAACAAATACTTGATTAAAAAGATGTTACTACCCTTATACTCACAAGTAAATTTGGGGGTTATCAATTATAACAAACGAACACCAATAAACAATATGAAACATTTTTACTCATTCAAACAGAATATAAGTATTATGTTATCATGAACAAAAAAAGATAACAAACAAATTTTTAATTAAAAAGACCATACTACCCTTATACCCACGAGTAACTTTGGGGGTTATCAATACTTAATCGAACCTGTAATAACACCAACAATAAACATTTTGAAACCTTATTACTCATTCCAACAAAGTATAAATATTATGTTATCATGAACAAAAAATATACATAATCAAATATATTGTGACAAATTTAACAATTTTCTAATATTTGCCAAAACAGAATGTACACCAAATTGAAACAAAAACAATCACATCTATGATTTTTTTAACAAATAAGAGTTTTTTTTTTCATGCTTTTAATCACTCGATCATGTGTGTAGGGATAATTTGATGCAAGTGACATTTTTTAATCTTAATTGAAGTTGTATATTAAGATTCTCAGAAACTTGCAAATTACACCAAGTGGGTTATTTCAACTAACCTAAACCATTAACCATTTGGGGGGTTACATAGCAAGCAGTTATATCATCAAGCACATAATCTTCATTTTGACCAATTATCGAGAAATCCGGACCAAAAATTGTTATGAGCATATAATCAAACAGTTGGTGTGCAGGGATAATTTGATGCAGGTGACATTTTTTAATCTTAATTGAAGTCGTTTATTAAGATTCTCAGAAACTTGCAAATTACACCAAGTGGGTTATTTCAACTAACCTAAACCATTAACCATCCGGGGGTTACATAGCAAACAATTATATCATCAAACACATAAGCTTCATTTGACCAATTATCGAGAAATCCAGACGAAAAACTGTTATGAGCATATAATCAAACAGTTGGTGTGCAAGGATAGTAGAATCGTACCTATAATAACGCCAACAATTAAACTGAGAACGTGGAAGATCGATAATTGCAAGGGTTACAGCATGAAGATGGATGTAGATCCTAAAGATCGATGTTGGTAGATCAAGAAATTGGAAGATCGATGATGGAGTTTTGGGCTGGATTGCTGATCGAAGATGGGAAGCCTGATGATGGATTGAGAGAATAATTGGAGGCGTAAATGAGGAGATGTAAAATGAGGGTATCAAAAAGACATCAATTGTATTAATTATCGCCTTTATTTCTAGCAAAATTGTAATCGAAATAAGCTATGTATGTAAACCAATCAGAAAATTACATTTGGAAATAATAAAATTCTAAAAATCTATTAAAATGTCATGTGTCCAGATCATTGAGGACATGACATGTGGCAGAACAATGATTTTATTTATTAGTGTAGATATCAATATCAAATAAAATTTTTATAACTATATAGATTTTTTAAGCGTAATTCCTTAAAACAATAAATACAATATTATAATTTATAATAATCAAATAAATAAGATGATATATAGTTATATACACAAATAAATAAATAAAAGTTGGAAAACAATACATATAGAAATGGGCTTTTTAGGCCCACTTACTATCTTTATTATACAACGGCTATCATTATCATGTCCCAAATTCGAACAATTCAAACTGAATCCAACTCTCCCTCCAGTTCTCTGCATTCTGCAATGGCGACCTCCAATGGCTTCCAAACAACGCCAACCAAAACCACACTAAACGATAAAAATTCTTCATCTGTTTCAAGGAAGCACCAGCGTTCTCACCAGAAAACCACCGAATCGTCGTCTTCCTTCAAGGCACGATTCGAAGCCTACAATCGCCTTCAAGCTGCCGCAGTTGCATTTGGAGAAAAGCTTCCAATTCCTGAGATTGTAGCCATTGGAGGTCAGTCTGATGGAAAGAGCTCGCTTCTCGAAGCACTTCTGGGATTCCGATTTAACGTTCGCGAGGTCGAAATGGGTACCCGTAGACCTCTCATACTTCAGATGGTTCATGATCCTACTGCTCTCGATCCTAGGTGTCGATTTCAGGTCAGTTCCGGTTTCCCCCAATTGCATATGATCGTGTGTTAAGCATAAAGTTAATTTGTAGTTAGGGTTTATGATTGAAATTTAGGTCAAATTGGAGCATTTTTTCTTTAAAAGAGCTTCTATTTTCTTGCAAATTTACTTATTTCTTGTTTGATTCTCAAAATTCACTTTAAACAACAGGAAGAAGATTCTGAGGAATATGGCACTCCTATAATGTCAGCATCTGCAATTGCAGACACCATCAAATCAAGAACAGATACACTCTTGAAAAAGACTAAAACTGCAGTCTCTCCTAAGCCAATTGTAATGCGAGCTGAATATGCACATTGCCCTAATCTCACCATCATCGACACTCCTGGATTTGTTCTCAAGGTAACACACATACAATATACTCACAAGTTTTTGAATCAACATCAACATCAACATTTACATACATGTTAATGATACTTATAACTTAAAAAACTGTAATTGTCAGGCCAAAAAAGGTGAACCAGAGAGCACACCAGAAGAAATCCTATCAATGGTCAAGTCATTAGCTACCCCACCACACAGAATCCTTGTATTCCTTCAACAAAGTAGTGTGGAATGGTGCTCATCTTTATGGCTTGATTCCATTCGCGAAATTGATCCAACTTTTCGAAGAACTGTAATTGTTGTCTCCAAATTTGATAATCGCCTCAGGGTATATACACAAACATTCAAAATCCTTCTAAGCTAATCTATAATCTATATACCAATTATACAGATTTAAAAAAAATGTAATAATTCTTGTAGGAATTCACTGAAAGATGGGAAGTGGATAGCTACTTAAGTGCAAGTGGCTACCTTGGAGAAAATACACGCCCCTTTTTTGTAGCTCTACCAAAAGACAAATCAACAGTTTCAAATGAAGAATTTCGCCACCAAATCTCCCAAGTGGATCTTGATGTATTACACCATCTACAAAACTCTGTAAAAGGTGGATTTGATGAAGAAAAATATAAATCCCAAATTGGGTTTTCATGTCTTAAAGATTACCTTGAATCCGAGCTTCAAAAGAGATATAAAGAAGCTGCTCCAACAACTTTGGCATTGCTTCAACAACGTTGTAGTGAAGTCACTACCGAATTAAACTCCATGGATTCCAAAATTCAAGCCACTTCAGATGTTGCTCATCTTCGTAGATCATCAATGTTGTTTGCATCTTCTATCTGCAACCATTTGGTATAAAGTTGTTCTTCGTTAACTTTGTATAGTTAGTATCCATGTAGTATTTACCTATTTACCCCCAATAATTGTTATTGTTATTGTTGGATGAAGGGATCACTGATAGATGGAGCAGCGGATCCTGACCCAGAGCAATGGGGAAAAACAACAGAAGAGGAAAGATTAGAAAGTGGAATTGGAAGTTGGCCTGGTGTTTCGACTGCTATAAAGCCACCTAATGGTAGCCTTCGCCTTTATGGTGGTGCTGCTTTTGAAAGAGTTATGCATGAGTTTCGTTGTGCTACGTATTCAATCGAATGCCCTCCTGTTTCAAGAGAGAAGGTAAAAAAAAACACTAAAATTCACTTAAACACGAGTGATTTTTTTTTTGGATAATATGATTTTGAATGTATTTTGATAGGTGGCGAATATAATACTTGCTCATGCGGGTAGAGGTGGCGGGAGAGGGATTGTGGAGGCGGCTGCTGAGATTGCCCGGGCAGCTGCCCGATCTTGGCTTGCCCCAATGCTTGATACTGCTTGTGAACGGCTTGCTTTTGTGTTGAGAAACCTCTTTGATCTTGCTATTGAGAGAAATCACCTCTCCCATGCTAATTGTAAGTTCTTTAACTTTAGTGTTTAGGGTTGGGTTTAGATAGACAGATTTGAAAAATTTTCAATTCAACCCAACCCAATCAATCTGTTTAAATTAAACAGATTGAAAATTTCAACCCAGCCCAACTGTTAGATAAACATCTAACAGGTTTTCTGGGTTGACTCAATTAAATTTCAAACGAACATTACGTAAAAAATGTTTAAACTAAGTAACAACCTATAATATGAAAATAAATAAATATATTTAAACGAGTCGGCAAGTTGACTTTTGGTCAAAATTTCAACCGTAACCGAACCTATTAAGTTAAAAGGGTTCTTAAAGTTGACCTGTTTAATTGAACATGTTGAAAAAATCTCAACTCAACCTGTTAATTTTGGAATGGCTCGATTTTTGCTGGTTCTACATGTTCCAATGTAGATTTGGATTCTTGTTACTGCTCACTGTGTATCTGATTTACATCTCACATGTTTCTTTTGACACCAGTGTGGATGTTACTTTTGAGACATGACTATCCACGTCAAAAAAAAAAAGATACGGACTAAACCTGTGATTGTGAGACTGTGACTGTGATTGTGACTGTGTTTTTTGTTGACAGATACAAAAAAGATTGTGGATATGGAGGGATACATAGGATTTCACACCGCTTTAAGACACTCATACAATTCTTTCATACAAAATCTTTCAAAAGAATGCAAACAACTTGTTCGCCATCACCTCGATTCAGTCACAAGCTCATATTCTCAAATATGTTATGAAACCGATCCTATTACTCCTTACAGATATCAACATTCAACATTATTTCTTGAATTATCACAACATAAAACGAAAATATCTAGAAAAGAAAACATACCCAATAAGGACATGACACCTGGCAAACTTGTGGACCCACGAGAAGCTTACATGACTATCCCCGAAACCCCTTCGCCTGACCAACCATCTGATGATAATTTTGTAATTAAAAAAGAAAATGAAATTTATAAAAGGCCTTCAAGGATTCATGGTAATAATAATAATTTGAAATCGGGTTTTTCGTATTCTGAGATTTGTTTATCAGCTTCACAACATTTTGCACGAATTCGTGAAGTTTTGATTGAGCGAAGTGTGACATCAGCATTGAATTCTGGTTTTTTAACCCCATGGTATGATTCTAATGTTTTTTTTTTTTAATTTTTTTATCTTGATGTTTTATTCTCTTTATATAAGATATTCAAACTTTTTTCAATTACATATGATACTTAAAAACTTTTTTCGATATTTCTAATGCTATTCTATATGTTTAATTTTTTGTAGACTTGTTGACTTTTTTTTCCCATGTGGGTAGCCATAAATATCATGTTTTTTTTTTTTTTATTTGATGTACATCAAAAACTTGAAAACTTTATTCATATACATCACATAATTCATAGCTATACAGCTTTTAATGCTTTCATATGTACCTTTATCGGGTAGCCATAAATACGATGTTCTTTTTTTCAACATTTTCATCAAAAACATTAAAACATTATTCGATGTTATTGTTTGTTTTTATAAATATCATGTTTTTATTCCATATAAATATCATGTTTTTAATTTTTTTTTTTTTTTTTATGTGGATAGTCGCGAAAGGCTAATGGTGGCACTTGGATTGGATTTATTCGCTGTAAATGATGAAAAGTTTATGGATATGTTTGTAGCTCCGGGAGCAATTGATGTCCTACAAAATGAACGCGAGTCTCTTCAAAAACGTCAAAAGATATTGCACACTTGTTTGTCTGAATTCAAATCTATTGCTAGATCACTCTAAAATGGTTTTTTTATTTTTTTTTATTTATTTTTTTGTAACTATGTTACATGATGTTTATCCATATAGGGTGTAACAATTGATATAAATAAATAAATACACATTTATACCAGCTTTTTTGGTCCTCTAATCTAGATAATATCAAACAAATATTTTTTTAGTTTTCTTATCTCAAGGAATGTTCCATTAAAACTTTTGATCGTTAAGCGTTTAGGGTGTTTGGTAAATTTAAAATCAACATATAAATAATCAAGTACACCTCTGAATCAACATTTTCAATTTTGCATCATACGTAACGGTTATTTTATTTTTTATTTTTTTTAGTTTTTATAAAGTTCAAAAAATACCTTCGTTTTCTTCGATTCTTTTTTCTAAAAGTTCAAAATGGGTACCAAATTTGAGGTCAAACCAATAACGTGTTTAACATCCAAAGTGGAGCTGTACTTTTCTTTTTTCCCTTCGAAATAGAGGAAGTAATAACGAAGCAAAGTAGATGTTTTGATTGAATAATTTGCTGTTATTTTTGGAAATATAATATATTTGTTGCAAAACTTGCAAACTTTCACCTTTGTTTTTAGGGTGGAATGTAGGGGTGTAACCAACTTGAGCCAACTCGTGAGATACTTGAGATTGACTTGAAAAATATTTGAAATTTACTCAGCTTAAGTTGAGAGCTCGAGCTCGAGCTACTTGAATACATTATTGAGTGGTGCTTAAGTATTGGAATACGTGGCTCATAAAACTCACAGGCTTAAAGAAGCAATATTATATTTACACATTTACCTTATGTTTTATTCATATTTTCATATTATAGGATTCGAGTCGAATCGAGCTCATGAGCTTACTAATATTTCTATTGTAAATTAAGGTAATTTTATTTTCTTAGTAGTTAATCGAGTTGAGCTCGAACTTGAAATTGAAATTAAGGTCTGAGTCGAGTTTCAAGGTTTGTAGTGCTCGATTCGACTCGCCTCAATTACATCCATCTTTCTCACCCTTCAATCCGCTTTCTAACTACTGCTATCATTTCATTTCACATTTTCATCCTATAATACATGAAAACTCATACTACTTATCTCTTTCAACCCACTCAATTTTTTATATTTTATTTTTTCAATTAAACTTATGTTACTAATTTAAATCTAAAAAATTAAAATAAAGTAAAACATAAGATTTTTTGATTAAAAATAAACTATTATGTATGGAGTTAGAAAGATAAAACGACAATTTAAAAAAAAAAAAACATGATAATGAAAATCCCTAAAAAGATTACTTAATTTCTAAAATAAAATTCTAAAACCCCAACTATATTTTTCCACATTTTGTCCTTTCTTCCCAACCAACATTTGTAGCACACTTCTAGTAATGGTCAGATAGACTGAGAGAAAAATTTTCATATCTTATACCTATCTCCCGTTCCAATAGTCCAACTTTTCAATTGTTCGATTTCTCACACGATTCACAATGTTCTATCTCGATATTTTCTCTCTCTTCGGCCTCCTCTCTTCTTACTGATCAGATGTCGTCGATTTCGTTGACGAAATCAACTACTATTGGAGATTGTGCGGATGATGATACCAATTTTTTTTTTCATTTTCGTTTTCTTAAAAGCGGTGAGTCTTCAACATGAACGAATTCGGTCTTGGCCGAATCTGTGTGGAAATTGTGCATTAGAAGAGATTGTGTAGGCATTGGAAGATGATATTTTTGTTCTTTTGGATGAAAGAAGCTGAGAGTTTTCACTGGCTTTTATGACACACAACCATTACGTGTAGTTTTCAGAATATCCCAAACTCTTTCGTTGGGAAAAACTTTTATTTTATTAAGCCCATGATATTCGCTTTGTGCCGATTTTAAAACATCATCATCGGATCTCCCGCTAGGTAGATTGTTCAACTTTCGGTCGTAGATGGCATTGAAAACGTTAAATTTTTTTTTCGGAAATCCTTTCATTTTGAAATCATTTGATGACTTGTCCGATCCAACTCTCCCACTTGAGTATTAAAATGGTCTAGAACCCGCTCCCAAAATGCCTTAGAGACCGTTGTTGATTGTCATTTTCCTTATCTCAAAAAACATTGATACACACTTTAGCTAAAGCCAACTCTTTATTTTTTCCGTCCACTTTTTTATTTTATTTTTTATTTTTGTATAATCCTGTCCGGTCTCCACGGCGGTTTTAGGGTCGTCATTTGTTTGTTCATTTTGGAAGTTACTGGATTCTTTGAATTCTTGATTTTGAGTATCACGAAGTTGAAAGACCGTGGGAGGAGAATACTTTTATTAGGTTTCCGAAACCGATTGAGAGAATTGTATATACATATTATAACTACTATTATCTGGCGGAAGCCAAAATTGGTTATAAGATTGTTGCCTCGAAACTTGTTTATATTGTTGTTGATAGTTTGGGTTTGTGGATAATATGCCTTTGACTTTGGGTATTGAGAACAGAAAATGGAAAATCTTGAGGATCATTTTCGTTTCGTGGGCTGCGTACTTAGCTAGAACCACCTTGTTTGTATTTTCCACGAGAATCCATTTGAATTGGAGTTGGATTAAATTGAATGAAATAGAGAAAAATGAATGAAATTGAAGAAAAGAAAGAAATTGAATAGGAGAATGTGTGATTTTTTATACGTTTGAAAGATATATATATATATATATATATATATATATATATATATATATATATATATATATATATATATATATATATATATATATATTCTTTTTGACCGGTCAATGCTTAAAAAGTAAAACGGAAAAACCATATGCAATAAAAAGGCATGGAACATGTTGGTGATTTTTGTGTCACCATGTCATTTTATGTAACTGGAACTAACATGTGAGCTAAGGGGCTTCATAAGTTGTACTCTAATATATGTACAGGTTTGTGCGAAGTACACGCATGTATAAGATAAAGTTAGAAGCCGGTTCGACAACAAGTCGGGGGTCCAGAGGCAACACCCCTAGGTCCGGGGTTTCCAAAGGAGCAGTGCACCTTTGGCGGGATCTAGGGGCAGCGCCCATAATGAGGTCTAAGGGGCAGAGCCCCTGGCTGGGGTAATACTAACGAAACTCGTTAGTTTTGGAAACCCTAAATCCTCATTAAAATCCGGATTACCCTGATTTGCTTGCAAAACAACTGATGACGACCAAACCCTAATGAAACCCTAATCTCGTTTATTATATATAAACAACTCTTCCTTTTAGAAGAGATACACATAAATTAGCTCTCGTTTTTCTTTAAACACTCACAAAATCTTTCTAGCAGTTTGACTTATGATTTCTGTGCCTAGAATCGTAACTGTCATCTTGGATTATCCTAGGCTGAATTTCTTGTAACCTAGACATAGGGTAGAAATATCAGTTCGGAAAGTGTTTACACGATCCAAGTTGGTATCCAGATCTACATCGCAAACCCTACTTGTTCTAACTAAACAAGTAAATAAGTTGTCTGCAATCAATTCGACATTACATTACACTCGTTGAAATCATTACATCGAAGGTACCACCTGTCGTCTATCCTATCATCTATTAGAAAAATGGGTTTCAAACAAGGTTGTAAAAATCGCTCGACGTTAGCTAGTCGGTGGACTAGGGTTAAGGGATTAATCGGCTAGACGGAGATTAATTGGGGACCATTAATTGCTAATTTGTTAGATTTTAAAAAATTAAATATGACTAATATCATATAAAAGTTCATAAATTTCACTAATATCATAACAAAATAGGTTAATATGATAAATACAACACTAATCATACCTCAAATAGTTTCTATTGAGATATAACTTCTTCAAAGTGTTAAAATTTCATCGGGTTCTACTGTTTCAGTCATTTCGGATCTATGGATTAATCGCTAGACGCTCTCTAATCGGTCGGGTGTCGCCCAGGGATTAATCGGAGATTAATCGGGACCTAATCAGGATTTTTACAACACTGGTTTCAAATGCTTGGGAAACTAGGAGTTGTGATAACATTTTCAGATTAAAGTATTTCGATGGTACTCTCGAAACCTTCAATCGGATAAAACTCGATATAAGAGAAGAAAATAGAATGATGAAATATGATTTTTTGTGTACCAGTGGAGACAACGAGAATGACCAGTTAACACGAAAATAACCTCTTGTCTAAAAACTGCCAAATTGACAGTTACATGAAATAACTTCTTGCTTGAAAACTGACACAAAAATGTCACTAAAATATCTTAGAACTAGGCGTAGGATTAGAGTCAAACCGAGTCTAAAATCTCAAATTCAGATTTCTATACATTTTCTATAAAACAATATTAATACCAGCTCGACCCCAGCTAAGGGCTCTACCTCTTGGACCCCGCTATCAGGAACGCTACCTCTAGACACTCATGGTTCAGGGGTTTCGTTCCTAAATGGGCAGTGTACTTTAAATCTAAATAAATTTAAACAACTTTACACTCCACACTATCATTTATTCAATATTTATCTAGATTTCATTAGTCAACAAATTAATCTTATTACACATAAATCATATTAGTAATAAAAATCACTATCGTTTTTAATCATTCTAGCATGAAAAAGATTGGTCTTTATATCTTTAAGGAGTTGTTCCACAATCTTTGTACGGAATTAAACAAAAAGTAAATACGTAAATAATTGAGGCACATTGCCTAGATTGTAGCTTGTCTTGTAGTTGCCGGTTTATGCTATATGACCCAGAAAATAATTTATACAAGAATATTGAAAATTGTCTATTGATTATTTGATTATGCCCTAATCAGGTATCTCTTGAAATGGTGCCAATTATGACTAGATGACCCTAGAGAACGTTAAGGCCCACCACATGAACTTGTTGACTTGTTGTCAATTTGGTGGTCTTGGGCTTTTGTGCATATCGATAATTTTGGTGGTCCATCGATTGATAATTTTGGTAGTTGAAAGGAGATATGTTAAACAATAGATATAGATATGTATTGATGATTTGATAATATGTTTTTGTAACGTTAAAGTCTGATTATAAAGTTAAAATAATTAATCTTTTTGGAGACCAGTAAAACTGTTGTTTAGGCAAAATCGATTCTAGTTAATATGTTTGCTTGTGGTCGAATTTATTAATTTGGTGAAGTTATTGATAGAAGGCGAAAATGTTGAAGTTCTTTTTGTTATATAAATGATAGTTTTCAACAACCTTTAACATAAAACACCGGATCATCCGGCCAATTTAATCATCCGACAGAGAATTATTTAGTGAATGAGAGCTGATCCGTACGTAATAATATTTTTCCATACATAACAATTTATGCTTTAAAATGTTTTACAGTAGAATCTTATAAAACATAATTTGTTGTGTAGGGAGAAAAATATTGTGTATGAATCATTTCCCTTAGTGAATAAATCATTTAGTTTTATCTAATATCCAATATCCGCCTACTTTTTGTTCCTAGGATTCTCCTACCTATTTTAAATGGTGACAAGTATTATTAATTTAATTTAAATTTGATTGGGATGTTACATGTGTACATTTGTCATCATCTTAAATAGATAGAAAGAAAAATAAAAACAAAAGATAAGAAAATATTTAATTTCTCCCCCGTAAAATTGAGTAAATGTCTAAAACTTTCCAAAATCCTCTTTAATTGTCATAAATGATGTTTATCCATTTGGGGTGTAACTATTAGTAAAAGTAAAATATAAATTTATATTAGTATTTTTAGCTCTCGATAATATAAACTAAAACTTCTAATTTTATTGCCTAAATTTGAATAATCATCTAAAAATGTTTTTAATAGTCATATGTGATCTTTATCTAACTAGAATGTAACTACTATATATTGATATCAACAATTTGTTCTCTAATTTCCATAATATCACACAACACTTGCAATTTTCTTGTCTAAACTTGAATAATTATCCAAAACTTCTTAAAACCATCTTTAATTGCCATACATGATCTTTATATATTTGAGGTGTAACCACTTATATAAATATATACATAATTATACTAGTATACTTGTCTCTCTAATCTCGATAATTTCAACCAAATACTCCCTAGTTTTCTTGCCTAAGCTTGAGTAATTGTCTAAAATTATCTAAAATCGTCTTTAATGTCTAGTTCTCAAGGTTTAGCAAAAAAAGGAAAAACTAATGATAGAAAATAAGAGAAAGGGGAGTGAAAAAATTGTATTTTGTGCTCCCGAGTAGAAGAAAAGTGAAAAGACCTTCTAATGATCAGCCTTTATCTCTGTATACCTTAAGATCTAAATCCTAGTTGTCATTTGTGAGATTTGAGCTTGAAAGTGAGTTTTGGTGGTGTTTTTGGTGAAGTAGAAGAAGAAGAACACTTGGAGTTTGCTTGGGATTGGCATGAGCTTGTAGATCCAGAGTCAACTTCATCTTAGCAAGCCATTTGAGGTAAAAAACTTTCATCTTGATGGTTCTTTATGCTAGATCCAACTTCAGATGTTATTTATGCATTTTTAGGTCTTTTAAGCCATATTTGAGATTATGGTCTACTCCAGAAAGCCATGGATGTTAGATCTTAGCACATTTGAGGTCCATTGTCCATAAAAATGCAATCTTTATGAGTTAATTTGGTCCATGCATGTGTTAGGTTCCTTGTTATGGGTCTCTTTGAGTTTTGGGTCTTATTAAGACATGCATGAGAGTAAAGTTGCAAACGTTACGTGTTAAGTCACTATTTAGGATTAGAATCGAGAGCTTAGCTGGATGGCTTAACCGATTAAGTGCTTAATGAGATGGATTGGTGGTTTACGGAGCACGTGGGGTGTACTCAGCTCGTGCGTTGCACGTACTGGCCTCGGAAGGGGTACGCTAAGCGTAAGCTTGAGTACGCCCAACATATTCACCTGTTTGACTTTTGGGTTGACTTTCACGGGTTTGGGCCATATTT